>NW_024070208.1:22742027-23253418 GCF_014754425.2 Oryx dammah
GTTCAGAATGAAGCAGGGCAAAGGCTAATAGAGTTTTGCCAAGAGAACGCACTGGTCATAGCAAACACCCTCTTCCAACAACACAAGAGAAGACTCTACACATGGACATCACCAGATGGTCAACACCGAAATCAGACTGATTATATTCTTTGCAGGCAAAGATGGAGAAGCTCTATACAGTCAGCAAAAACAAGACCGGGAGCTGACTGTGGCTCAGATCATGAGCTCCTTATTGCCAATTTCAGACTTAAATTGAAGAAAGTAGGGCAAACTGCTGGACCATTCAGGTATGACCTAAACCAAATCCCTTATGATTATACAGTGGAAGTGAGAAATAGATTTAAGGGACTAGATCTGATAGATAGAGTGCCTGATGAACTATGGAATGATGTTCATGACATTGTACAGGAAACAGGGATCAAGACCATCCCCATGGAAAAGAAATGCAAAAAAGCAAAATGGCTGTCTGGGGAGGACTTACAAATAGCTGTCAAAAGAAAAGAAATGAAAAGCAAAAGAGAAAAGGAAAGATATAAGCATCTGAAAGCAGAGTTCCACAAAATAGCAAGGAGAGATAAGAAAGCCTTCCTCAGCAATCAATGCAAAGAAATAGAAGAAAACAACAGAATGGGGAAGACTAGAGATCTCTTCAAGAAAATTAGAGATACCAAGGGAACATTTCATGCAATGATGGGCTCAATAAACAACAGAAATGGTATGGACCTAACAGAAGCAGAAGATATGAAGAAGAGGTGGCAAGAATACACAGAAGAACTGTACAAAAAAGATCTTCATAATCCAGATAATCACAATGGTGTGATCACTTACATTCATCTAGAGCCAGACATCCTGGAATGTGAAGTCAAGTGGGCCTTAGAAAGCATCACTACGAACAAAGCTAGTGGAGGTGATGGAATTCCAGTTGAGCTATTTCAAATCCTGAAAGATGATGTTGTGAAAGTCCTGCACTCAAAATGCCAGCAAATTTGGAAAACTCAGCAGTGGCCGCAGGACTGGAAAAGGTCAGTTTTCATTCCAATCCCAAAGAAAGGCAATGCCAAAGAAAGCTCAAACTACTGCACAATTGAGCTCATCTCACACGCTAGTAAAGTAATGCTCAAAATTCTCCAAGCCAGGCTTCAGCAATATGTGAACCGTGAACTTCCTGATGTTCAAGCTCGTTTTAGAAAAGGCAGAGGTACCAGGTTGCCAACATCTGCTGGATAATCGGAAAAGCAAGAGTGTTCCAGAAAAACATCTATTTCTGCTTTATTGACTATGCCAAAGCCTTTGACTGTGTGGATCACAATAAACTGTGGAAAATTCTGAAAGAGATGGGAATACCAGACCACCTGACCTGCCTCTTGAGAAACTTGTATGCAGGTCAGGAAGCAACAGTTAGAACTGGACATGGAACAACAGACTGGTTCCAAATAGGAAAAGGAGTATGTCAAGGCTACACATTGTCACCCTGCTTATTTAACTTATATGCAGAGTACATCATGAGAAATGCTGGGCTGGAAGAAGCACAAGCTGGAATCAGGATTGCCGGGAGAAATATCAATAACCTCAGATATGTAGATGACACCACCGTTATGGCAGAAAGTGAACAGGAACTAAAGAGCCTCTTGATGAAAGTGAAAGTGGAGAGTGAAAAAGTTGGCTTAGAGCTCAACATTCAGAAAACGAAGATCATGGCATCTGGTCCCATCACTACATGGGAAATAGATGGGGAAACAGTGGAAACAGTGTCAGACTTTATTTTTGGGGGCTCCAAAATCACTGCAGATGGTGACTGCAGCCATGAAATTAAAAGACGCTTACTCCTTGGAAGAAAAGTTATGACCAACCTAGATAGCGTATTCAAAAGCAGAGACATTACTTTGCCAACAAAGGTCTGTCTAGTCAAGGCTATGGTTTTTCCAATGGTCATGTATGGATGTGAGAGTTGGTCTGTGAAGAAAGCTTAGCGCTGAAGAATTGATGCTTTTGAACTGTGGTGTTGGAGAAGACTCTTGAGAGTCCCTTGGACTGCAATGAGATCCAACCAGTCCATTTTAAACGAGATCAGCCCTGGATGTTCTTTGGAAGGAATGATGCTGAAGCTGAAACTCCAGTACTTTGGCCACCTCATGAGAAGAGTTGACTCACTGGAAAAGACTCTGATGCTGGGAGGGATTGGGGGCAGGAGGAAAAGGCGACAACAGAGGATGAGATGGCTGGATGGCATCACCGACTCAATGGATGTGAGTCTGAATGAAGTCCGGGAGTTGGTGATGGACAGGGAGGCCTGATGTGCTGTGATTCATGGGGTCGCAAAGAACGATTGAATTGAACTGAACTGACTGAAAGTAGCCTTTATTGTAGGACAGATTAGCCTCACTTTTAAGGCTTAGACGTTCCCAGGTCTCTAAAGCACAGTGTGAGTCTCAGTCATTTATCACTTTGCACGTTTCCAGTAGTCACTATTTCTTTGGTAGGCTCACCTTGCCCCTATTACCAAATCTGCTTTATTTTCTGTTTATACTGGTGTTCCCGATAGTTAAAGATAGTGGCTTAAAAAGGAGGGCTTCCAGAGTGGCACTAGTGTAAAGAATCTGCCTATAATGCAGGAGACCCAGGTATGATCCCTGGTTTGGAAAGACCCCCTGGGGAAGGGAATGGCAACCCACTCAGGTATTCTTGCCTAAAGAAGCCCAAGGATGCTTAAAAGGAGGCAGTGAAAGAGAAGAAAATTATTCCATTTACCTCAAAAAAAAAAAAAAAAAAAAAACCCCACAAAACCAAAGTCATTACTTTTAAAGAAATTTGCTTTGTTTCTACCATATGCAACAGATAATGATTCCTGAATCAAAGAATTCTCAAATCATATCAACTTTTCTACACACTCACTTTAAGAAGCATCTATAGTCTCTATTTCTTAAATTATTCATACAAAGAATTCTGATTGGAAGACAGAGAATATTTTATAAATATGCATGACTGTGGTTTCTATAGTCCAATCTCTATTTTTATACTATTAAAAGGTAAGTGTTGGAGTCTGGCACTAAAAAAAGAACAACACCCTTCCAATTCATCACAAGGAAGGAAGGATTCTTTAAAAATGCTTTAATTTTCTACTTTTTAATTTTTAATACAACCTCATTTTCTGGATACTTAAATTCATTCAATAGCTTACTCCAAGGCTGAAGTATTCAATCAAAATCCACTTTGAGAGGCAGTCAAACTATAACACAAGACAAGAAAAAAGAAGAGAAGAGTGACAGGGGTCCCCAAGGTACTGCAAGCACAGAGACAAGCAAAGTTATAGAGAACAGAACATTAACAAAACAAGACAGAAATAAAAAGTTTTACACTGCAAAGCTCTATTTCAAAGAAACAATTGGTATTTTAAATACACTATGAATAGAAATCTATATGGATATGAAATTATTTTAGCTTAAAAACAGATTACCATTTTGAAAATGTTCAAAGTTTAACTGAATAAAAGTTACCTCCTATTATTTCAAATGCCTTATAAGTAAGATCAAATGCATATCATGCCTATATAGTACAAATGCATATCATGCCTATATAGTACTAAGTACTAAAACAAGTGGTTAAATATAAAAAAGTTACAGGTATTTGGTTAAACAAGGTAAATAACTTAAGAAAACAAACAATTTGAATTATGGCATAAACGAATTTGTTTTATGGTCTCCCAATTCTTTAGAATTTTAGTTATGTTGACAGTATGAGATCTTTTTAAGATAAAAAAATATAAAAGCAAAAAAATAAAATAAAATCAGTTACACTGACCACAACTAATGTGGGAACTCCCTAAGAAGGTAACAGAGTAGAGGTTTGGTGAGTGTCACACTCAAAAGTAATGTATTAAGATTGGAATCCACTTCAGAAGTCAAGAGCTATAAGCCAAGGACGACTGACAGATGGAAGTCTCTAATGATACATAGTCTAACTTCTTCACTGTCATTCCAGTTTCTTCATTAGGTTAGATATAGTTAGAACCCTAACTCTATGTCTGAGAGAATCCATTTCCAGCCAATTCTAATTGACACCAAATTCTTCCTCATGCTGAGCCCAAAGCTGCCTCCTTGCTCTACACATTGCTCCTCAGAACAACAGAAGGCAAGTGGACCACCTCTATACCACGACATCCTTTCAGATATTTAAAGCATTTTTTTCAAGTTGCATAGTTCTTTATTGTACTTTTAATGTAAATATTTGTTCAAGTGTATAATTGACATGTCAGACTATAATCTCTATTAAGATAGTGAAACTGGCTTTTAAATCTTACTCTGTAGTGCCTGGTACACAGAGCACTTAATACACTAGCTGAATGGAAAGAAAAAAAAGGTACAGATGTCTGATTTCCTACTTGTACAAAACTTTGGCAATATTTTTGCTAAAATCAAGAAAGTCACCCAGTATAATCTCTCACTTTCTTCCAATTGTAATATCCTTATATTTTAATATAGTCCTTTACCTTGAACACATTTCTAATACGTGATATCGAACAATTTTATAATGTATTTATAGAAACTTCCAGAGTCCAAAATGATCTAAACGGTAGGACATCTATGTTGCACAATGAACATATTACTAATCTTTTATCACATATTCAGTGCAATTTTGACATTATTAATACAACGGAACTTCGTATTATCACATTGTAGCTTCAATTATATAAGTCCCATTATTTTTTAAAAAAGCAATCACTAAATAGACACTTTCAAACTACAAACATGTAAAGAACAAGTATGAACAGGGTAAGGTCAGATCTCTTAAGGGTGCTGAGGTAGAAAAAAAGGCTGAGAACTATCAATCCTCAATGATTAAATCTCCTTTTTTAAAAAACAATTTTTTTCTAAGAAATGTATGTGAATCTTCGGAGAAGGCAATGGCATGCCACTCCAGTACTCTTGCCTGGAAAATCCCATGGACAGAGGAGCCTGGTGGGCTACAGTCCAAGGGGTCACTAAGAGTCGGACACGACTGAGTGACTTCACTTTCACTTTTTACTTTCATGCATTGGAGAAGGAAATGGCAACCCACTCCAGTGTTCTTGCCTGGAGAATCCCAGGGACGGCGGAGCCTGGTGTGCTGCCATCTATGGGGTCGCACAGAGTTGGACACGACTGAAGCGACTTAGCAGCAGCAGCAGCTTGTGAATCTTTACCAACTATTAATAACTGGAACCAATAAATACTTACTTCACTGTGGCACTTAGAAGAAAGTTCAGCTGTGGCATTAACAGGTTGTCAGGAGCGGACAGATAGCGATCAAACTGAACCTAAATGAAACAGAGAAATTGGAAACACAAAGTTCACATATCTGCTAACAGACCTCCCTAATAATCATCCCTTTTTAAGGATTAAATCCTTGGGAAAATCCCATATTCCAAATAATGAGGTCTTTGTGATCAAAATGACTTATTTCTTATATATTCTAACTAAATTCACTGAAGTATCAACTCTTTAAGGTACTCAATATCAGCAATATCTACTTTTAAGATTTCAAATCCAAGCCATTCATTTTGATCTCCCTCACCAAACTTCTGGGTAATAATAAGATGTTAAGTCATCAGATTTCAAGTCCACCTTACTTTTTAAAATCCGGATTATCTGTTAATCATTTTATTCATTATTTTATTTATTTTAATATAAATTTAAGTGGAGACATTTATTCATTATTAATATTCATAGAGTACCTGTTATTAGTAAGGTACCTTATAACGTAATGTAAATATAATGGTGAGCAAAAAAAGACAGTCCCTAGCTTCATAGAGCTCATGGTCTAGTGAGAGAGGTAGTAAACAAATGTAAATGAAGGAAAAACCAAGGTACCAATACTACAAAAGCATCCATCAGGACGACACAGATCTAATCTTTGTGTCTGGCAAAAGCGTCTCTGAGCAAAGGACACTTTAAGTGAAATTGTGAAGATGAACTGACATTAGGTTAAGTGTGTGCATAGTGGGGACAGTGTGGATGAAGGCTTAGGTGAGAAAGAATGGCTCCTAGAGCTCAGTTCATATAGGACTTGAAAGCTTTTCTAACAGATTCTAATTTCTACTGTAAAAGCATTAGGAAAACCATTAAAGGAGGGAAATAATGAAAGGGGGGAATTCATCTGATTCAAATTTAAGATGCTAACTCTGGCCACAGCAAAAAGAATCAAAGGGGTGTTGTACATAGCAGATGCAAGGGCAACAAACGGGTAGCTCCTGCACCATCTCAAACAAGGGCAAAAGGACTGGAAGGAAGAGAAGATATCTGAGAAAATTAGAGAGCAAAATCATCGCAATTTGGTTAATAGTAAATGGGATGAAGGGGTTGACTCTGAGATTTTGGATCTGCATGACTTAATTCACAGCATTATCACAATTCACAACTGTATTCTTTATACATTTATTTAGTTGCATGATAAATGCAGCTCTTATTGGTGGTTTTCTCTAATGATATATATAGCCTAACTTCTTCATGTTGTCATTCCTGTTTCTTCATTAGGTTAGGAGTAAAGTCTGAAACTGAAGAAAACTTAAACAGGAATAATAAGATATTAGGGCAAAGAGATATTACTACCAATGTCTGTCTTGATCAGACCTCTTTAAAGGGATACGTGTGCAATCATTATGACTGGACCCAGCTGTGAATACACCAAATTATCACATGGGAAAGAGTAAGAATAACATTCCATAAAGAAACGTATACTGACATGCTTTATTGCGTACTTACCATTGCAGCCTTCAGTGCCACAGAATCTAGGTTGGGCAAATTAGCTAAAGGGCCCTTAAGGAACAAAAGGCCAAAAACAAGATGAAAACAGGTGCTATATGTTACAGTTCACTTATGAAATACAGTCCATTAGGAGACTTTCCAAATTTGAAAATTTAGTTTATTTCCAAAGAACGTCCTATCTTCAACCTCATTTAAAAGAGGGACTATGACCTGTTAATTTCTGTATAACTAGCGTGAAGGTCCTCAATAATATGTGTTGGAGTGAGGAGCACATACGTTTATGAACAATGAAACAGCAGGATACTTCAGATTTAATCATAAGCAAGAAAAAAGGGCAGTTAAGTACTGAGAAATGGCAGTGAGAAATAGGGACTCTAAGAGTCTCACTTTGACAATTTTAGATAGTATAAAAAAGGTAGCAAAATTAGCTCCTTCTGGTGGAAACTTGCTTATTACCTTATCAAAAGAAAAAATTCAAAACCTGTGCTCTTTGAGAGTGTCACTTAAGAGTTCCTGGGTTATAAAATATTCTTCACCATAATGTTATTTAAAAGAGTTTTTTGCTTTTTAAAGAAAAATGCTTACATGGTTTCCTAGGCTTCTCTCCTACTCCGTGTTCCAATTCTATTGGAGTTCCGTAACTGAACAAGATCGTATGCTAGCCCCAGAAGTATCTACCTTTCCAAATAATAGACCATGATCTGCTAAATTAAAATGGGGAATGACTGCTATTTATATATAGTAACCTAAGCATTCAATTAGTTGATGGTGATAAAGGACTTTGAAAAATTTACCAATGTATTATACATTTTTCTATACTAATTTTTGTATATTTTCATTACTTTTAACCCAAACTATCTATAGTAAAAAGGACAGTTAACATTTGGGGACACTCTACTATATTTCAGGTAGTCATCTGAGCACTACACAGGCATTATCTTACTTAATCTTCAGAATAACCCTACGTTACAGATATTAGTACATTCAATTTACAAATGAGGAAACAGAGACAGGTCACTTTCCCAGTAAAAAATTGCTATTAAGTGGCAGAGCCAAGATTCTAATGAGTCTAGCTCTAGAAGACACAGTCTACATCGGTGTTTCTCTCTAGTTAGAAACAGCCATGTGCTTACCTGTTCAGCTTTATGTTGCTGTACCATGTTATAAATATAACTCAAGCCTGCTCTGGTTAAAACGTAAGAAGCTTGCTCATTTATAAGCGTGTCCAAATGTGCTTCAATCTAAAATAAAACACAATGAAAAGAAAACATGTTAAAAGAAGAATAGGACTGCTGCGAGGAGCAGCAGACTGGCCTGGACTCCTAGCTCTTCATCGTGCTCCTTGCTGAGGCATAGGGACTGCTCTTCTATAAAGACTTTTCCTTCCTCAAAGAGGAAGTCCCCTCACAAATGCCAAGAAAGTCTTTGAGGATTCCAGGGCTAGTCAAAAAAATGTGAGCTGCTTCTTAGCTCTTTTAAAAGCTGGTATGAAGTAAACAAACAAAAACTACTCATCAACAACAACAATGTAAAATAAAATACTTAGGAAGAATTCTGGGAGGATGAGGACTTGCTGTTTCTCACACCCACAGTGCCTCATGCTCCCAACTTACTGGACTGACTCAGCCAATCATATATGCCATCTGGAGAGGCCCGGAGGAAATCCCACAGGAGCTGAAGCTATAAGTTCCCCTGAAGAAAGCAGATCTGGGACAACTAGAGGATGGTTGAGGACCCAGCAGAAGACTAGTCAGAGGCGTCAGGGGCTGCCTACAGAGACTATGCTGGTAGGTGGGAGTTGTATGCATTCACCTGCTTTTGCTGTTCTTGGGGAAGCTACCTATGGCTAATGGGGGCAGAAGTCACAGGCGGAGACTGCCTGGTGGGATGACAAATTCCCAGGAAGGGAATTCCCTTCCCTTTACCAGTACAGGCCTGAAAGCCTGGAGCTCTTCCTGCTGTTCCTCCCTCACTGTTATCGACCTGTTTACCAATGGCACAGTTCACTATTAATAGGTGATGTTCCCACCTGAATGCTTGCCATTGTCCAAGCCTCTATAGTAACTGAGGCCCTCCCCTTAAAAAACTTACAACTGGTTTAAAAAAGGTGAGAGGTTCTAAGAGGAAAGCCACCAGAGTAATGAAAACAAGAGTCTTTTCTTGAGGTAACACAGGTAGCTGAGACGGCAAACAATCCGCCTGCAATGTGGGAGACCCGGCTTCGATCCTTGGGTTGGGAAGATCTCCTGGAGAAGGGAATGGTACCCACTCCAGTATGCTTGCCTGGAAAATACCATGGACAGAGGGGCCTGGCGGGACACAGTCCATGGAGTTGCAAAGTCACATGACTGAGCGACTAACACATGTATATTGAAAGACACAGAGCACTTTAATTTTTTTCAAGTGAATGCCCAAGAAAGTACAATTAGAACCTTTACTTACTAGTCTCTTTGAAAAACCAAGAAAAATAAGATTGCAAATATAAATATCTAATCAAAGAGTTACCACTAAGAACCAAATTAGTATCTGAAAGAAAAATGGAAGAATAGTAATACAGAATAAATATCAAAGAAATATATTAAAGTGAAGACGTTTAAAGAGAAATTAAAAGACAAGTTCAGGAGATAAAGCCAACTAAGGACAGAAGCTTTTTATATTCAGAATATAAAAAGTAACAGATGGAGAAGTGATAATTAATTAAAGATTACAGAAAACTTTCTTGAGCAAAAAAAAAAAAAAAGGTTGAATCTTCAGACTGAAATGGCTGTGCAAAGTCCAAAATGGAAGTAACAAAAAAAGAGACATACTAAAAAATATCCTGAGGAAATATCTGAACTTAAAGGAAAATCACTGTAAGCTTCCACATGAATAAAATAGGTTTATCACAAAACTAAAGAGAATCAGACTAGCCTGG
This sequence comes from Oryx dammah, assembly GCF_014754425.2. Taxonomy (NCBI): domain Eukaryota; kingdom Metazoa; phylum Chordata; class Mammalia; order Artiodactyla; family Bovidae; genus Oryx; species Oryx dammah. The sequence goes on from NW_024070208.1 coordinate 22,751,682, forward strand.
ATTTCTTACTCAGAACACTGGAAGAAGTTTAAGAATGGAAGAAAATTAAAGATCTGAAAATCAAGAATCTTTTACTAAACAGGGAAAATCATTACTGCAGGGGCATGCTTCCCAGCAAGCAGCCACAGCCTTGCGCAGTCCTTCCACACTGATTCTGGTCTGGCCCATGAGACCAGCACTGGCCACCGCCTAACAGCAAGCATGATGCAGACCTAATAAGCACTTACATGGTGGGGTGTGTCCTCTTGGGATGCAAAAAATAACTTTGGGATATTTAAGAAACAAGGATAACTAGTGATAAAACAGATTGTTGGAGAACTGATACATATCTGCACGTTTCGGGAATAGATTTAGACAAACGGCAGTCTGGGGTTGAATTAGTGATAAATACATTAAAAACTAATGAATTTTTTAAAAAGATTTTTACTAATTATACATAAACAATGATGGAACAAAGAAAAATTAATCATACTTCATATTTTGTAAAAAAAAAAAAAGAAAGAGCAGGAAATATCATGAATTTAGAGGTCTCAAAACTCATTCCTTGGAAAAATCAAAAGCAATACATTTTTACTGCAGCCACTGCCAACTGTTTATATTCTTGTGATAATAAAGAAGATTCAGAGTTTTGTGTTTTTGTAAAACATTTTATCTACCAAATCACTATTTCAAACTCAGAAGTCAAGTGTCTGGTAAATTTTATAAACGGCTTTGTTGTGACGCTTAAATGAGACCGTTTGGCTTAAGGACCAGCATGGTTGGTTTAACAAACTGTAATGTTGTGCCTAACACTGATTTACACATAGACAAAAATGCGTCTGTCCTTTGCAACACCTTCCGCACAAGCTCTGCAGTTCGAAAAATATAGCACGTTATTCACAGTTCGGAAACTGAAAGCTGCATATAGGATAATGGTTCAAATTAGTCAGAAAAGCTCCATTCTACCAGCACATACTATGGTTTGAATGAAATATCCTACTCATTACATACCCTGGCTTCTCCCAAACTAAACTAAAATACTGAATATGCCTGGGAGGAAGGGAGGTATTATCAGACTATAACAAGGGATTCATAGAAATCAGGTCACTGAAGTTAGCTTATACCCAGTAACTGAGATCATGTATGGAAAAAGAAGATTTCATCACAGTGAGCAGTCATGTTATGGCAAAATTAACCTGGAACTGCAGCATTTCCAGACGTCTGTCAGTGAATTCAAAGAGAGCTAATGTCGTCTTCATCATATATAGTGAATTGACCATGAAAGTGGCCATGTCAGCTGTGCCCAAATGGCTGGCTGATACAGTACACATCTGGAGGAGAGGATCCAAGACACACGATAGAACCTACAATGAGAAACAGAATTAAACAGACCCTTCATCTCCGTACCAAGTGATACAGGTCTGCGTGAATGGCACTTCAGAGTGAATGTCAAACTAGAGAGGAAGAGACCAACTCACAGAAGCACATATGAAAGAGATTAAATGGTATAGAAATCATAACTCTTAAAACAAGCATCGCTGAATATATGTTACTTTTTAAATTAATGGGAAACAGTTTACTATTTGAAGGTAAAAACACTGAGAAGGGGTGTCAAGATACACGGGTTACAAAATGGCAGAATTTCAACAGAAGGTACATTAGAGGAGCAATGGTCATTAAGAGTGAATTTACAACACACCTGCACAAAATCAGCTTGACGGGCATCTAATGGCACAACTGAAGAATCATGAGATGCTAGAACTTCACGCAGCAACACGAGCGTCTGATTTAAGGCAGAACTTGGCCCAAGATCAGGCGGTGGCAGTTCAACCTAAAATAAAGGATGATCTATACACTGCTTATATTTTTCTACTAAACTTTAGTGTCTAAATGTCAGTTCACAGTAAAATCATTCATATGAAAGATATAAAGCACTGGTTGACACATTATAAAATCTATCATCTATCAATTGTTTATTCCCTATTGTACTAATGAAAATCACAGAAAGTGACACAAAAGTTTTTGTTAGATTATCTCAGAATTAATATATCAGCAGTATAGAATTTGTACTTCTAAGATACAAAAAATCATGAGGAAAAACTTAGTAGTCTTTGAATTTAGGATTATATTTTCATATGGATTTGAAATGGCCTATTCTGTTTAGCCCTAGTCTTAAGAAAAAAGTAATTCAGAGAGAGACCGGCACTTCCCCAACTATAAATGAGAATCACCACTCCCTGTCATGCCCCAGTCTCAGATATTGTGGCTCAATACATACAGGTTCAGGGTCTATATACTTGAAACTAAATCCCCCTACAGCTGAGTTCCCTCACTGAGTTTATGAGTAATCTCTTATCCAAAACCAGACTCCCTTTCTTGTCCTGCCCTTGCTCCTCTCAGGACTGATGAGTATCAAAGAAAAGGGGAGACTGAAACCAAGCAGGACCCTATAGGACATTCCCAGGTACAAAAGCCCCTCCGTGTCCCCCATTTCCTGTTTGTAGAACAAAAGGCTTTAGTCTCCTACGCCTTTCCTGAGTTCCGAAGAGCAGAAGCAAACGGTTAATGATTACGACAACAGACTCACAGGACTCCTAGCTCCTCCTGAAAAGATATAGGTAACAATCCGATGCATACTCTGAGTTGTTCTGGAGAAAGTAAGACCCCATCCGGGCAGAGAATGGTGACTACATGCTGATCACAAACACACAGACCCCTGCTGGAACCAGCAGGTTAAGATTCCCAGAAAGTTACCTTATCACCAATAAAGTAATCAATAACCAATAACCAATCAGAAGGTCTACAAGCTCATCACGTATCCTAAGATCCTTTCCCCTAACATTGTCTTTAAAAACCCTGCCTGAAAGTCATCAAGGAATTCCTATCTTTTGAGCATTAGCTGCCCGTTCTCCTTGCTTGGCACTCTGCAAATAAACCCTTACTTTGTTCCAAACACCCATGGTCAGAGTTTGGCTTTCCAGCTCTGTGGGCACATGAGGCCCCTCTCGGTAACATACATTGAAACCATCACCACATTCTATACCACAACCATTTCCTCTGAAAGTTTCCTCTTACCTTACTTATTTACGGAATTACAATTTTAAGTCAATAAAATTATTCAAAAGAAATTTAAGAGTGCAAGTTAATGTTTGAAATGTCAAAAAAATTACAACTTTTTCACATATTTTATTTAAAATTTAACAAGCATTTTAGCTGAAAACATTGTTTTTGCCTGTTTTTCCTGGCAGAATAATCTGCAAGGAATAATGTAAATCTCGAAGTATTCCTCTTAAAAAGCACTTTTCAAACTTTAAGATGTAAACAAATGACCAGGGAATCTGGTTAAATGCACATTCTGATTCATCTCAGGTGCCTGAGGTTCTTCATCTCAGCTAAACTAATAAACTCCGAGGTGATACCCAAGCTGCTCCTCCAAGAACTACAATTTGAACAGTAGTAAGACATTCTAAACAGGAGTGATATCCAACAATTTAAATAAAAATTTAAAGGACCATTTAGATTTTCTTTTCAGAGTGCTAGGCAAGTCAACCCTGCTTATTATTAATTTGATATGGGTTTCATTTATGATAAAACATACCCTTTAAATTAGTACTGACTTAGTATAGTGAAAAGAACTTTTCAGAAAATGTCTCTCTAGCTAACCCTGATATGACATTGTGTCTTTCAGGGGACCCTTTAGATTCTGCTAGATGCACAGCTATGAATGTTTCAGGAGAGCCTGAGAAACAAGGGAGTACACACACTTGACTAGTGAAGTGCTTCAAACGCTTTGTTAGGGAAAAGGGACACCTTTCAATAAAACAATGTCCCTGAATTTTCCTTTAGCATACCAGATAAAGAATTAGCTCCCAAATGTGTCTTTTTAAAAGCAAAGAACGAATCCTAAGAGTTCATTTCTGGCTATATCTTTATTTTAAAAGCTATTCTTCCTAACAATTTTATAATCACTTTAAAATTCTATTAACAAAAAATGGGTGCTTTGGTAGTGAAGACCATTCTGCAATATGTGTTTTCCTCATAAGGTTATAATCTTCTTGGAAGAGATGAATGGTTTATAAGAGGCAGAATAAGATGATAGTATACTTAACATAAAATATGCAACATTAAAATTTGAAGAAACTAAGATTTTCTGAAAGAAACCTGAAATGGTTGTCTACATATAAGTAACACATGAGCTATAAAAAGTATCATATTCCAATCTCACGTAATGTTAAAATATCCCTAAATATTACCCGATTCATATCTAAGAAAAACATTTCAGAGCATAATTATTGATAATAACAATAAATAATAATAGTCATAAACCCATTCACCTAATCTCACATAGACTGCAGTATTAATTGGTACTTAATATATTCAAATTACAATTCTTCCTTTCCCTGTTTTTATCCTATTCAGCTCTAGAATTTAGCTGGAAGATGCCACACTTAAAATTTGCCTTTCATTAACCACTGTATTTTCCTGCAACTTTCATTTTAACTTTATAAGAGAAATACAGTATTTAAGAACTTAGTGGGTTTTTTGAATGAAAATGAAGCAAAATAAATGGATACCATTTGAGAAAAATAAGTGTGATCCTTCCTTCCCCACATGGACAAAAATAAACTTTATGTAAATTAAAAATTCAATATAAAAGTGAAATTACAGAAAGACCTAAGAACATGCATTTATATAAATTTATTAAATAATCTAACACTTTCCCACTACTAGATATTAACTTTAGCATATAATAAATTCTATATATATTTTCTTGATGTGGGAAAGTTTTTGAAGTACGTTCCCAAAGGAGAAACAACAGAGAAAAAAAATGTTAGATTTTACTGTGTAAACATTAAAAGGGATGTATCAGAATACACTACAGGCAAAATCAAAAGGTAAATGATGATATGGAGAAAGATTTGTAATATGTATGACACTTAATATTCATAATGTATAAAAATATCCGAAAATAACAAGAATAAGATACAACTTAGTAGGAAAAGGGCAAAGGATTTGAAAACCATCCATGTGCTAATTATAATGACTGACTTTCACTTGCTGAACTATCCCTGCAATCCAGGAATAAATCCCAGTTGGTCAGGCTGTATACTCTTTTGTAAGGACTTCATTTGTTTGCTAGTTATACTTTTCAACTCCAGGATTTCTTTTTGAGATTCTCTACCTCTTGGTAGGTATTTCCATTGTGTCCACACACTGTTCTCTTGACTCGTGTTTAACATAACTGTTCTTAAGTTTTCGGCTGGTAGATGTGCCATCAAGTCTTTTGCAGGAAGGTATCTGCTTTGAATGGGCCACATTTCCCTGTTTGTGTGCCTTGTGATTTTTTGCTGAAAACAGCATTTGTTAACCCTGGAAATAAATTCTCCCCCTTCTCCAGGGGGTGCCATTTCATGTTATTATTATTATTTTTTAACTTGCTGTAGGCTGTCTCTGTGCCAAGGATCAGGCTGAGGTGTAAACTAAAGTTCTCAGGTCTTTCTGAGCCTGCTCCTTTCCCTGAACATGTGGTTACTTTTTATTTTTTCTTGAATATACTGTTGTTTTTGAATGTTTTTAATGTCTGACTCCTATCATGGGAAAAAGAAAAAATACTAAGCAGGTAGAAAAAATGCACTAACCTTTGAAATCACCAGGAAGTCAATTAAGCCAACTGACTAATTTAGGGGGAGGAGTCTGTCACAACGTGGAGGTGTAGAAACAGTGGCCACCCTCCACTTCACAACCCTGGGATGAGAGCACAGATCCCAGAGGTATGGAGGACAGGGTCCTTTTTGTCCACCCTGGCTCTACAAGCTGTGTGCAAGGCACTCAAGGAACAAGTGCACAGCTGCCCGCCACAGCCCTGAGGGTGGGAGATGGGTAGTTGCAAGTATGCTAAGAGTTGAAGTTGACCAAAATTAACTGCAATTTACAATCCAAGCGTTCCCCTAGAATTTGCAATTCTTCAATAGACTCCAGAGTCCCAAAATAGTTACACCGGACAAATTCTGCTAGTGCAGTTGTCTAAGGTGTAAAGACAGATTCCTGGTTGCCAAATTCCCCAAATTCCCTGGTTGTCAGATTCCCATGTTGCCAAATTCCCCCCAAATTATTAATCCTTGTATATTGATCTTGTCACCAATTGTATTTCTTGAGTTTTTGAAGTACAATCAGAGCATTCACAAATAATCTATTTCTTACTTTAAAATGTTCGTATCTCTCATTACTTTATCTGGACTTTTATTTAAATAAGCAGTTCCTGGCAAGTATTCTTGTTGTGTTCTTTCTTGACTTAAACAGAAACATAATACTAGTGCTTCAATGTTAATCATGATATTGGCTGTTAGTTTTATTAATCTTTATATGGTAAAGGAAATACTTCTACTTTCTCATTTACTAATATTTTCCCTCAACAATTTAATTAAACATCTAATATGCCACCAAATTTGGAAAACTCAGCAGTGGCCACAAGATTGGAAAACGTCAGCTTTCATTCCATTCTCAAAGAAAGGCAATGCCAAAGAATGCTCAAACTACTGCACAATTGCACTCATCTCACATGCTAGTAAAGTAATGCTCAAAATTCTCCAAGCCAGGCTTCAGCAATACGTGAACTGTGAACTTCCGGATGTTCAAGCTGGTTTTAGAAAAGGCAGAGGAACCAGAGATCAAATTGCCAACATCCACTGGATCATCGAAAAAGCAAGAGTGTTCCAGAAAAACATCTATTTCTGCTTTATTGACTATGCCAAAGCCTTTGACTGTGTGGATCACAATAAACTGTGGAAAATTCTGAAAGAGATGGGAATAGCAGACTACCTAACCTGACTCTTGAGAAATCTGTATGCAGGCCAGGAAGCAACAGTTAGAACTGGACATGGAACAACAGACTGGTTCCAAATAGGAAAAGGAGTACGTCAAGACTATATATTATCACTCTGCTTATTTAACTTATATGCAGAGTACATCATGAGAAACGCTGGGCTGGAAGAAGTACAAGCTGGAATCAAGACTGCTGGGAGAAATATCAATAACTTCAGATAGGCAGATGACACCACCCTTATGGCAGAAAGTGAAGAGGAACTAAAAAGCCTCTTGATGAGAGTGAAAGAGGAGAGTGAAAAAGTTGGCTTAGAGCTCAACATTCAGAAAATGAAGATCATGGCATCTGGTCCCATCACTACATGGGAAATAGATGGGGAAACAGTGGAAACAGTGTCAGACTTTATTTTGGGGGGCTCTAAAATCATTGCAGATGGTGACTGCAGCCATGAAATTAAAAGATGCTTACTCCTTGGAAGAAAAGTTATGACCAACCTAGACAGCATATTAAAAAGCAGAGACATTACTTTGCCAACAAAGGTCCATCTAGTCAAGGCTATGGTTTTTCCTGTGGTCATGTATGGATGTGAGAGTTGGACTGTGAAGAAAGCTGAGCGCTGAAGAATTGATGCTTTTGAACTGTGGTGTTGGAGAAGACTCTTGAGAGTCCCTTGGACTGCAAGGAGATCCAACCAGTCCATTCTGAAGGAGAGCAGTCCTGGGTGTTCATTGGAAGGACTCATGTTAAAGCTGAAACTCCAATACTTTGGCCACCTCATGAGAAGAGTTGACTCACTGGAAAAGACTCTGATGCTAGGAGGGATTGGGGGCAGGAGGAGAAGGGGACAACAGAGGATGAGATGGCTGGATGGCATCACTGACTCGATGGACGTGAGTCTGAGTGAACTCTGGGAGTTGGTGATGGACAGGGAGGTCTGGCATGCTGTGATTCATGGAGTCGCAAAGAGTCGGACATGACTGAGCGACTGAACTGAACTGAATAAATTTTAATCCTCCTCTCTGGTTATTATCTCCAATTCTGATGTTATAATTTTAAATTTTGTCACTGCTTAAAGAATTGCTAGAAGGTTGTCAATTTTGTTGATATTTTCAACAAATGATCAATTTTGTTTTTCTGTTTTCTAATTGATTGTAAAAATGTACATTCACTTTTCCTTTTACCATTCTGCTTTATTATTCTCTTTTCAGATTTCACAATAAGAATGCCTCCTACATTTTACTTCTATTTTTTCAGTTCCTATGTTTTCCAATTAGTAAAGCTTTGGGTAATACTCTCCTGTGCTTTTCCCATATTGCAATCTGGCTCTTGGCCCCACCATGTGAATAAAATTGTCCTCAGTAAGTCATGGATCACCTACATATTGACAAAGATAACAAACCTGCTGTCTCTTTTTTTAACAGAACTCTTCCTATAGTATGTGCCACCAACCATGCTTTCACCTCTATTCTCTTGGCTTTTCTGATAAAATCCTCTTCTCATTTGCCTCCTGCCTCTCCAACCTTCTTCAGAATCCCACCATCGTTGGGCTTACCTTCTTCTCTGAAATGCTACTGTTTCTCAAGACTGTGTCCTAGAAGCCCTACTCTCATTAAACATGATCCCTAGTGACCTCATATAAACCTATGGATTCAACTCTTTATACACAAAACCCTGTAAATCCAAATGCACAACTCCCTGCTGGATGAGACTGACTATAAAGGAGGATATCCCACGTGTGTCTTGTCTAATTTAGACAATATTGTCATCTTATCCCCTTTCTCTTTATTCCAGATACTTGCAATTAGTATCAATATTCCCTGGTTGGGAACTTAGGAATTATTTTAGAACTCTTTCCTCTGATTTAACCACATTCTATAAGTCACCAACTTTTGAAGACTTACCTTTACCCTTCAAGAATCTGTCCCCTTATGGCTCTTCCCTTAGCGTATGTATTTTCATAAAAACTACTTCAATGAAAATTCCTTCACTACCCTGTCTGCAACCTGACTTCTCTGTCTATATTCCATCCTGTCTCATTAAACAAAGAGTTACATATTCTTTTTGCTTCCTCTACTTAGAATAACCTCTACCCACCCCACTTTTCACCTATCTAATCCCTATGTCCTTCAAAGTTCAACTCTTGTAACTCCCTCTCTGGAAAGCTCCCCCTCTGTATATTATTATGGACACATATACTCCTCCTCTAAAGGCAAAGGAGAAAAGGAAAGATATACCCATTTGAATGCAGAGTTCCAAAGACTAAGCCTTCGTCGTGATCAATGCAAAGAAATAGAGGAAAACAACAGAATGGGAAAGACTAGAGATCTCTTTAAGAAAATTAGAGATACCAAGGGAACATTTCAAGATGGGCACAATAAAGGACAGAAGTGGTATGGACCTAACAGAAGCAGAAGATATTAAAAAAAGATGGCACGAAAACATAGAACCACCATACAAAAAAGATCTTCATGACCCAGATAACCATGATGGTGTGATCACTCAACTAGAGCCAGACATCCTGGAATGTGAAGTCACATGGGCCTTAGGAAGCATCAGTATGAACAAAGATAGTGGAAGTGATGGAATTCCAGTTGAGCTCTTTCAAATCCTAAAAGATGATGCTATGAAAGTGCTGCACTCAATATGTCAGCAAATTTGGAAAACTCAGCAGTGGCCACAGGACTGGAAAAAGTCAGTTTTCATTCCAATCCCAAAGAAAGGGAAAGCTAAAGAATGTTCAAACAAATGTACAACTGTACTTATCTCACACGCTGGAAAAGTAATGCTCAAAATTCTCCAAGCCAGGCTTCAACAGTACGTAAACTGTGAAACTTCCAGATGTTCAAGCCAGATTTAGAAAAGGCAGAGGATTCAGAAATCAAATTGCCAACATCCGTTGGATCATCAAAAAAGCAAGAGAAATCCAGAAAAACATCTACTTCTGCTTTACTGACTACACCAAAGCCTTTGACTGTGTGGATCACAATAAACTGTGGAAAATTCTGAAAGAGATGGGCATACCAGACCACCTTACAATGCCTCCTGAGAAATCTGTATGCAGGTCAAGAAGCAACAGTTAGTAGTGGACATGGAACAACAGACTGGTTCCAAATAGGAAAAGGAGTACATCAAGGCTGTATATTGTCACCCTGCTTAATTAACTTACATGCAGAGTACATCATGAGAAACGCTGGGCTGGATGAAGCACAAGCTGGAATAAAAATTGCAGGGAGAAATATCAATAAACTCAGGTATGCAGATGATGACACCACTCTTATGTCAGAAAGCGAAGAGGAACTAGAGTCTCTTGATGAAAGTGAAAGAGGAGAGTGAAAATGTTGGCTTAAAACTCAGATCATGGCATCCGGTCCCATCACTTCATAGCAAATAGATGGGGAAACAACAGAAACAGTGAGACTTTAACTTTTTGGAGGCTCCAAAATCACTGCAGATGGTGACTGCAGCCATTAAAGAAATTAAAAGATCTTGCTCCTTTTAATTAAAAGCTATCATAGAAAAGCTATGATAAACCTAGACAGTATATTCAAAAGCAGAGACATTACTTTGCCAACAAAGGTCCATCTAGTCAAAGCTTGGTTTTTCCAGTAGTCATGTATGGATGTGAGAGCTGGACTATAAAGAAAGCTGAGTGCCAGAGAATTGATGCTTTTAAACTGTGCTGTTGCAGAAGACTCTTGAGAGTCCCTTGGACTGCAAGGAGATCCAGCCAGTCAATCTTGAAAGAAATCAGTCCTGAATACTCATTGAAAGCACTGATGCTGAAGCTGAAACTCCAATACTTTGGCCATCTGATGCAAAGAATGACTCGTTGGAAAAGACCCTGATGCTGGGAAAGATTGAGGGCGGGAGGAGAAGGGGATGACAGGATGAGATAGCTGGATGGCATCAAGACCCAATGGACATGAGTTTGAGCAAGCTCCCGGAGTTGGTGATGGACAGGGAGGCCTGGCGTGCTGTAGTCCATGCAGTCCATGAGTCAGACATGACTGAGCGACCGAGCTAAACTAATACCCCTCCCTCATGTGCCAGCATAACACATTGTGGATGTCTCCCATAAAACACGTGATTCTACAGTAAGCACTGATTTATCAGACTAATTTCCATGAATGGAAGTGCAACCTGAGACCGACAGACCTTCACTTTTTGCCCTTGTGCTCTCATTAGCAAACAACATTCACAGTTTGTATCACGGGTCAATGATTTTAGAAAAATTGTGTCTAAATAATAACTTATATAACCATATCTAAAACAAGGACTGACTGCCTGTTAGTAACTTCTGGTGATACAGGAAAACACATAAGTGAAATACTTCATCTCCACAAATTCATGCTGCTTTTCCAGAAAATTTGAATCCTATGTTAGGGTCAGACAGTAGACTCTTAAGGTTTCCCTGAGCTTAGGAATGTAAAATCCAGGGCCTCTAAACTGGACTGCTACTGACTGCTCAACACCATACTACAAACCTGCATCTAATATAACCAAGCAACTGGATAGAGCAGCATAATTTAAAACAAAAATGGTGATTGTGATACATCTCTGAAAAACCTGGGTCCTTAATAATGAAACAAAAACAAAGAAGGATTTGATTGTTATAAACCCATTCCTTAAGGTCTCACCAATTTACTTGTGCACAACACAATGCTCAATGTAAAATACTAGCTCTCACAGAACTCTTTCAGGTTTTTGCTTGTTGTTTTGTTTTGTTTTCTTTGCTTTTATGGAATTTTTTTATTATCTTACTTGTTTCATAATTGTAATACATAACTCAAAGGCACATAAATTCTATAAGGAAAAAGCTAGACCACCAGTGTAAAAATATATGCCAGCTGTTTAGAAAAAGTATTTACTAAAAGTTTCAGTTTTTCAATCTGTATGTCATTTTAGTCCTGACCTATTAAATATAGAAAGTCTGCTTTAATTACAAATTGTGGGTTATTGAAAAATGGTAGTAAAACTAGGGCTTTGAGTTTCTACTTCCAACTATGACTCGATGTTATACTTTTCTAGGAACAGACTATAAGCCTACATCCAGTAAGCCATCCCAAAATGAATTTTCTTGTTCATAGGAAGAACTCAAGAGAACACTAAATGAAATGGGAAAAAAACTGTCACCAATGTAAAAACAGTAAAACAGCATTTTTGAATGTGAAAGACTCACACAGTATAAGAACTGCATTTTTCAAACATACCTTGTCCATTAACTTACTGGCATGAAGACTTAAGCTGCTGAAGAATATTTTTTTGCTCAGCAAATGCATTTCTTCAATGGTAGTCAACAATGTAGTTGCGCTATTTCCAATAATGCCACTAAAAGCAAAGAATATTTCTGGTTGCAAAGCAGGTCTAAACAATTTAGCTCTATGACTGGGTAGAATTCTTTTAAAAGATCCAGATCTAAATAAAAGTTTTTATATAGAATATAACCTGTGAATTAAGACAATTACTCTAGTCTCATACAGAAATGAGTTTGGTGTTTTTTTTTTAGGTTAGGTGACAAAAAATGAAAGCAAACTACAGTGTTTTCAATATCTCATAATCTCTTAGAAAAGCAGTGGGTTAGACTAAACCCTTATAGCATGCAAGTCCATGTGGCTATTTTTCTGCCATTACAGTAAATACATGTTTTGATTATCTGAAGATTAAAAGATCTGCTCTTAATTTAAAGGAAGCCATTCCATCAGTAGCTCTATGGAGAAAATATTATTAATACTGAGCTTTTTAAAATAGAACTTATGCCATATCAGTAACACATCTTCAAATTATAAAGTATTATGATTATACAGCTGCCAAAAAAGTATCTTTAAACTAATTATGAAAAATTCGGTAACATTTTTAAATAACTACTCTACATCCTATAATTCTAAATTTTCTCCTACAAGGATATTTCTTAGACTAGTCCAGTGGGGTTTCTCATTTTTGCAGAATGTAACACAACCATGTATATAAAACAATTTCCAATTTTATTTTCCTATTCATGTACTGAAAGTGATTCTTCTGTTCCTGATGCTGGCATGCTTGTAGAAAGTCATCTAAAGTGATTTTTTAATAGACTATCAAAAATATAGCTTGGAATACCATTGTTTTACCACAACTCACATATAACATGGTCTTACAGTGAGTGACATTTACAATAGGGCTCAAGTGTATGTATGCTGTCAAAAGAAATATGCATGGTGAAAATGAATGCAAATTTTGGAGTCGAAGATTATATTTTAGATAAGACAAGTGGTTCCTAGATAAGACAAGTGGTTCCTAATCATATAGTCACTTTAATTTAGAGAAGATAAGATAGCTATTAATATTACTTAGAGAAGATAAAGCTATGATTCTGTTTTACCACTAATGGAAAACTAAATGTTAAAGAAGAATTTATGTTATTTTGATTCAGAATAGGACATTTCACTAATTATGCCATTCTGAGTATAATATAGAGTTGCTTTAAGTGCCATGGATCTCGAATACAGAAGGACTCAAAAAATACTTGTATTATAGACTTATACTGCTATCTAAGCTGTGCATGTGCAAATGTGTGTTTGTGTGTGTGTGTACAGTCACGCCTGGAAAAGAAAGGAAAAAGCAAATGACAGACCTCAAACTGCAACATGTATAATATGCAAATGATGAGTCACATGGTGTGGAGTTTCTACTAGTTTATACTTAGTCAATAGATAGAATACACACACACACAAATACTACACTGTGTTCTAACTGAAATGAAGTATGACATGGGATGTAATGAGCACATTTAACCATTCCACTTACCTGATTGTGTGGTGGTAAAATTTCAGGAGGTTAGAAATTTTATATAATAAAACCGCCCCAGGTTCAGCAACTATTACTTGTTCAATTCGAACCTATTAAAACACGTGACAAAAAAATTAAACATTTCTTAGAAGTGTAACTTTTTCTTCATTAATCACATGCAGTATGAACAGCATTAAAGAGATTAAATTTCATGATTATAGAAATCACAAACTTCCTTCTAAATAAGTAATATCTGAATATTAAATCAGAGGATGGTAAAACAACACAAAAAATTTAACACAGGTATACTCTATGAACAAATGATCCATTACCTACAGAATTTGGCTCAAGGCAACTGCTATCAGAAATAATCAATACAATGAGATCATCTGGAGGTTTTTTAACCAGCATGTAATGGAATTTTGTTCAGCACTAAACTGCAAAGCAGCTGTTACATGCCTAAAATTATCAGTAAAAAGGTACTGCTCTATGAACCAATAGTAAGGGGAAAAAAATGAAAAAAGTTTTACCTTTAAACAACTAAACCAAGTTATTTTTTAATATTAATTAGAGAACAGGAAAGCAGATGGATCTTGAGTTGGCTCCAACATATTTGTCTAATTATAATACTACCAGGGCAATATCTCAGATCTAGTTCAAAATTAACTTGAAATGCTCAAGATTAACTTCTGGGAATCTTTCTTTCTAATTAAAATTCATCCTTCACTAATCTTTCCCTTATTTCACATTCCCTAACTAAAAAATGCAATTTAAACTACACTGAATGTGCTTACTTACATATTACACTACATCTATGCTTAAGCTGCAGAAAACATTATGTCTTCTTGTTTTCTAATTAGATTCTAAACAGACATTGTATTTTCTAGTCCTTTTACATCTCTGCAGCACTTAGCAGGATAATACACACGCAGGAGATGTTCAATGAACACTTTTGAAAGCATTTAGATTTTGGAGTATGTCGTAATACCAATGAATATGATCTGCTAAAATATTTTACATTATAAATACACGTTCTGTTCAGTTCAGTCGCTCAATTGTGTCCGACTCTTTGCGACCCCATGAATCGCAGCACGCCAGGCCTCCCTGTCCATCACCAACTCCCGGAGTTCACTCAGACTCACGTCCATCGAGTCCGTGATGCCATCCAGCCATCTGATCCTCTGTCATCCCCTTTTCCTCCTGCCCCCAATCCCTCCCAGCATCAGAGTCTTTTCCAATGAGTCAACTCTTTGCATGAGGTGGCCAAAGTACTAGAGTTTCAGCTTCAGTATCATTCCTTCCAAAGAACATCCAGGACTGATCTCCTTTAGAATGGACTGGTTGGATCTCCTTGCAGTCCAAGGGACTCTCAAGAGTCTTCTCCAACACCACAGTTCAAAAGCATCAATTCTTCGGCACTCAGCTTTCTTCACAGTCCAACTCTCACATCCATACATGACCACTGGAAAAACCATAGCCTTGACTAAACGGACCTTTGATGGCAAACTAATGTCTCTGCTTTTGAATATGCTATCTAGGTTGGTCCTAACTTTTCTTCCAAGGAGTAAGTGTCTTTTAATTTCATGGCTGCAGTTACCATCTGCAGTGATTCTGGAGCCCCCAAAAATAAAGTCTGACACTGTTTCCACTGTTTCCCCATCTATTTCCCATGAAGTGATGGGACTAGATGCCAGGATCTTCGTTTTCTGACTGTTGAGCTCTAAGCCAACTTTTTCACTCTTTCACTTTCATCAAGAGGCTTTTGAGTTCCTCTTCACTTTCTGCCGTAAGGGTGGTATCATCTGCACATCTGAGGTTATTGATATTTCTCCCGGCAATCTTGATTCCAGCTTGTGTTTCTTCCAGTCCAGCGTTTCTCATGATATACTCTGCATAGAAGTTAAATAAGCAGGGTGACAATATACAGCCTTGATGTACTCCTTTTCCTATTTGGAACCAGTCTGTGGCTCCATGTCCAGTTCTAACTGCTGCTTCCTGACCTGCATACACATTTCTCAAGAGGCAGGTCAGGTGGTCTGGTATTCCCATCTCTTTCAGAATTTTCCACAGTTTATTGTGATCCACACAGTCAAAGGCTTTGGCATAGTCAATAAAGCAGAAATAGATGTTTTTCTGGAACTCTCTTGCTTTTTCCATGATCCAGCAGATGTTGGCAATTTGATCTCTGGTTCCTCTGCCTTTTCTAAAACCAGCTTGAAATACATGTAATAGTATACAAAAACCTTGCATAGAAAATTGGCAATGATTATTTTAAAATGAGTTTTATTATCCGACATTAATGTGTTAATTTTACAGAATTACAGCTCAAGTTGCTATTTCTTTAAACTCCAAATAAGGCAATAATTTAACTGTATATCATATATAAAATACTTGATATAATATAAACAAAGTATTTTACCTTTAGAGGCCTGCACACACCCTCAGTAACATGGCCAACAACTTCTTGAATATTTTCTTCAACACCTACGGTTAATTATAACATAACTGAAATTTTTTTCATATTGCACTGTTTCACAGAAGTACAAAAAATCAACAAACACTAATACCTATGATTAATGGCATTAATGATAAACATTTAAAATAACCATTAATGGTATTTTATTAACTTCAATATCTTTTAGGATATTACTAACTATATTAATAGCTGAACCTAAAGCTCTATCAATTCATTTGACTGCTGATTAATGAAAAAGGATTGTGAAATTAATTAACTGAAGGAGGTGATGAGATGTATTAGGATCTGTTCCACAAACTCCTTATTCTAGGCAGACGTGCTAAGCACACAAACTGCAAGTGTAAGATGGAAAACACACCTTACAATTTAATGGAAAAACTGACATTTACTAATTACTGACCACTTATCAAGGTCTGTACCGTGTACTTGGACATGTACAGCTTGTAACCACCTTCATTTTCACAGATGGAGAAACTGAAGTTTAGAAGAATTCATGCCATTCCCATGGAAGAACCTATTTCTAACTCCAATTATTTTCTTCCTGCCTCTTAATGCGGCCTCTCATGTATACTTTACTAACAGCTTTTAAGAAATACATTCTTTTAAACTCAGTTATTAGGGTAACAGAAAACAACTTTAAACAATGCAGAGTGTGTGCCAATCTATCAAAGACGCTGAATCTAGTCTGAGTATCAGTGAGGAGGTTGAGTTCTGCACCCATTTGCACACCGGCCTCTCCTGGAAGGTGACCTGATGAACCAGCATGGTGTGGGGCCGTGCCAGGCAAGACAGGCGAGGGACACCCCCCACAACACGTCCCTTCCCTTTCCATCAAAACCAGAACATCTTAATTATCCACTAACCCCTTCTATCACAGGTATCTCAAGACAGTCACAACTAAAAAGACTGGAAATTCTGCAAACAGATGTTAGCAACTCAAAAATAATCATTTTTCTTCTTTGAAATTAAGACAAAAATTTTAAGTACATTCAGTACATAGGCAATTATTCAAAAAATTTTGAAACAGTCACGAGAATGAAAAAAGGGGCTGAGTAGTATTAATAGAAAAGAAAGAAATAGGAGCTTCATGACCTTAAGAAAAGTCAACAAGCCTGTGTGCTTGTAGACAAAACGGAGAGAACGTCCCCTTTTGCCTTTAGAGGATAGTGCCATACAAGATCTGAGACAACGTACACCAGGCACTCCAGAGGCACCTTGAAAGGGGAGCAGAGGGGTCCTGGCTCACTAGGGAAGGCCCCGAGGGTCCGGTATAAAAATGTTATCAGTTGCGTCACAAAACGACAGTGATGGAGAAGAATCCACTGGAAAAGGGGAAACGAGAGAAAGGAAGACTAATTAGGCCGCTTACTGAATCACCTGGGGTGAAGAGTTTATTTCCATGAAAAACAGTAGCGAGAACAGAAACAGAGAGATCCTGTGTGATGTGCTACATCTCAGATGAGCAGGAGCCACTGGCTGACCCACCTTGTGTAGTTACATGCTTCAAAAGAGCTTCAAGGTGTTCTTTTTCAGAAGCGGTAGCTTGATGGAGCCAAGCCAACATATCTCCTACATATCTAATGGAAAAACTAAATGTTAGTGAAATTTTCCTTCAGAAAAACACTGAATACCCCAATACTGTCTGCTACTATACCTCAAAGGGTCATGGGAGTGCATTTCAATGGGTCTAGGGGTACCTCCTGGGCCCCCTCTTGTAAGAGCATCAATGAATCCACGAACCACTGTACTTCTTCTGGCTGTTCCAAACTCATCTAAGGTATACCTAAAAGAGACAAGTTATTAACAAACAATGGTTTTTCTTCCCAATGGCTATATCAAACTATTCATGCACTTTCTCAGATAAGCTATCTAACACTTTTTTTTACACAGTTCTCTCAAGCAATACTGCTTTAAACAACAAAAAATATTTAATAAATAACTTTATCATAGTGATAATCCAATCCAAAGGTGCATCTTTTTATGTCTAAGAAGGAATGCAGGGATTTACAATCAGTAACAGAGGTTGTGGCAATAAAGGATAGAGCAGGGGATTTGGTAAAAGTAAAATTCGAGACAAGGTGGAAACCCTGAACTCTACAGGTTTCAGTGCCCACCCCTTGTCCAAAACATGACACTCCATTGCACACAGGAGGCCTAGTATATGGTTCTCAGAGGGTGGTTACAGTTAGAACTCTGCAATTCAAAATATAAGACTTTTCTTTCTACATTAAAAAACTCTCATGTATATTATTACAATACCACCAAAATTTGTCCAAATTATACCAAATACCACCAAAATATACTATTCATATTTAAAAGCTTATTTTGACTCCAATGTTAAACATATTACATGCTACTTGAATTTACTGACCAGTTATGCATTAAGAGCAAATACTTTCTTTTACATACATTTACAAGTCATCAATTACAGTCGGTGGGGCCAGAGGGAAGACTTTCAAAGCTGAGGAAATTTTTAGGGAAAAAAGATTTTGAACTCAGACCATTTGGGGTCAAATGATAGGACGGCTTAAAGTTACCAAGAGTCCCTGTCTCCTTGACTAGATTCAGCCTTTGCTTCTCGCTGTCGCCCAACTTAAAGTTCTGGTTTAAAGGCACACAGGAAAACAAAATATTTTTTTGTAGTCCCATGCCAGCAGATTCTAGATCCATGAACTTTTACATCTCTGAACAGTCTCTACTAAATGTTGAGAATTATTTCATTACCCTACATATAAAGAAAAGTTACAAAAATTTCACCAAAGTTTTCAAAAGAATTTCTTAGGCTACACTGCTTTCTTTAATATGCTATTGATTTCATGAAAAAATCCACTTTTTTTTTTTTAACAGAAGAAAGCTAGAAAAGGGGCATATTTTTAAGTGAAAGTGTAGTGAGGCCATCAATAGCAATAAATTGTTAGGACTCTGAGACTTCTTAAAGGACTATGTACCAGTAACCAGATCATGGTTGTGTGTGGTTTTTGGTTTTAGTTAAAAGGAAATGGTTTTGAAATTCCACGCAGTGACACACCAGCAATACGTCAAGATGAAAACGCAGTTATCAAGCAAAGTTTTGCAAAAGTGCACAGTTGCTTTACATTCACTTTGTTTTTTTAAACAAATTAGAACCAAGGTGCTTATTTCTATTTCTTCCCTCATGCTCTTAAAAATATAAATGCTTAGGGTACAGAATGCCTTCCTTTAAAGACCATCAGTTCTATGAAGTGACTTGTGATCAGATTTATGACAGCACAAAATTCACAAACTTTTTAAATATGTAAAACTAATCTTCCCCTGGGGACCCAAATGACTGCATAATAAACAGAAACAATGTAACTTCTGTTTCTAGGACTATTCAGTGTGTCCACAAGTTATATTAAAAACCAGTGAACCCACTGGCATTTTAAATGGGGGAGGGGCAATTTTTAAAAGTCTGACAAACACTAGAATCTAATCTTTTTACTATAAAATATAAATAAACATTAATATTAATGTTAATTTTCCTGCAACAGATATAATTTGAAGCAAGAAGAGCATGAGCTGAAATGAACCTTCAGTGATATCTGAAGACATGAAATCTCTTTTTCCAGAGACAAAAGAAAATTTCCTTGACCAAAAAGAGACTTTTCCAACAAAGGTCAAAAACTGAAAATGCAGCTTTACAAAAGTGAATGTCAAAATTATGTAAATATTCTAAAATGCCTCTAGTTAAAAAACCAAAATCCTCAGTTTTTATGTTTATCCATAATAGAAAAGGAAAAATTCTGGTCAAAAAGCAAATAAAATGAACAAATTTTGTCCAAAAAAATTAAAAGATAAAAGAATAATGTACAAGCCTCTCTAAGAAATACAACAAATGAAGAATGAAAAAAAATCAGCATTGTATATATTACTATATCCTCTAATAATTGACATGCTGAAGGTTTACCAGTGAAAAGAAGACATCATCAATTTGTCCATTTCTACTTGGAATAAATTCCTTTCTGAAAACACTTCTGTACTTGATGTATTAAAAGTTAATAATGCATTAGCATTCCAGTTATATAAGACCTAACAAAACCTGAGCATGACAATTTTCCCCAAAGACTTTAATAACTTATGTTTTCTTAAATGTGATACCTATACATTTGAGACCCAATAATGAACAGTGAAGCTTCTCTACTTTATTTAAATCAAGTTCATATAGTGCCATCTGGTGGTTGACATAGTACATTATAAAGTTTGTCCCTAAATTTAAAGAAACCACCACTTTGAAAACAAGTGATTACTTAAGATGAAAGGCCAATTTTCTCTTTTTCAGCGTTCATCTTATGGTACTTAACTGGCACTAAAAGTTTCCTTCTTTCGCATTCAACATCCAAATGTTTAACCATCCATACTGCACTATGGCCCCCATCCCGTGTGTCCTGTGAAGATACATCTTCTTTGCCTATTTCAGTTCTGTTGTCTCTCAAGCATTTTGCCTTGCTGTCAGGTAGGCCTTAAATACACTTCTCTTTAGCTAAAACTTTTCTACTTTATCTCCTTTCAAAATAAAAATAATAGCCAGTACTTTGTGATGAGTAAAGCATGATGCTCAACACCTTATGGGAACATTCCAATTTTAATCTTCACAACAACCCAGCAAGACAAGCACTATTTTCATCCTCATTTCACAGCTCAAGAAAACCGAAACCTATAAAGGTATGTGGGTTCATCAAAAAAATCTAAAAAAAAACACAACACACAAACACCCAGTCTAAATCAGAGCCCACTGTTTAAACCATTATGCAATACTGCTCCTTTCCAAGTGTCGATCAAGAATCTAAACTTAGAAAAAATACATTTATATGGTAGAAGTCAGCTGACCTTTTCAGAGGCCCAAAATATATGAAGGCCTTTTTAAAAAACAATTAACTTTGTGAACAAATATGAATCTGTGGACATTGTTACACATTATTAAACAAGCACCAAATGTTTCAGGTACTATAATTATACCCAAACACCCATACCTTACAGTGAAAAAACTGGGAAAGAAACTTCGAAGACACTAAGATCCGCTGAGCTGATGGTCCATAATGAGCAACAGCTTATCCCAGGAACCTGCACAACATGCAGATCTACTGTGATCCAGCTCCTGCTACTAACCCAGCAACCAGCTTCTGCAAGTCCCTAGAGGTACATGTTCCTCCTCAACCCATGCAGTAGCACCTGCTGTTCCCGAAATCTGGGATGTTCTCTCCTCCCTTTTTCATCTTGGAAAATGCTTATCAACTTTCATAACTCATTTTATACCTACTTCCTGGAAGAAACTTTCTCTAATGTACACCCCTTTCCCCACCACTGACTACTCGAGCCACAAAGCACTTGAGACTTGACTTTTAGAAAAGCACTTAATGTATACATTGAAGCTGATTTGTTTACGTCTGGTTCCATAAAGTAAAGCAAGTTGAAGGCGATGTTTTATTGATAGTAAGCCTGCCACACTTAGAACTGTGCTTAACATATAGTGAGTACTCAACAAGTAACACTGGGGTGTGATTATTTTATGTATCTGTCAAGTCCCAGCATTTGCGTTCTAATGACTTCCCTGGTGGCTCAGATAGTAAAGCATCTGCCTACAATGCAGGAGACCTGGGTTCAATCCCCGGGTCGGGAAGATTTCCTGGAGAAGGAAGTGGCGACCCACTCCAGTATTCTTGCCTGGAAAAATCCCATGGATGGAGGAGCCTGGTAGGCTAGTCCATGGGGTCACAGAGTCGGACACGACTGAGCGATTTCACTAATGTTCTAATAAGAAAACAGAGTAAGAAGGAAATCTTCTAAAAATATAGAAGCATATAAAAGACAAGACTCAGAGCAGGACTGAATGCGTGAGTTCTCTGGCTTTCTGTTTCCCGAATTTTAATGCCCTACTTGGTCTTCCCATGTTCATACTATTCCAGACATTAAAAATGAAAAAGGATTTGAAGGAATGGATAAAAAAGATGTGGTACATATATACAATGGACTATTACTCAGCCATTAAAAGAATGAAATAGTGCCATGTGTAGCAGCATGGATGGACCTAGAGAGTGTCATACTGAGTGACGTAACTCAGACAAAGAAGGAGAAATAGCATATGACAACCTGTCTATGTGGAATGTAAAAAGAAATGATAGCAGATGAACTCACTTACAAAACAGAAAGATACACAGACTTAGAAAATGAACTTATGGTCGATGAGGGGGAAGGGGTCGTTAGGGAGTTTGAGAAGGTCAGGTACTCGTTGCTATATTCAAAACGGATAACCAACAAGGACCTACTGTATAGCACATGGAATTCTACTCAATGTTATATGCAAACCTGGATGAGAGGGAGGCCCAGGAGAGAACGGATACATGTATATGTATGGCTAAGTTCCTTCCCTGTTCACTTGAAACTAACACAGTGTTGTTAATTGACTATATCCCAATACAAACTAAAAAGTTTAAAGACTGAAGACAAAAAAAGGACTTGAAGAGTAAAAGAAAACTAAAACACAGAAAAATAAAAAATATATGTTAATAATGCATGAAGTTCTTATCCAAAGCATTATCACATAGCACCTGGGGGCTGTAACTTACAGGATTAAAAACCTGAACTCTTTCTTTCCTGGAATCCTACTAATGGAATTCTAATTTTAAATCTTCTTTTCTCATCTCTGGGTAATTATTATTTATTAGCTCTATTTGACTTCCACCCCTCCAGGGCAGTGTTAATATAGGAATTTTCAGTTCATTTCAGTTCAGTCGCTTAGTCGTGTCTGACTCTTTGCGACCCCGTGAATCGCAGCACGCCAGGCCTCCCTGTCCATCACCAACTCCCAGAGTTCACTCAGACTCACGTCCATCGAGTCAGTGATGCCATCCAGCCATCTCATCCTCTGTCGTCCCCTTCTCCTCCTGCCCCCAATCCCTCCCAGCATCAGAGTCTTTACCAATGAGTCAACTCTTCACATGAGGTGGCCAAAGTACTGGAGTTTCAGCTTTAGCATCATTCTTTCCAAAGAAATCCCAGGGCTGATCTCCTTCAGGATGGACAGGAGTTTTAGTTACATACAATTCCAAGGTAATTAACGAGATGGCAGAATGCGGGAAAGACCTTAACCTCTGCATAAATAAGAGGCAGTCTAGATATTGGGACATCTTGGTTTTTGTATCTGTGTTGCATTCTATAGCATGTAATATTCAATTAGGCAGATGCTCCAGTGGTACCCAGATGAGATAAAGATATCACTGTAAATTATTATATTGCTCAAACTATTGTATATAAATTTGATTAACATTGAAATTCAATATAAATTACCAAAGAAAAAAGCAAATTTGCTTTTTTATTAATTAGGAAAAAGTCACTCACTTATATAAGACAGGCCTGTCCTGCAGGGCTTCCATTGCCTGCGTTAGGACTGGGGATATGTCACATGATTCTTGTGTCAATGTTCTGCATTCACCTGAAAGAGAATTAACACTGTGACACCTGTTAAAATACAATTAGGCCTTGATTATGTCCATGGTACAACCAGAGTCTAAATACCACATTTAAAAAATGCTTGGAAAAGCCTAGAGAACATACCAATAAAAAACTAGTTAATGCTGCTAAACTAAACATTCAAGCTTAAATATCCATTTAACTTCAGTAGACCACATCTGCTATGTAGTATACAATATATTTTATTATTATAAGAAACTAGAGTTCTGAAGAAACCAATCAATGAACAAATATACACTAAATAACTGTTATGCTGCTGCTGCTGCTGCATCGCTTCAGTTGTATCTGACTCTGTGCGACCCCATAGACAGCAGCCACCAGGCTCCGCCGTCCCTGGGATTCTCCACGCAAGAACACCGGAGCAGGTTGCCATTTCCTTCTCCAATGCATGAAAGTGAAGTCACTCAGTCGTGTCCGACTCTTAGGGACTCCATGGACTGCAGTCCACCAGGGTCCTCCGTTCATGGGATTTTCCAGGCAAGAGTACTGGAGTGGCGTGCCATTGTCTTCTCCGAATAACTGCTACATACACAGCAGTGTCAAGAAGGGAAGGCAATACTAAATATTCATCACCAGTTCTTTACGCCAGGGGCAATCTTTAAGCAGTTTGCTAGAATGTTTATATGGGTAACTTATACATACTAGTAAAATTATATTTACTATTCTATCTACAAAATACTGATTAAATCTCTACTCTGTTCAAAAAACAGGACATGTTCAGAAATTCCCAACCTTTGCTAGGTGAAGACCTCACGTTCCTTTGTTTTTAACAGGTAATTCTACTAACACACTATTGAAACATATTAAAACAAAACTAAATACATAAACCACTTGTGGTAGGCAAAATAATGGTCCCCCCAAGATCCCTAATCACCGAAACCTGTGAATATGTTATTTTATGAAACAAAACAGACTTTGCAGATGGAATTAAGGGGATGGACCTTCAGGTCAGTTCAGTTCAGTTGCTCAGTCATGTCCGACTCTTTGCGACCCCATGAACCGCAGCACGCCAGGCCTCCCTGTCCATCACCAACTCCCAGAGTCCACCCAAACCCATGTCCATTGAGTCGGTGATGCCCTTCAACCATGTCATCCTCTGTCGTCCCCTTCTCCTCCTGCCCTCAATCTTTCCCAGCATCAGGGGCTTTTCAAATGAGTCAGCTCTTGGCATCAGGTGGGCAAAGTATTGGAGTTTCAGCTTCAACATCAGTCCTTCCAATGAACACCCAGGACTGGTCTCCTTTAGGATAGACTGGTTGGATCCCCTTGCAGTCCAAGGGATGCTCAACAGTCTTCTCCAATACCACAGTTCAAAACCATCAATTCTTCAGTGCTCAGCTTTCTTTATAGTCCAACTCTCACATCCATACATGACCACTGGAAAAACCATTGCCTTGACTAGATAGACCTTTGTTGGCAAAGTAATGTCTCTGCTTTTGAATATGCTGTCTAGGTTGGTCATAACTTTCCTTCCAAGGAATAAGTGTCTTTTAATTTCATGGCTGCAATCACCATCTGCAGTGATTTTGGAGCCCAGAAAAATAAAAGTCAGCCACTGTGTCCACTGTTTCCCCATCTATTTGCTATGAAGTGATGGGACCGGATGCCATGATCTTCATTTTCTGAATGTTGAGCTTTAAGGCAACTTTTTCACTCTCCTCTTTCACTTTCATCAAGAGACTCTTTAGTTCCTCTTCACTTTCTGCCATAAGGGTGGTGTCATCTGCACATCTGAGGTTATTGATATTTCTCCGGGCAATCTTGATTTCAGCTTGTGCTTCCTCCAGCCCAGCGTTTCTCATGATGTACTCTGCATATAAGTTAAATAAGCAGGGTGACAATATACAGCCTTGATGTGCTCCTTTCCCAAATTGGAAACAGTCTGTTGTTCCATGTCTAGTTCTAACTGTTGCTTCCTGACCTGCATACAGATGTCTCAAGAGGCAGGTCAGGTGGTCTGGTATTCCCACCTACTTCAGAATTTTCACAGGTTATTGTGATCCACACAGTCAAAGGCTTTGGCATAGTCAATAGAGCAGAAATAGATGTTTTTCTGGAACTCTTGCTTTTTCGATGATCCAGCAGATGTTGGCAATTTGATCTCTGGTTCTTCTGCCTTTTCTAAAACCAGCTTGAACAACTGGAAGTTCACGGTTCACGTATTGCTGAAGCCTGGCTTGGAAAATTTTAAGCATTACTTTACTAGCATGTGAGATGACCTTAAATAGGGACATTGTCCCAGATGACTTAAGTGGGTCCAAGGTAATCATCTAGGTCTTAAAAGTGGAAGAGGCTGGCAGAAAAGTCAGAGATATGAGATGGAAGAAGAGGCAGGAGAGATTCAAAGTGAGAAAGCGACTCCATTTACCCATTGCTGGCTTCAAAGATGGAGGAAGGGGCCACAAGCCAATGTAGGCGACCTCTAGAAGCAGGAAAACCCTGTGACAGCCAGCAAGGAAACTCAGAGCTCAGACCTCAGACTCAAAGAACTAAGTTATGCCAAAAAAGTGAA
Organism: Oryx dammah; assembly: GCF_014754425.2. Lineage (NCBI taxonomy): Eukaryota > Metazoa > Chordata > Mammalia > Artiodactyla > Bovidae > Oryx > Oryx dammah. The sequence goes on from NW_024070208.1 coordinate 22,777,722, forward strand.
TAAGCAAGGCAACAGATTGTTCCCTAGAGCCTCCAGAATGAATGCACATCTTTTCATTTTAGCATGGTGACTGCTGACTACAGAACTATAAAATGATAAATTTACGTTTTGTTTTAAGCCATTGAGATAAATTTGTTACAGCAGCACCAGAAAATTAATTCACCATAATGATTATATTAACAACAAGGGATGTCTAATCAACCTTAAGATAATCTGGGGCACTAATACTGACTTTATTATTTTTTCATTTCCATCCTTAATCATATATAGTACCTGAATTATAATACTTATAAGGCAAACACAGGGACAGCATGTTCAAATTTTTTGATTACTAAGATCAAAATATGTTGTCAAATAAATACTAAGTGAAATAAAATCAAGCATTCATGAATCTAGACTGCATCAAGGAAACCACTTACTTTGAGCCCACCGGTAAAGTCTTTCGTAAGATGTTTCTTGAAGCAAGGCCATTTGCTCCATAATTTCTAAACTAAAAAAATTAAAGATTATAATTTATTTAAAAGCTTTAGCCAATAGCTAAATCTAAGAATCTAATTATTTTAATTACAGAATGATTTCATTATAGCCTATTAACTTTTTATCATTTTGTGGAATAATTTTTTTAGTAATTTGTTAATAATTAAATAAATGTTGCCAAGTTTTAATACCATCACTTAAGACACTCAACTGTTGTTTTACGCTAAACATCAGGGTATAATTTCCTCTTTATCCAAAAACACATAAAGATTAAACTTCTATTTTACATAATGCCGTACACTTTAAGAATCTAGAAAATCTTTAAAATTTTGGAAATACAAGTAGCAACGCAGTCATGAACTGAAAAGGCTACTCACCCTGCTGTTTGTTGGTTTGTACGCAAGAGAACTTTAACATCATTATGAATCTGTTTTACTCTTCCCAGTGCCTTGAAAAAATCCTTTAAAATTAAGAATGCAACTTTAAAGTTTCCATGTTTTCAGGTAAAACTGTATTGCTCTAAATTGAAATATCATGACAAAGGAAAAAGAAATTATTCTACCTACTCTAATGAAGCCTTCCTTATACTGATCTCAACTTTCTCTAAATTTTTATAAAATGTATAATAGATATTTAGTGAAGTGACAGTTGCTCAGTCACGTCCCCCAGACTCTTTGAGACCCCATGGACTATACAGTCCATGAAATTCTCCAGGCCAGAATACTGGAGTGGGTAGCCTTTCCCTTCTCCAGGGGATCTTCCCAACGCAGGGATCGAACCCAGGTCTCCTGCATTGCAGGTGAATTCTTTATGAGCTGAGCCACCAGGGAAGCCCATTATTCACATTTTAAAACATACATTAATTCGATGTCTACTATATGCCAAACAGTGTACTAAGATGCAGAGATAAAAAGTTTATAAAGACAAAATCTCTGTCAAGACATATATAGTTTTGTGAAAGAGCAATGTAAACCTGAAGACTGTAACATAAAGAAAAACACGCTATGTATCACATATCTTAAGATGTAGAAAACGCAGGATGGCTTCATCATCACAGGAGATGATGGTTTCTGTGTCTATCATATACCCTTTCTTGGCCCCTCATCCAGGAGCGAAATGCAAAGTTGGATGTATAAACATACACGAGTTGACCGATGCTGAAGTCCCAGCCTTTTTTCCCTCTATAAAAAGGTACTGGAGGCTTAGTTTCCAGATAGCCACAAATAGTGTTCCAACCATGAAAAGTAGCTGATGAGTTATTTTTCTCTGATGAATAAAAAAAATTTCTAATGTTTTAAAATCCCTAATACTGTTGATTATTTCTACTGAGGTGGGGGGAGGGAAGGTGTGATGTCACATATTTAAAATGCACAGAGTTCCTCAAACTATAAGGGCAATAAGTACCAATAGGTAAGGTACCTACAATTCTCTCACCTACTTAACACCCTACACTCAAGGGACGGGTTCCATCCCAGCCCAGGCAGTAAGATAACAGTGACATCTATCAAGAGTCACTCAGTAAGCCCCCAACCCTGGCCCTCTTCAGGAACTCTTCCTGCCCTCAGACCCCAGGCACAAGTTTGCAGTTCCTCCCAGTTAGGACACTAAAAGATTCTTCTCAAGAAATACTGAGTATCTTCAAGGGGAAAAAAAGAGGAATGATACTTTTCCTTGTTGTTTAGCGTTTTGAGAGGATTTATAGCTTGAAGTTTTGGAAAGAATGGCATGGGTTCAGAAAAGAATCAGATGAAAAGGTAAGGAGTTTCTAATCTCAGGAAAGACCAAAAGTTGTGAAAGAAAGAACATGTAATCATTGCAACATCACTGCAATATAAACAGAACATGCCATATAGCTGCACTGTGAGGCAGAAGAAAAGAGAACATGTATGTGTGGAGGGAAAGGAGCCGTGGAGGGAGAGACTAATTACTCTTAGCCCATGGTAGCTCATCTATAGAAAATAGTTAACATCGATATCCAAAGCATACTCCTTTTCACCAGAGGTCCAGAATACAGAATCTACAAAAGAAGCAATTAACAAGATTGAAAATGGTTGCCAAAGGACTTAGAGACGGAAAGGAGTGGAATAGGTGATGAGGTGATGTAGGCTTTCCTTATAAGCCTCATAGTACTCTGACTCCTAAAAAACAAAAAAGAAGTACACGTACTGCTTTGAAAAAAATAAGATAATTTAAAATCTGTACCTTAAATTGCTAACCTTAAAACATTTTTAAATCAGAAAAATTTCAGGTGGTAAAATAAAGCCTTAAAAAAGAGTGATTTCTCTATAACATCTGTAACTGCTGTGCTTTAAGTGATTTCAACAGAAAGCAAAGTACCTCAGTGATGGGTCCTTCTCTTGTACCTCGGAGAAGACTCATTTCGTCAGAAGTCAGCTGGAACTTGGATAAGAAGGCATCTGCCACTTGTGCTCTTATTTCTAATCTTTGACTGTAATATTTTTAAAAAGGCAACAGAAAATCAAGCACATTATCCATTTTACATAGCTTTAAAACAAGTTACATCTCTCATAACTTTTAAGACAAAGACGTGAAATTGTCTCAATATCTTCAGAAGCCTCATTTCTGCCTCAAATATTAGCAGATCACCAAGCACATAGGTGATCAATTAGCTGATATTTCCTACCTCTACAGAAGGCACAGTAAAGGGCTACATTAAAATGATGAACTAACCTTTATGTAAAAGGAGAAATAAGTTCATGAATGGTACAGGCAATACAAATCCTTAGCCACTTACATGTATGTGAATAGTTCACCTTTTAACAAAGTTGTAAGAGAGACATAAGCCAATTAATTTCTTCAGTCACTAAAAAGTTCTAAGCCTTTGAAGCTTGTACATGAAGTACACAAGAAATCAAAATTCAAGCCTATTATTTACTTTAGGTTAGAAATTGAAGTCAAGAACTCATCTAGTAATTCTTCATTAATCAAAAAAAAAAAAAAATCACTCCATTTTGTCTTCCCCACTTTTTTCTGCACACTATCATAACAAACAAACAAAAAACATCTTTTCAAATTATATTATCTGAGTGCAGCCAAGTTAGACTAGCTGGCAATTAGGAAAAAGCACACTTGAGTCTGCAATTAGACCTGCAGGACTAAGTTGGGGCACAATCTAAAGGCAAGTCAGAAATACAAACCACATGAGCAGAAATTCAACATTCCTGCCTTCTAGATTTCAGATTTGAAGATATACAAATAAAAAAGTGTTTCACTAGTCGTATTCACAGGGCAGTAATATTCTCCAATTTCAAAATATTCAAATGAAACTGAACAAACACTATCTGAACAGACAGAACAATGCATGCCATCTTTGTTTTGTTTGGACTCTTGGGTTTCCAGGTTTAAGTACACCATGTCAACTGCTCCCGCCGAATGACAAGAGCTAAAAAGAAAAAGCCCTCCAGGCGGCAGTAATGCTCTATTTTTCTCAAATGACAATGCAAAGCACCTACTTAGATCTATACAGATTTAAACCCTATGTCCTTAATTATCTTATTAAGTACTGAAATCTACCAGTTACCTTAACATGTCTTGATTTATACTTTTAGACGCTCAAATCATTATCATACAGGATTTAAATTAATGATAACACTTCATAAAATTCCTTGAGACTGTACAAATTAACCGTTTCAATGAAAATCTTTTGGGAGTTTCTTTTGGATCTATCTTCACAGTCAGTTTACTGGGCACAAAGGAAAATTAATCTCTTTAGTTTACTTTTTCATTATGTTTTAACTGAATCTAGTACAGTTGACCCTTGAATAATGTGTGGGTCAGGGACTCCTACCCTACCCTGTACAGAGGAAAATCTGCATATAATGTTACAGCCAGCCCTCTGGAGTAGAAGCTCCAACCCACTGTGGAATGTGTAGGACTACAAACAAAACAAAACAAAACAAAACACATATATAAGTGGACCTGTGCAGTTCAAACCTGTGTTGTTCAAGGGTCAGCTGTTAATTCAGTATGGACACATACTGACTGAGAGAAAATACACCACATTGTTAACAGTAGCTATGTCTAGGTGGTGACGTTACATCTGATTGTAATTTTCTTCAAGTTTTACACACATAAATGAAAGCAGAAGAAGAAAAATGTGATTTTTGCTTGCCTTCTCCTAACCTTTTACAGGGCAATGAAAGAATATGTATCACATATGTTTTGGATTTTCACATGTATATTTGGGCAAAATAAATTGCTTTTGTATTTTTATGTAAACTGTAATATCAAAACCTAAGTTACAGTAAGTACTTTATAGGTAAGTACTTTATAGCAAGTAACACAATCAAAATAAAAACTATTAAATAATAAAAAAGAATGAGAACATAAGCAACACAGCTGAGGAAAACTATCTAATTAAGTACAGAATAGCTTCTGTTTCCAGTTGCCAAAGTCAATGAAGAAACAAGATGTACTACACATCTCTGTCTAAAGAGCAGAGAGGGATATGGAGGGTAGTACTCCTCGAGGTATGTCAGGCAGTGTGTTCAGCACTCAGTATTATCCATCACAACAACCCTGTGATGTAGCTTATTATTCCTTTTTTCAGATGTGATAACTGAGCCTGAAGGAGTTAACAAATAACTCATGTAAGATTAAAAATCTAATGAGCTCTTACCTACGATTTAGATTAGAATTCAGTTCTTCAAGGTCTATATCCTTTCCACTGTAACATACTACACCTCAAAGAAAAACATTAACATTCACCAGAGAGAAATTTGACTGATGGGCCTTTCCAAGAGACCAAAAAAATACATAATAAATAGTGATTTCACCAATGTTAAAAACAAAGTTCATATATATTCACTCAAAATCACATACTGTGAAATTTGGCTGATGGGCCTTTCCAAGAGACAAAAAAAATACATAATAAATAGTGATTTCACCATTGTTAAAAACAAAGTTCATATATATTCACTCAAAATCACATACTGAATCTACAGTGTGTTTTGCACTGAGACATAAAGAGAGAATAAGAGGTTGTCACTGTTCTCAAGGAGGTCAGCTTTGTAGAAAGAGACTCAATCAAACCAACAATTAGTTACAAGAGATTGTACTACATACTATAGATGGCAAGAGAAAGATTTAACTCAGGCCAGGAGAAGGCAATGGCACCCCACTCCAGTACTCTTGCCCGGAAAATCCCATGGACAGAGGAGCCTGGTGGGCTGCAGTCCATGGGGTCACTAAGAGTCAGACACGACTGAGCAACTTCACTTTCACTTTTCACATTCATGCATTGGAGAAGGAAATGGCAACCCACTCCAATGTTCTTGCCTGGAGAATCCCAGGGACGGGGGAGCCTGGTGGGCTGCCGTCTATGGGGTCGTACAGAGTCGGACACGACTGAAGCGACTTAGCAGCAGCAACAGAAAGGGTTTGAATAAGCTTTGTATACAGGACTGGTGATCTGTTACTCTCTTGGTTTGAGACATAATTTTCAGTTGAATCCACACTTGTTCTCATGTCAGCCAACAAAAACATAAGAGAAAAATTCACAAGTGGGTCTCTAACCGCAAGGAAACTTCTCTTTCAAAAGATGTGTTGTGATACTAAAAACATTCTAATCTGATGCTCAAGGCACGTACTTAGTTCTGAATACAGAAATTCAACACCTGCTTTTCCTTGAGTGGACTGCTCTGTGAAGCCAACCATCTCTTCAGCATAGTGTGCAACTGTCCTCGCCATGGTCCATGCACCAATGGGAAAGAGATGGGTGGTGACGGAACAGTGCCGTACCTTGACAGTAGCAGCATACATAATCATTAAGTTAAAAATAAAAGGCAACTGTGAAAAGATAATGAAATTACTAAAAAATTTAAAAATCTACTGCTTGTTTAAAAGAGCAGTCAGTTTTGAATTATATAGCAAACAAACATCATCACTTCCAAAAAGGGATAATCTCAGTCCCAGCTATCAATGTTTCTAAACACTGATTTGTTTTCGTTTTACTCTTGGATACTCTGATTTGTATTTGTCTTACTCTTGGATAACAGCTTAAAACCTCATATTTTGTATCATTTTTTATTCACTTTTTTGATTATTTTAACTCTGCTTTGAAGTTATTTATAGTTTTATGAGTTATCTCCAAATTAATGAAGAAGTGATTATATAAAGAAAAGCTTACCTTTCAGCTTGAAGTTTAGTGGTTTTTACTATTAAATCCTGAGTCTGTTCCTTTGCTGCCTAAAATTATAAACATATCTAATATTAGCACATTTCAATTTTATTATATGTCAGAAAACCAACACTGCCAATTACTGGAGTTCAACAGCAAATGAGATCACACTCCAGAACTCAAAGATATAAAAAAGGCCCCCAAAATTGAAACAGATGTTTTAAGGCTCACATACTACATTTAAGAACTCACTCAGGGAGAAAACAACACAATATTGTAATTATCCTCTAATGAAAAATAAATGAATTTTAAAAAAGAAGAACTCAGAATTCTCAATACACACATAATGCTAAGGCTTACAAGAAAGAAAAAGGTGTCACCATGATGGAAACGAAGATCATGGCATCCGGTCCCATCACTTCATGGGAAATAGATGGGGAAACAGTGGAAACAGTGTCAGACTTTATTTTTTGGGGCTCCAAAATCACTGCAGATGGTGATTGTAGTCATGAAATTAAAAGATGCTTACTCCTTGGAAGAAAAGTTATGACCAACCTAGATAGCATATTCAAAAGCAGAGACATTACTTTGCCAACAAAGGTCCATCTAGTCAAGGCTATGGTTTTTCCAGTGGTCATGTATGGATGTGAGAGTTGGACTGTGAAGAAGGCTGAGTGCCGAAGAACTGATGTTCTGAACTATAGTGTTGGAGAAGACTCTTGAGAGTCCCTTGGACTGCAAGGAGATCCAACCAGTCCATTCTGAAGGAGATCAGCCCTGGGATTTCTTTGGAAGGAATGATGCTGAAGCTGAAACTCCAGTACTTTGGCCACCTCATGCGAAGAGTTGACTCACTGGAAAAGACTCTGATGCTGGGAGGGATTGGGGGCAGGAGGAGAAGGGAACGACAGAGGGTGAGATGGCTGGATGGCATCACTGACTCGATGGACACGAGTCTGAGTGAACTCCGGGAGTTGGTGATGGACAGGGAGGCCTGGCGTGCTGTGATTCATGGGGTCGCAAAGAGTCAGACACGACTGAGTCACTGAACTGACTGAACTGATGCTTTTTAGTGAAACAGAGGCACTGGCAGGGCCAGTGAAGGATGGAAAACATGGCTTCAGTTATGGGTGTTCTGAATTACCAGGAAATCTCTGAATGAAGTTGTAAGCTAAGTCACTGATACTCAATATACAAAAAATACCCCGCATAGAGGGTTTTGGTGAAGATTAGAGATAGCCCCATCTATAAGACAGAGTGCTGTTCCTGACCAAGTCATACTAAGCAATCTTCTCTACCCTGAACCAGAGCTGAAAGGATCAGGAATGAAAACTTGATGAAAAGGTATTTCAAAGACTAGGAAAACATTTATAAGGTGAACTGAAACAAACAAGTGTAGCCAATGAGACTGTCTCTCAGTGACCTGAACAGGGCAATACTATAAGATAAGACAGTCAGTAATGAGAGGAGAAACAAGTCAGTGGCTGGAGACAGGCAGAGACATAAAGGCATTAAACAAATCAGAAGTATGTAGATCAATGCTAACTCTGCAGCCAAACTAGGGGTTTAGACTGCTTTAATAAATGGCCCTACACTCACAGACATTTTCCTGATACTTTTTAGATCAGGATTTTAAATCATAATTAAGCTGGGTCTTCATTGGGCATAGCTTTAGTCTGAACGTTTCCTAAGGCTTTCTACTAAGGAATTTATTTCTGCTGCATTTGTGGAATATTATGGAATTCAAAAGTTTATCAAAACTTCACACAGTTATCTCTATACTGGCAAGATCGAAATACAAAGGTTTCTGGAGTTAACTGCACAATATTAGTAAACCATCACTGAAGAAACACGAAGAGTTATAATTTTTAAAAATTTACATTCGAACTTACTACAGGGCATGATGTATCAGATATCCACACATTCTGTAGACTTATCTAGCAATTTCTGAAAGTTTACTCTGTTATCAGGAACTAGGTTAAAATAAAGTCAGTATAGCAGACCTGTAGGCGACTTGTCATATCTTGACAACAGCTGCTCATTGCTTGAACATCTTCATGTATGCTTTCAAGTTCCTGAAAAGGAAAAAAGTAACATTAGATATAGTTAAAGCATTAGATAAAGAAATTTCTCTTATTTTAGCCAAATCTTTATTTTCGTTCCATGATATTCTTTTGCCAAAGCATGACAAAAGATTCTGTATTTAAGACTGAAAATGATTTAAAAGAATAATGTCTAGAATATGAAAAGATATTTTTTAAAACTAGCATATTTCTTTTTAGAAAGGGTCTGATAAGGGAAAAATTTTAAGAATATGAATACGTGTTTATTCACATTCTCATACTAAGAATTTATCCTAAGAAATTAATCAAATAAGTGTACAACAGTATATGTAAGAGATGATCAACACAGAGTTGCCTAAAACAAATGACAAGTGTGAAACATTTCCAACCACACAATGGAAATCTGTGCATCCATTAACAATGATAATATCTATGCACACACACGTGTGTTATTATGGAAAGATGTCTATATAAGGCTAAAAACGGGCTCATAAAACACATACAACACCTCCCCATGTTTTTTTCAGAAAAATACATGTATATGTGTGCAGAAGAACACACGGAAAGTCCTGAAGGGCCACACAATAAAATACTGACAGATTATTTTTGTGTAATAGAATCATAAGTAATAGTTCTATTTCTGACCTTACTGTTTATCCTAAACAGCTTTGAAGTGAATAGAAGAATGATTTCAAAATAGCAATTAATATCAGCAACAGCAAACAGGTACAAATAGGCAAACTAATCTATTTCCTTAAATCTCACTGTATAATTTAATGAGACTAGCACTATATTATTAACCAACTAGGTCAAGAATAACTTATTCCTAATATTTACTTAGCAAATGGCAATCCTTTCCAGTATTCTTGCTTGGAAAATCCCATGGACAGAGGAGCCTGGCGGGCTACAGTCCATGGGGCTGCAAAGAGCTGGACACGGCTGAGGGACTAAGCATGCACTATAGTACATCGAATGAATCTGACTTGTAAATAATATAGTATCGCTCATGGACATAAACATGCTTGATGAGCTTCAGTCCACTGCAGTCATTCTTACTGATCCTCAAATCATCCTATCTTTGACCAGTGGAAACCCCTTAACTTAGCTCCGTAGTCCTTTTGACACTTCCCAGTAGTCTTTTATGGCTTCCTCACTTTGGTACTTCTTTTCTGTGGGAAATGGTGTTTAAAGAGTACACTTTAGATGTGCTCATCACTACTATCCCTCCCTAGTTTTATGAACACTACCAAACTTCCCTTTTAACCTTCCAGATTATTAGACTTCAGCCAATGAAATCCTACTGCACAGTTAAAAACAGTCTACACTGGACTTCCCTGGTGGTCTATGGTTAAGAATCTGCCTGCCAGTGCAAGGAAAACAGGATTCAGTCTCTGGTCTGGGGAGATCCCACATGCAGCAGAACAACTAATCTCATGCACCATGGCTACTGAAGCCTGAGCACCTAGAACCTGTACACTGCAATGCAGAGTAGCTCCTACTCATCGCAACTAGAGAAAGCCCACGTGAAGCAATGAAGACCCAGCGCAGCCACGAAGACCCAGTGCGGCCACAAACAAACAAATAATAAATCTTTAAAAAAAAAAAAAAAAAGCCTTGTGTTTATTAAGCACTCGCTGGTACCATATATGACACTTTCATACAACTCAACATAGAAATATTAACTATGTAATATCACTCTAATTTAATGTAATTAATAACATGACATAATAAATAAAATTCATTTTCACTTTATGATGAATAATAGACTGCTCACTCAAATATAATGAATAATTATTTATTAGTTGAAGTAAATGATTTTAATTAATCTGAAAATTTCAAAATTTAGGATGTAGTAAGGTTCAGTTCAGTTCAGCTCAGCTGCTCAGTCGTGTCCGACTCTTTGAGACCCCATGAATCGCAGCACGCCAGGCCACCCTGTCCATCACCAACTCCCGGAGTTCACTCAGACTCACGTCCATCGAGTCAGTGATGCCATCCAGCCATCTCATCCTCTGTTGTCCCCTTCTCCTCCTGCCCCCAATCCCTCCCAGCATCAGAGTCTTTTCCAATGAGCCAACTCTTCGCATGAGGTGGCCAAAGTATTGGAATTTCAGCTTAGCATCATTCCTTCCAAAGAAATCCCAGGGCTGATCTCCTTCAGAATGGACTGGTTGGATCTCCTTGCAGTCCAAGGGACTCTCAAGAGTCTTCTCCAACACCACAGTTCAAAAGCATCAATTCTTCGGTGCTCAGCCTTCTTCACAGTCCAACTCTCATATCCATACATGACCACTGGAAAAACCATAGCCTTGACTAGATGGACCTCGGTCCCTATTAATCTCCAGTGGAAAAATAGTTATCCAAGGGAGGTGTATTCAACGAGAGACTATTTCTACCGGAAAATCACTCAGAGAAATGGTTTTTTGTTGCTGTTTAAAATGCTAAAATTCGTAAAAGAATTTCCCAGAGCAAATGTTTCAACGTTCTAAGAAGCAGCCTTTGTGGAGGTTACGAATTTAGAAATCACACCAATCCAAAGAAAGATGCTGCTGAAGGAATTGTTAACAGTTAAATTTTCTATTTGAACATGGTACACAAATAGCAAGCATATCATCTCTATTCATAAAAAAACTTAGCACAAAGCCAAGCATACAGTAAGCTCTCAATAAATGCTAAATGAAGAGTTTACATACTTCTTTGACTTCCTTGAAAATGCTTACAAACTCTTCATTGATGGCTAAACTTCTGCGTTCGATATCGCCACGTAAATTTCTTCGAGTCCGCAAACTATTTTCAACAAAAAAGGTTGACAGTGCCTTAAGAGCTTCCAACATCTCCTACATAATTGAAAATAAAAGAATATTATTGGGACCAATTTTCAAATGTTTTTCTAATCTTAAACAAAAACTTATTGAAATCATTTCCCAAGAATTTATTTCCATTACACAATCCAAAAAATACCGGAAGACCTTCACATTACTGAACAGCAAACTTATTTCTGAAACACAGTAAGGACATATTTACTTGTGCATCATGACATATATACAAGGTTATTCATTGCACGATTGTTTGAAATTGCAAAGATTAGAAAGAACCTTAATATTCACCTAAAAAAGACTGATTAAAGAGACTTTTATACAGCCATTGAAAAGAACTGGAAATTCTGTATTTACTTACATAGCGTGAGCTTCAAGAAATAAGTGAAACAAAAAGTTACAGAAACATCTGTAACACCAAGTGTTAAAAAAAAAAAAAAGGACTATGTACAGTACATGCATATTTACTGGTGCCTGCATAAACCAACTCTGGAAGGCTATATCTAAAAAATAAGCACTAATGGTAGCTTCTAGGCTAGGAACTGAGTAACTGGGAGCCAAACTTAGACTTAAGAGAGGAAAGCCTCTCTGAGATGACTTCTGAACCAAAATAATTCAAGCAAACATACTCCAAAAAAATTAGAATATATTTTTCAAGATTGAGCCTATAGGATCTGTAATGGATTGGATGTGAGATGTGGGGGGGGAAAGAAAACAACAGGAAAAAAAAAAAAAACACTTATATGTTTCTTGCATGAAGGGTAAATGGTGATGTCCTTTACTAACAGGGGAAGAGAACCAGTTTGGAGGAAAATCAAGAATTCTGGCCATGCTGTCTGTGTGATATGGATCAGGTATCCAACTGGAGGTGTCATGCAGACAACTGGAGCTTGGTAGAGATGTCAGGAACAGGGTTAGAAATTAGAGAATCATCATGCTTTTTATTATTCAAAAAGGTATGAGACTAAAAGAGTTCTTTAACAGAGAGAACATGGATAGAGGGCAGAGGACCAAGTAATAACACCCTGAATCCTACAGACAGAAATTCCTACACCTGAACTAATACATGTTCAAACAGGCTGAACTTTCCATGTTTTGATTACGCTATCATAAAAACACTGGACACATTTGGTTGCTCAACTAAATCTAACGGTATACTGCAAGTCAACTATACTTCAATTTTTAAAAATGGCTGGAATGACAAAAACTGTAAGGCTATTTAAATTCAATTTAATATTTAAGAGACAGAAAAATATCTTTAGCTATAAATATTTATGGCAAAAAATAGATAAAATAAAGCTGTTTATTTTTTGGAACACAGCCTTGATACATCCTGGAGTCGAGGCTAAATGAGTGGCCAGTAAAAGCTAAATGAACAAAATCACACAGACTAGGGGGGCAAATGACAGCTCGCCAGTTACTAGATATATGTCTTAACCCAGAGACACTCTCTCCATAGCTTATTTTTCTCATGAGTAAAAAAGAAATGTTAATTTACCAGAGCAGCTGTATTAAAAGAGAAGATCCATGTCAATAATAGGCACTTTAAACCCTTAATAAACTGTATAAAATTAACATTTATTGAGAATTAACAAGAAATAACTCCTGCAGCGCTGTGCTGAGCATTTCACCTGGTTTCTCTTATTGAACCCTCGCAACAACCCTGAGAAAGTAACTTGCGGTATTCCCAATTTAGAGATTTAACATCAGCTTAGAGAAGTTAAGGGACTTCCTCAAACCAGAATGCACCAGTTTGCTGGTTATATCTAATAAGCGGTGGTCCTAAAGACCACCCTTCTTAGTCATCATAGTATAATGAGGACCATCTTTCTTACTCATCATACTATGTTATCTTTTACACACAAATTCTTATCGATAGCTTACTGTCAGATGCCCACACATTTACCTATAAAACTCACTTTATACTTTTTTCTTTATGCCGTTATGGCATGACCAACACCTGTCGGGGTCAGGAAGAACCCCTCTTCCACCGTTGGCCGTCCGGACCCAGAATCTTCGAGGAACCGTTTTAAATAAACAGAGGTGCACCCTGGAAACCTCTTCGTTTTGGCTTCCCTCTTCTCACTGCCCCACGTCGGCAACGCAGCCTGGGGTGTCCCCCTCGAGGCGAAGACGAGGGACAAGCGCGAGGGCGCCGGACAGACCATCACTCCCCGACCCCGGCTCCCAGGGATGCGCGACCCGCGGCCCCGCCAGCCCCGCTCACCTTGTCGTTGTCCAGCCGGGTGTCCAAGATCTTACGCAGTTTCCGCGACAGCGGGTTGCTGGTCTGCGCTGAGGTCCCGCCGGCCCCATTATTGAGGCCGTTGGCAGCCCCGGTAGCGGGCACTACGACTATTTCCCCGCTGCCCTCGGCCATAGCGCCTGGCGTCCCGCCCCTGGACAGGCGCCGGCCACCTCAGCGCAGGAAAGAGACGCGCCAGAAGCCGCGTAGTGCGCATGAGCACAAAGGCCGCGCATGCGCCCTCGAACGGCTGTGCCCCGCCCCCTCCTGTTCAGCCTGGCTCCTGGGAAGCTGGCCGCGGCCGGGGGTAGAGAAATCGAGGGAGGCGCAGCAAGATTTCAGGCTGGAAGGTGGAGACTCACCTGAGACTGCGTTTGCAAAGTGGACTGAAATTCAAATCAGGTGTAGAGCTGGGGTATTACGATTTATGGGATTAAAGAGATTTCGTAATCCTCAATCTGTGAAAGTCTGAGCTAGACTTACATACACTGAGACCTGTGCCTGGGCAAATACGTTCAGTTAAAGCTAATTCTAGTTAAGTTCACTTAATACTGTGCAGCCGTTTCCCGCTCTGAAGGAGATTTAAATGTGGATGCGCAAAGAATTCCTAAATACAGTATGTGAAAAAAGCAAGGTGCGTTACAGTGTGTGTAGTGTGATCACCGTCTGTGTGTGTGTGTGTGTGTGTGTGTGAAATACCGGTACGTGTAAATTTGGGCTTTTTTTTTCTTTTTTAGGATGGCATTCCTTTGGCAGACAGATTTGCACTTTTCATTTTGTACCTTTCCAAACAGGCTGAAGTTTTCAAATCTCCCTCATGTGTTACTGAATATATTAACTGAGTACATTAAGGTAGGGGGCCCGCTTTTCTGTGTTTATTTGTACTTCTCTGAATTTGCAATTGTAATAAAAGGGAACAAGATAGTTTGAAAATTAGAAATATAGTAGGATGAAGACAGGAAAATTACTGTAAAATTTAAGGATGTTTCTGCTGGGAGGGATTGGGGGCAGGAGGAGAAGGGGACGACAGAGGATGAGATGACTGGATGGCATCACTGACTCGATGGACGTGAGTCTGAGTGAACTCCGGGCTGAGTGAACTCCGGGAGTTGGTGATGGACAGGGTGGCCTGGCGTGCTGCGATTCATGGGGTCGCAAAGAGTTGGACACGACTGAGCGACTGAACTGAACTGAAAGCTATTTATATGCTTTTTAATATTCATCTATTCTTTTATAAGGCTAACTATAAATTTTAAGTTAAGGGCTGGAAATCAATACTTTTAAGCAGTTCAATATTTTCCAGCAGTTAAAAACGAATATTCAGGTAAGCCTCACCAGAGATGTAGGTTTTATATATGTATTTATTTTATTTTAATATGTGTATGTATAATATTTATATATAACAATTTTATTGAGGATAAAGGTTTTATTTTAGTGAAAATGAAAAGGTATTTATGTATACTAAACGCCTTACGATAATAGACACTGAAAGAACTAGAGACAGGCTCTGACTTAAATATTTTAATTTAGTGAGAGAACAAAGACATATATAAAAGAGTAAAGCATTTTTATGTAACCACAGAACCATGCTGAAGTGTGAAATGCGGACATTCTTACCTTCCAAGTAGCAGTTGAACGGAGAGCCTTATCAATTTCCCCGTCTCCTCCTTTGGTTTTTTGTTAAAGCTTTCCTGCTCTTTAGTTTCTGAAATAGGTGGAAGTCACACCATATTGTTCACTGTGACTTTATCAAAATATAATATGGCATTTATTAAAGCCATATCCGGTGAATCATAGAATAAAATAGAATATTCAATCCTCTACATTCTTCCCTCTATTAAAAGCAACGAGTGCTTTTTCAGCCATGTCCAACTCTCTGCAACCCTAAGGACTGTAGCCCTCCAGGTTCCTCTTTCCATGGGATTTCCCAACCAAGAACACTAGAGTGGGTTGCCATTTTCTTCTCCAGGGGATCTTCCCGACCTAGGGTTCAAACCCGTGTCTGTTGCGGCTCCTGCATTGGCAGGTAGGTCCTTTACCCCTGAGCCACCTGGAAAGTCCATTAAAAAAACCCACAGTTTCTATTACTTAGCATCCAAATGTATTGAGAATCAGGCTCAGTGCTAGGTCCTTTTAATGCACTGTTCTTTGTGCCTATTCTGCAACATCAGAATCGTTACCATGTTATCATGTCATCAGTATTTTATGATGAGTAAATGAGTAAGTAATCCAAGGCTATGGAATCCTTCCCAAGGTTATAAGGCTAAACTCACACCACGTACTTACTAAGCTAGCAATAGTTTTCAAATTCTATTACTGCTTCTTTGGTTTTTGTTTTGAGTTATGTACACCTCTCACTTGCAATGTAGGCAAAAACTTTAGCAGCTAAACTTTTAAGTGTGTTCTGTGTTTGCGTTGTCTGTTCTTACTACTTTTGCACTGACACCAGGATTATTTTTCTAAAGCAAATTCGGCCCTATCACTTTGTGGCTTTAAAAACCATAGTGGCAATTATTGAATAAAGTAACTTTTTAGTATGGGGTACATAAGTAAGTAAGTAAGTGAAGTCGCTCAGTCGTGTCCGACTCTTTGTGACCCCATGGACTGTAATCTACCAGGCTTCTCTATCCATGGGATTTTCCAGGCAAGAATACTGGAGTGGGTTACCATTTCCTTCTTCAGGGGATCTTCCTGACCCAGGGATCAAACTCAGGTCTCCCGCATTGGAGGCAGACGCTTTAACCTCTGAGCCACCAGGAAAGATGGTGTACATACACCTTCATAATGAGATTTCAGAGTATCCCTCTTATTTTATTTCTAGGCACTTGCTTATGGTTACCATGCTCAAACCACCTGTATTTTCTGGGCCACAAACACATCGCAAATTTCTAAGTCTCCATACCTTGGCACATACAACTCACTCTCCCGGAAATGTCTGCTCCTGTGAAACTGGTGAGATCCTATCTGTCCTTCTGACTCCACTCCACTCTCTGTACCTTCCATAGCTCCCCATCTGTCCTTGGGCAGAGTTAATTGATGTGTCATGCAAATTCCATAGCAGATAATATACCGCATCTCTATAACTTCTGTCATTCAATTATTTCTAAATTTAAGTGTTTATTGTTCCTCCTCTGGACTCTTAAGTACTTGGATGGGAATCTTTGCCTTCCTAGGCTTCTTCATAGTATCTTACACAGTGTATGTGCTTATTAGAGGCTTATTGAGTGAAAAGTATTGAAATGAAGTTTTATGGTTTTATAAGTGATAGAGTTCTTTTTTTAAATTGAAATCCCAGGTGGTGCTGCTGTAAAGAACCCACCTGCCAAAGCAGGAGACATAGAACCAAGCATTCAGTCCCTGGATTGGGAAGATCCCCTGGAGGAGGACATGGCTACTTCACTATTCTTACCTGGAGAATCCCATGGACAGAGGAGCCTGGAGAGCTACAGTCCATAGGGTTGCAAAGAGTCAGACACGATTGAGGAACACAGCATGCATGCACATAGTTGATTTACAATGTTGTGTTCGTTTCTGCTGTACAGCAGAGTGTGTGTGTGTGTGTGTGATATAAATTTTTCTCACATTCTTTTCCATTATAGGTTATTACAAGATATTGAGACTAGTTCCTTGTGTTATACAATGTGGTGTAGTCATTAAGTCGAATCCGACTTTTGCAACCCCATGAACTGTAGCCCGCCAGGCTCTTCTGACCATGAGATTTACCAAGCAAGAGTACTGGAGTGGGCTGCCATTTCCTTCTCCGGGGTGCTATACAGTAGGACCTTGTTGTTTATCTGTTTTGCATATAGCAGTATGCACCTGTTAGTCCCAAGATACTAATTTATTCTTCCCCCTTTCCCCTTTGATAACATGGGTTTTATCATGTTTTCTATGTCTGCAAGTCTGTTTCTGTTTTATAAATAAGTTTGTATCCTTTTGTAGTCTCCATATATGAGTGATATTATATGATATTTGTCTTTCTCTGGCTGACTTGCTTCACTTAATATGATATTCTCTAGGTCCATCCATGTTGCTGCAAATGGCATTATTTCAATCTCTTTAATGGCTGAGTAATAGTCCATTGTATAAATAGACCACATCTTTCTCCATTCATCTGTTGATGGACATTTCGGTTGCTTCTATGTTTTGTCTATTGCACATAGTGCTGCTGTGAATGTTGGAATACAAGCATCTTTTCAAATTAGAGTTTTCATCTTTTCTAGATATATGCCCGGCAGTGGGATTGTTGGATCATACAAAAATAAACTCACAATGACTGAAAATATAAGGCATGAAACTGTAAAACTTGTAGAAGAGAATATAGGCAAAAATGCTCTGACATAAATCATAGCAATGTTTTCTTAGATTAGTCTCCCAAGACAAAAGAAATAAAAGCAAAAATAAACAAATGAGGCTTAATCAAATTTATAAACTCTGGCACAGCAAAGGAAACCATGAACAAAATGAAAAGACAACATACAGAATGGGAGAAAATATTTGCAAACGGTGCAGTCTACAAGGGCTTAATACCCAAAGTATACCCACAACTCATACAGCCTAGTATAAAACACGTAAACATGAACACCCCAAGCAGAAAATGGGCAGAAGACCTAAAGAGACATTTCTCCACAGAAGGCATGCAGATGGGCAACAGGAACTTGAAAAGGTGATCAGCACTAATTATCTAAAAAATGTAAATCAAAACTACCAGGAGGTATTACCTCACACAGGTCAGAATGGCCGTCTTTGAAAATTCTACAGTCATTAAATGCTGGAGAGGGTGTGGAGAAAAGCGAACCCTCAGACATACCAGTGGGACCCCACGGATGTTACCGCTGAAGCCTGGATTGACAGTCACTTTACCAACTGACCCTTGACTGCAGGCTGCCTCCACAGCACAGCTGTGTCTCTGGAGACTGTTGTTTAAACTGCTGTCACCTCCTGAAGGGTTCTCCCTGCGTATACTTTTTGTGTCACTTTCTCTTGATTCCCTGAAGTGCCAGTTTCTTTGTGTCCACAGATGGAGTTTCTACATTTACGTGTCCAGTTAGTTGAACCTAAAATACATGTCTACGCTCTAGTTTCTAGGAAAGCTGAGAAATGGAGGACGAATTTTAGCTTCCACTTTTAGTTATTTCAATTTCTCTGCAAAAGTCCTTGTAATGTGCTGTCTCTCCTGTGTATGTCTCTCAAGGACTTTGAAGCATCGATCCCACATTTCTTATCTGTCTGCAGTCACAGCTTCCTGTGCCTTTTCTTTGGACCTTCTGTCCTTTGCTTTACTACCTAGAACTCAGTTTTTAGGCCTTGAGGGTCCTCCATGGAAATAACTCCTCTTATCTCTCTTTCCTCTGAAACCTCATGAATTTTAAAGATGCTTCTAATTTTTCATTTCAGACATATTTTTCTGCCATAGTTCTCATCCTTCACTTTGTCCTTAAAATTCTCCAATTTTAAGGTTTCGTGACTGAAACCTTAGCAATCACGAATCTTTTTAGCAGTAAAACGATTTCATATCTTCTTCAAATGAAATCTGCAGAACAAATAACAGTGTGGCTGCTCTGACTGAAGCCTGGGTAGAAAGTGAAGTCGCTCAGTTGTGTCCGACTCTACATGACCCCATGGACTGTAGCGCGCCAAGCTCCTCTGTCCTTGGAATTCTCTAGGCAAGAATACTGGAGTAGTTGCCATTCCCTTCTCTAGTTTCTTTGCTAGGTACACTTCTGTGTGTGTGTATGTCATCTGTGTTGGAGAAGGCAATGGCAACTCACTCCAGTGTTCTTGCCTGGAAAATCCCATGGGCGGAGGAGCCTGGTGGGCTGCCATCTATGGGATCGCACAGAGTCGGACACGACTGAAGCGACTTAGCAGCAGCAGCAGCATGTCATCTGTATAGCCTCCCTTGGCAGCCTGTACCAGTAGGAATTTGGGTTTGCAAAGTAACAGATAATAATTTACTGGAAGGGTGGGAAAGAGAAAGTGAAAGTCGCTCAGTGGTGTCCAACTCTTTGCAACCCCTTGGACTATACAGTCCATGGAATTATTCAGGCCAGAATACAGGAATGGGTAGCCGGTCCCTTCTCCAGGGGATCTTCCCAACCCAGGGATCGGACCCAGGTCTCCCACACTGCAGGCAGATTCTTTACCAGCTGAGCCACCAGGGGAGCCTCGAAGGGTGGAAAGGCAGCTCAGAGGACTGACGGGAAGACTGAAGACCCAGCTGGGAACCAGCAGCAACTCGGATCCCAGTAGCTGGAAACACTGGCCAGTTTGTAGGGCACTGCCACTAATCCTTTTTTCTGCCTTTGCTCAACATTCGAGGTCCTGAAGCAAGTTCACTTTGACCATAGGCCTATCCATTGGTCAGGACACCATGATTTGTGATTCTGATGCGTTACTGATCCAGATGTGGTCTACTTGACCAAAGAGCAGCAAAGCCAATTTACCGACCCCAGGTTGCAGTGAAAAAAAAAGTGCAGCATTTACTGCAAGGGGCCAAATGTGGGGTGAAGCACAGAAAACATGCAATGCATGCTCAAAACACCCGAACTCCCCCATGGCTTTCAAGGAAGGATTTTTAAAGACTGAGGGAGAGAGTCCCAGTACGTGTGTTCAGCTTGTGCAGAATTCTCTGATTGGTTGATGGTGAGGTAACAGAGTGATGTTTCAGGAAACTTAGTCATCAACCTTCCAACTGGTCTGGGGGCTATGTGCTGGTGGTCAGCACGCAATTAACATCTTCCACCTGGTGGGGGTGTTAGTATTAATATCTGTAAAACAACTCAAGGATATGGCTCAGGATATTATCTATAGCCCTTGAGAAAGAACTGAAGGTTCTTGACTTCGTTTATGGCTAGACTGTTATGATTTTGTCTTGTTTAACTGTTTTCCTTGGTTTTTGCCTTTTTTTTTTTTTTTCACTTCTCTGATTAAATTTGCTCTTTGTTCTGGGAAGGCCTAGGGAGCTAAAGCTTTTTACAAAGAAGAGGCGGGGGACTTGAGGGTGTCTGTCTCTGGGAAGACCCAACAGGATCTTGCTTGGTTTCAAACCCAGGAGCACACAGTATTGGAGAGATAATTCCGGTCAATACAATAACTATAAATTTGTGGTCTGTGGGATACATTAGGAAATAATCTATATTAAAAAGGTGCAAATTTCAACAAGATAGTAAAAAGTTTAATTACAACCCCAGCACATGGGGTTGAAGGGGCTGTCATGCAAATTTTAATTATCTTTGAGCAGACAGATTAGTTGTGACTCAGTGAGGTGGGTATGAGATGTTGTACACCCAAATGAGACAATTATATTTATGATGGGGTTATAATACAAATTCTGTCAGAAATTATAGTAAAAATAAAATGGTTACTAAGTAGCCAGATGAAACTTTCAGAATAGGATTGGCATATTAACAGGCAGCTTAGGTAGAATTATTCTGGAAATTGCCACTAGGTTCCAAGTCTCTGTCTAGAATCTCTAACCACAGCCTGAAATTCTTTGAGTCAAGAGATGATAAATGACTTAGCAACTGTGTGAAGATATAAAAATATAGAAAAAATAATGATAAAATCAAATCCTTGGAATCATTATTTTTGTACAAATTTGGGATGTTAAGGGCAAATCTAGGTGACCCCACCTGCAGAGAATAAATGAAAAAGAAAATAGAAAATTTGAACAGTGTATAATCATCTGAAAAATACAGGCTATCTTGTTTTTAAATCTGACATCTTAAACTTGTAATTTCAACCTGAAGATTGTGTGTGTGTTATTTTAATTTTAAAAGGTATAATAGTATTTTAAAAGTTTTAACAGCATTTACAAGTTTAAATAAATCCAAAACATCAGATCTTTAATATTAGGCTTTTAAGTATCATTTAAGTACTTAAGGATATTTTGTGTTTTAGATTTATACTTCTACCTGCTTGTCTATTTGAAGTACACTAGAAAAACAGATATATAAACCATTTTAAGTTGAAAAGTTTTAGATAATTAAATCAATGACAAAAATTTAATTATATTTAGGAGACTATAACTAGCGTGACTTTAATACAAAATATTTGAAATAATACATGAATAAAACTTATTAGTTGTACTTAAATGCTTGGGGAAATTAAATATCCTAAATTTAAAGTTGACTATTAATTAACAACCACTAGATTTGTAAGTTCAGTTCAGTCACTCAGTCGTGTCCGACTCTCTGCAACCCCATGAACTGCAGCATGCCAGGTCTCCCTGTCCATAACCAACTCCCAGAGTTTACTCAAACTCATATCCATTGAGTCGGTGATGCCATCCAACCATCTCATCCTCTGTCATCCCCTTCTCCTCCCACCTTCAGTCTTTCCCAGCATCAGGTCTTTTCCAGTGAGTCGGTTCTTCGCATCAGCATGCCAAAGTAGTGGAGTTTCAGCTTCAACATCAGTCCTTCCAATGAATATTCAGAACTGATTTCCTTTAAGATTGATTGGTTGGATCTCCTTGTGGTCCAAGGGACTCTTAAGAGTGTTCCCCAACACCACAGTTCAAAAGTATCAATTCTTCGGCGCTCAGCTTTCGTTATAGTTCAACTCTCACATCCATACATGACTACTGGAAAAACCATAGCTTTGACTAGATGGACCTTTGTTGGCCAAGTAATGTCTCTGCTTTTTAATATGCTGTCTAGGTTGGTCATAACTTTTCTTCCAAAGAGCAAGCATCTTTTAATTTCATGGCTGCAGTCACCATCTGCAGTGATTTTGGAGCCCAAGAAAATAAAGTCTGACACTGTTTCCACTGTTTCCATCTATTTGCCATGAAGTGATGGGACCAGATGCCATGGTCTTCGTTTTCTGAATGTTGAGCTTTAAGCCAAGTTTTTCACTCTCCTTTTTCACTTTCATCAAGAGGCTCTTTAGTTCTTAGCTTTCTGCCATAAGGGTGGTGTCATCTGCACATCTGAGGTGATTGATACTTCTCCCAGCAATCTTGATTCCAGCTTGTGTTTCTTTCAGCCCAGCGTTTCTCATGATGTACTCTGCATAGAAGTTAAATAAGCAGGGTGACAATATACAGCCTTGACGTACGCTTTTTCCTATTTGGAACCAGTCTGTTGTTCCATGTCCAGTTCTAACTGTTGCTTCCTGACCTGTATACAGGTTTCTCAAGAGGCAGGTCAAGTCTGGTATTCCTGTCTCTTTCAGAATTTTCCACAGTTTATTGTGATTCACACAGTCAAATGCTTTGGCATAATCAATAAAGCAGAAATAGATGTTTTTCTGGAACTCTCTTGCTTTTTTGATAATCCAACAGATGTTGGCAATTTGATCTCTGATTCCTCTGTCTTGTCTAAATCCAGCTTGAACATCTGAATTTCACGGTTCATGTACTGTTAAAGCCTGGCTTGGAGAATTTTGAGCATTACTTTACTAGTGTGTGAGATGAGTGCAATTGTGTGGTAGTTTGAGCATTCTTTGGCATTGCCTTTCTTTGGGATTGGAATGAAAACTGACCTTCTCCAGTCCTGTGGCCACTGCTGAGTTTTCCAAATTTGCTGGCATATTGAGTGCAGCACTTTCACAGCATCATCTTTTAGGATTTGAAATAGCTCAACTGGAATTCCATCACCTCTACTAGCTTTGTTTGGAGTGATGCTTCCTAAGGCCCACTTGACTTCACATTCCAGGATGTCTGGCTCTAGGTGAGTGATCATACCATCGTGATTATCTGGGTTGTGAAGATCTTTTCTGTATAGTTCTGTGTATTCTTGCTACCTCTTCTTAATATCTTCTGCTTCTGTTAGGTCCATAACACTTCTGTCCTTTATTGAGCCCATCTTTGCATGAAAAGTTCCCTTGGTATCTCGAATTTTCTTGAACAAATCTCTAGTCTTTCCCATTCTATTGTTTTCCTCTATTTCTTTGCATTGATCACTGAGGAAGGCTTTCTTATCTCTCCTTGCTATTCTTTGGAACTCTGCATTCAGATGGACGAAAGTCATCCTTATATTTTATTCTCATTGCTTCCCTATACTTGTGCTGCAGTGCAAGCCTTTAATCCCTTGTGTCTAAACACACCCAGTGCTTTTCATTCCCACTGTGCACGGACCCTCTCTTCTGCCTTCAGTGCTCTCCCCACTTCACCTCTGTGTCCCTGTGACCTTCTAGGTTTCTAAATACCTTCTAGAATACCTTCATGAAACCTCATTCCATTTGGGTATTGTTTTTTACCTCATCGGAACAAAGGTTCATAGAACTTAAAGATTCTCTTTGACATTTCAGTTAGAAATAATTATGTGTGTTTATTATCTCTTCTATGTGCAGGTTATAAACACCTTATGAAGAGGTGCTGAGTTTCATTAGTTTTTCTATTCTTAATAATTATCTTGCAAACATTTTAGTACATAATAGACATTCATTCAAAGACAATGTGGTACCATAAAACAATGTGCGCTTTTGAGTCAAAGTGACCTGATTCCGGGAAGAAGGATTAGCATTCTGGTGAACATTTGGTGAAAACATCAATCTATTGTTTCAAACTATCCAACAAGGAAATGGTCACACATTTACTCTCCATAGATGGGGTGAAGCAGGTGCCAGCCGAGAATCCCCCAGGAGGTGCAGAAGAGACTTCTCAGTTTGGTAGGGCATCAGATTGAAGTTCCTTTCAGTAGCATGCATCTATGGTTTGGAGCAGAAACGCCAAATCTCTGAAGGCCACTTCCAAGGAGAATGCTGTTATATTTGAAAGTCATCTGCCATATCTCAATTATTTTGGCCATCTCTGGTCTTATTTATTGACTGACACGTGAATAACATATACCCTGTTAAGAGCAAGAAGTGATTTCAGGTTCTGATTGGTTTCCTTCTCCTTCCACAGATTAACTAGCTCAGTAATTGATGATGTCTGAGCTTCCTCTGGAGGACTAGCTGTCCTGCTGCTACCAAGAATTATGAAATCTATTAATTCAGTGTGATATCACCCAGCCGTATTCTGTAGGCGCAGATAATGAAGACAGCTTAGGTGATGGAAGCTATGTAATTGATTGCAAGGCGAGTTTTGCTGTCTTCCACACCCGCTTTTGACCATTTAGAAGAAATAGTTGCCAGCGTTGTTTATGATTAACAGAACTGTTAATATCCTACCAGCACAAAAGTATAAAACACACACATACATGCACACATATGCGTTCACACGCACACTTGTGTGGTGCTTGGAATAGCATTAGAGTCTCTCCTGGGAGATAATGTGGCAGTTTCACTGAAATTGATGCTCCTGGGTTTGGGGTGACATGTCCACACTGCTATATTTAAAATGAATAACCAACAAGAGCCTTCTGGATGGTACAGGGAACTCTGCTCAATGTTATGTGGCAGCCTGGAGGGGAGGGAAGTTTGCGGGAGAATGGGTACCCGTATATGTACCAACAAGTCCCTTCGCTGTTCACCTGAAACTGTCACAACATTGTTTATCAGCTAGACTCTGATATAAAATAAAAAGTAAAAACAGAAAGAGAAACTGATGCTCCTGGAAGGTGCCCCATACCTATCTGTGGGGTTCTCATCATCCAGTTTGAGAAACAGAAAGATGTGTTACTAGATTAAAGACAGTGAGGGTGAAAATGACATGGGACCTTGAGGTTGCTTAAAAATATTAATAAGAAAACATTAATGATGTGGAGCAGATGGAGGACATTTGGAGTAACGCCAAATCATGGCTCATGACTGCCCCTCTGTGCGCCACCCTGGAAGCCCCGGGCCTGGGAGTACACAGCCTACCAGCAATCAGAACCTACCGTTTAGAATATTCTAAATTCTGCCCCCTTTGGATTTCTGAGGATGCCCACTGCGTGTTTGTATGAAATAAGTTTTAGTGTCTGTCAGTGAATCAACTCAAAGAGTGAAAATTCTCCACTTTATGTAACTTTTTTTTTTCTCTTTTGAACTTTTTATTTTGTGTTGGAGTCTAGCCTATAAACAATGCTGGGATAGTTTCAGGTGAACCGCAAAGGGACTCAGCCATACATATGCAGGTCCCCATTCTCCCCTAAACGCCCCTCCCATCCAGGCTCCACACCACACTGAGCAGGGTTCCATGTGCTATACAGTAGGTCCTTGTTGGTTATGCATTTTAAATACAGCAGTGTGTACATGTCCCTCCCAAACTCCCAAAGTATCCCTTCCCCCAGGGAACCATGAGTTCATTTCCTAAGTCTGTGAGTCTCTTTCTGTTTTGCACGTCAGTTCATTTGTACTGTTTCTTTTTAGATCCCACATATAAGGGATGTCATATGATATTTCTCCTTCTCTGTCTGAATTATTTCACTCGGTATGACACTCTCTATTATACTGTGTTTACTTTCCTTGTTCACTCAGTCCTCTTCCCTATTTAATTTTCCTCAGAAGAGTAGAAAGGAAAATTAACTCACTTGGAATTCAGCAAATTATAGTGTAAGTTTTTAAAAGGAGTTGACTTTTGATCCATGGCACAGACTCAGTGGATCTCTTAGGAGGGAGGAGGAGGAAGATCTATGTTAAAAAAGGAAGGAAGGGAAAGATGGGGAAGGGAAGAAAGAAAAGGAAACATTTAAAAAGGAAGACTGGAAGAAAGAAAATGTGCTGTGTTCAACTGCTCTGTGCTTTTCAGTAAAAGCACATCCAAATATTACAAAGAGAAGCTTTATCTCTACAATAATTTTGCTCCTCTCTCTTTCTGATTCTCACAAACCCAGGGAGGTTGTAATGAAATGGATAAAAGTGGAATTTGTATTATGATTATTATATCCATGCCTCATTAATTTTCTAGCTTGTGGTGAAATTGTTGTTGTTTAGTTGCTAAGTCATGTCTGACTCTTTTTCAATCCCGTGGACTAAAGCCCGTGAGCCTCCTCTGTCCATGGGATTCTCCAGGCAAGAATACTGGAGTGGGTTGCCATTTCCTTCTCCAGCACATCTCCTCAACCCAGTCACTGAACCTGAGGATCTCCTGCATTGGCAAGCGGGTTCTTTACACTGAGACACCAGGGAAGCCCTATGGTAAAATACCTTGAGGCTAATACATGTAGCCATGTATGTATACACGCATATGTATGTATATAAATGTACCTATATACCACACAGTAAAAATTAGTATAATGCCTTAAAGTGAAAAATGAAAGAAAGTGAAGTGAAGTGGTGTCTGACTCTTGCGACCCCATGGACTGTAGCCTACCAGGCTCCTCCATCCATGGGATTTTCCAGGCAAGAGTACTGGAGTGGGTTGCCATTTCCTTCTCCAGGGGATCTTCCCAACCCAGCGATCGAACTCAGGTCTCCCGCGTTACAAGCAGAGGCTTTACCGTCTGAACCACCAGGGAAACCTGTCAATAAATAAACTGTTCTCTTATAAAAAGCAAATTCTCTGGAATTTACAAACAGATCCGGTTACGATGGTGGATCTTTAATTATTATTCCGTGGGCATATGTTTATCTAATGTTGCAGACATGACGTATGTGCTTATAGCTAAATGGAAGTTAATTGCCACAATCAAGAAAATCCATTCAAAATAAGCATCCTACTAATTTCAGATCAACAGCATCCTTTTTTCAGACTAAAGAAAGTCAGAGTCTTAGTTCAGTCCCTGGTTCTTAAAATATACTCAGTACATCATGATTAATGTAGATAATATTAAATATAAATAGCAGGGTTATTGTGCCTTCAGATACAGATCTCATTGGGAAATTTTATATCATTCCTGGCAACCAACCAAATTGATGCCAGTCAGAAATTGGAAAATATTTGTTAATAACCAACCTACTAGAGAAAGCACATGTTTATTTCTGAAATATGATAAATTTTAGAAGTATTAAGAAAGACCATAAAATCAAACACAGACGGTCATGAGCAATTTCTTCCATGATTATAGATTTATGGTTCAGTCCATCAGTATTTGAATTACATGTGTGTAGCTCAATGATTGTTAAACCATTTCTCTACTAACTACAAATTAATATTAATGAGAAACTCAACAGCATTCAGCAGCAGCGTTCTGTCACTCTGCTATGGAGTCATCACTGATTTTCATTTTAAATATTAATGCGGTGGAATTTTCATCAGATTAAAGCAATAATCACACGGAAACAGTGAGACCCAAGTCAGGTGACATTTTATCAGAGGAGGTTCGAAAGCAGAGCTGTCAACAGTGACTGGGTAGTAAACTTGGAATTGCTCTCCATTGGCATAGAATTATGAATGAGTCCATCCATCCTAATGAATAGCTGACCCCTGGGTTATTTGGTTTGCAGTTTGGGGCCAATCCATTTCAAGAGCTGCCTAGTGTCAGAGAGAGAGTGGTTTATTCTGAATAAGAAATTCAGTTCAGAATAAACTGAATAAAAGAAATTCAGTAAGGCCATGGAACAGAGACACCAAAACCAACTGGAACCTTGTAGCAGAGGAAGGAAGAGCCCAGAGAAGAGCTTGGGGAGGCGTGACAATAGGTCAGTAGCAACGTTTGTGAAGAACCAACATCTTGGTGTGAGAGGCCTGATAGAATATGGACTATGTGTTATTGAGCCAGCCCTGCTCTTTACATCTGAAGGAGCAAAAACAGTGTGCTCTCAGAGGAAAGAAAGCAATTTTTTTTTTCTTTTCCAGATTTTTCTTAAGGGGAGTCTCTTTAATCAAGATGTGATTACAAAGCCTAAATAGCAGAAACCAGACCCAATCTCTCTTTGGACCTCAGACCAAAAATCATATCAGATGAATAATGATTTACAAGGAGAAATCCTCTCTTTTTCTTGCATAACTCCAGGCTGTTCCTTGAAGTCCTTTTTCTAAAAAATAGAAAGCCTACTTTCTATTTTTTAGAGTAAAGGATGGGCACTGCTATTAATTTTGTTATTAACACTAAAGAGCTTATCAATCACCTGCCTCTGACAGAAACTGACATCAAAATAAAAATTACTAATGAGTATTTGTCTATATACTTTACTAGGCTTGACACAAATATATGATCATGGATTTTTTAAAGTCATTGAATTGATGTTCTTCATTCCCATGGAACTTTATAAAGCAGTGTAAAATTTTTATAAAATAATTATTTTTTGTAAAAAAAAAAATCTTTTTTTCTTAAAGAAAAAAGTGAAAGTGCCATAACATGTCACTGAGTTTGCTTTAATTCCACATGTTAATTAACCTTGATTTCTGAAGAAATAAATGTCCACATACAGGGTGATTTTCTTAAAAAATGGAAAGTAAACAATTATTTATTGGAATTATGGTATCCTTCAAAAGGTAAGGGATAACGTAAACCAAGTATAACAAAATAACATCTAGTCGACCGACTATAACTCCTTATAAGCAATAACATTAATGATTTAGTAATGAAATTTTTCCTCACCAGAGACAAGAGAATAAAATACAGATATTGGCTGGAAAATTTAATGCATGTTATTGACCCTGGTTTTTCCTTTGTTTCCAGTAGGTGCAAACAAAATATCCTGGTAAAGCATTATGTTAAATGCAAAGAAAGTACCATTTGCCCAAGTACATACATTGTGATGGAAAGTAAAGCCATTCATACTCTTTCTACATTAAAAATATGGTATTTACAATAGTTATGTGTACTTCTATAACATTTAAAATGTCTGAGAAGCTTTGATTATTACACAGGTGAAAGTGCTACATTAAATGTATCTGGGGAACAAGATAGGGTAGAAACATTGAATAAAATTAATAAGTATGAGAATGTTGATATGAGCCTATTTTATACATTTGTACATAAATTTTCATTTTATATGCCGAATGAGTAAATATACAAATTATTCATTTATAAACGGTTATTTAGGGAGAAAAATACCAGATTCGTCAAGTGAGAGAGGTCATGTATGGGTGGCAGAATGCGTAGAAAAAAAAAGGTGTCACTAAAAATAGACAAGAGTATACATACTTATTTGTGTAAAATTATAAACGTGTGGGTAGAAACATTAGACATAATGGTTCTAACTACAGCTACTGACTGACTTCTGTAAGTCCATTTACAAACTGTCTAATAAAAATATTAGAGTTGAAAGTCTATAAAGTGTATTAGGCAATGGATAAAAGCAAAAAAAGAGAAAGCAGAGATATTTATATGTATATAGACGTGATTGTATTTGCTTGTTTAACTAGGAGACGATATATAAGGATGCGTACTGATCTAGTAAAAAATGAATACCCCTGGAGACTAGGAGGCAGGGAAAGTTATTGGCATTTCTTTTACACATCTTTGTATTATTTCACTTATGGAAGCATGTACTAGCGTTCTTTCCACATTTAAAACTTTTGTTGAAGTAAGACCTAGGAAACTGCACATATCTTGGATGTTCGGCTCAATAAAACACACCGCACAGCATCTGAGTCTCCCTGAAGCCCTTTCTAGTTATTGTTTTCCGGACCTCTTCTCTTTTGACCTCTATCCCCATAGACTAGTTTCATCCATTTTTCAACTGTATATAAATGGAACAATACACTGTATATTTTCTGTGTCTGGATGCAATCATTTAACCTCTGGTTTGTAAGATTCATTCATATTTTTTTATGGAACATTAGTTCATTCCTTTTCATTCAGTTAGGGATACAACCTAATTTACTTATATACTATTGATAGACACTTAAGTTGGTCACAGTCTTGCAGTAGTAGGAATACTATGAATGCTGCCACAAATATCCTTAAGGCACACACTATTTCTTTGGATATAGCTCAGGGTTCTGTTTGCAGTGAGCACCCTTACGGGATGAGGCAATGTTCTGGGCAAAGGTTAGGCTTGCTGTTTGCTATCAAGGGCTTCCCTGGTGGCTCAGATGGTAAAGAATCTGCCAGCAATGCAGGAGACCTGGTTTGATCCCTGGGTCACGGATATCCCCTGGAGAAGGGAATGGCCGCCCACTCCATAAAAGAGCAGGTTCCCCTAGTTCGGTTTCTCCCTGTATTGCAACCCACTGCATGTGCAGGTGGCATCTGGGCTTTCTGTGTCACCCCTGTGGGACTTTGCGGGAAAGTCAGCCGCTCAGTCGTGTCCAACTCTTTGCGACCCCATGGACTGCAGCACACTAGGCCTCCATGTCCATCACCAACTCCCAGCGTTTACTCAAACTCATGTCCATTGAATCAGTGGGGGAAAGGAGGCAGATGCAAATGACGGTGTTCATACTGCTTCCTGTACTATAACAAAACACTTTGTCCCTGATAAGGCCTCTTATGTCTACTGCCAGCATCCTCACAATAGTAACAGGTTAATTGATCAGCCTGTAATATAAGGTAAAAGCAAGTCGCAAGCGGACCCCCATCACATGAAATGAAAGTGGAAGTTTTGGTCACTTGGTTGTGCCCGACTCTTTGAGACCCCATGGTCTGTCCATAAAATTCTCCAGGCAAGAATGCTAGAGTGGGTTGCCATTCCCTTTTCCAGAGAATCTTCCTGACCCAGGGATTGAACCAGGGTCTCCTGCATTGCAGGCAGATTTTTTACATTCTGAGCTATCAGGGAAGATAGTAAATATTTCCCACCAGCATAACCACAATAAAGACAGGAAAATAACTTTGAAAATCTACTGGCTGTGTAAATTTCTCGGCTCTGTGTTTCCACCATCAATATCACCAAGACCTTTGAGAACATCCACGGTCCCTTGGACTGCAAGGAGATCAAACCAATCAATCCTAAAGGAAATCAATCCTGAATATTCATTGGAAGGACTGATGCTGAAGCTGAAGTTCCAATACTTTGGCCACATGATGTGAAGAGCTGGCTCATTAGAGATGACCCTGATGCTGGGAAAGATTGAAGGCAGGAGGAAAAGGGGATGATAGAGGATGAGATCATTGGATGGCATCACCGACTCAATGGATATGAGTTTGAGCAAACTCCAGGAGACGGCCTTCCCTGATAGCTCAGTTGGTAAAGAATCCACCTGCAATGGAGGAGGCCCCGGTTCAGTTCCTGGATTGGGGAGATCCCCTGGAGAAGGGAACAACTACCCACTCCAGTGTTCTGGACTGGAGAATTCCAGGACTGTATAGTCCACGGGGTTGCAAAGAGTCAGACACGACTGAGCAACTGAACAACAACCGGTACAGGGAGTAGAGGTGAAAATTCTCAAGTGCGTGAGAATTTAGACTTGCTCTCGGTACTGGTGGGGACAAGTGCAACCCAGATGGGTGCCCTGCGACCACGGCATCCCCTGCATTCGAGGTCAAGACCAGGAGGCGCCAGGACCGCCGCTGGGACTCTGGCTCCAGGTTCTCAACCCTCTAGGAGACACTGGGGCCTCGCTGCTCGCGGGGGTGGTGTGGAGGGCGCCCCCTACAGGCTGACGCGCCAGCCAGGGCAACACGAGGTGCGCAATGAGCCCTCTGGACCAGGCTGCTGTCCGGGCCGCCGCAGCCGCTGTGAAGTCCCTGCTGGTCCCCGGTGCCCGCCTGGGCACAGCCAGGATGGAGCTCCACAGCCTGGAGCAGCGGGATGCGGGGAGGAGGCGCAGACACAAGAAGGAGGCGGGGAAGGAAGGAAGGAAGGCTCGCAGGAGCCCAGCCAGCCAGCAAGGGTGCAGTCCAGGTGACCGCAGACCCTCCCACGGACTCTTTGGGCAGACGGTCATGAGCCGTCCCAGACGTTTGGTGATAACGCGTGCGTGCTCACTTGTGTGGGACTCTTTAGGACTCCACGGACAACGACAAAGACTGTACTTTCTAACTTTCTCGATTCTTTGTTTCCAGTGCGGGGCTTCCCTGTCTTCATAAAAAGTTGAGTACTCGGATGTAAGGAGAGTTGGACTGTGAAGAAGGCTAAGAGCTGAAGAATTGATGCTTTTGAACTGTGGTGTTGGAGAAGATTCGAGAGTCCCTTGGACTGCAGGGAGATCCAACCAGTCCATTCTGAAGGAGATCAGCCCTGGGATTTCTTTGGAGGGAATGATGCTGAAGCTGAAACTCCACTACTTTGGCCACCTCATGAGAAGAGTTGGCTCATTGGAAAAGACTCTGATGCTGGGAGGGATTGGGGGCAGGAGGAGAAGGGGACGACAGAGGGTGAGATGGCTGGATGGCATCACTGACTCAATGGACGTGAGTCTGAGTGAACTCCGGAAGTTGGTGATGGACAGGGAGGCCTGGCATGCTGCGATTCATGGGGTCGCAAAGAGTCAGACACGACTGAGCGACTGAACTGAACTGAACTGAAGGCTGCTCCTGCCATACTCAAGACTTCTCAGGGAAGTCCAGTTCCTTCCACTCCCCAAATGGGAATTCTTTGTGACCGTTTCCCCTTCGTCCAAGTTCTCTCAGCTGAAATACTAATGAGCTGTAGCCTGCCAGGCTCCTCTGTCCATGGGATTCTCCAGGCAAGAATACTGGAGTGGGCTGTCGTGCCCTTTGTCCAGGGGGTCTCCCCACCCAGGGACTGAACCCCTGTCTCCTGTGTGTCCTGCACTGGCAGGTGGATTCTTTAGCGCTGAGGCACGTGGGCCCAGATGTTTACTGTCTTCCTAAACTTCTTCTGGTCCTTCCCAGCACAGACTGAAGAACAAATTATTTTTGATGGTCTTAAAAAGAATCCGTAGATCCCATTCAAGTTTCACCAAAGACTGTTCAGAATCACATGAGTTTGTCACCTCTCTTTATTCTCCTTCAGTTTGAGACAGTTTCTCAACCTCTCTTCACGTTTATGACTCTGACACTTTTGAAGATCACTGACCAGTCATTTTGCAGAAGGGCCCCTCTATTTCACTTTCTCTGATTTTCCTCCTAATGAGATTCAGGATGTGTCACAGGTAGGAACATCACGGTTCTTGATGCTGTGCTGTAATTGCATCTTATCAGCTGATACAGAATTTTAATTTGTCCAATTACTGGTGATATTCACTTTGTTTAAGGTGGTTCATAATATTACAGAACTCTTCACTGTAATATTATGACTTTCTCCTTTCTATTTAATAAGTGTTTCATGGGAGTAATTTGAAACACGCTCAGTCGTGTCCGTGTCTGATTCTTTGCAACCCCATGGACTGTAGCCTACCAGGCTCCTCTGTCCATGGGATTTTCCAGGCAAGAGTACTGGAGTGGGTTGCCATTTCCTTCTCCAGGGGATCTTCCTGACCCAGGGATTGAACCCAGGTCTTCCGCCTTGCAGGCAGACGCTTTACCGTCTGAGCCACCAGGGAAGTTCCAAAATATCTCATTTTTTATCAAACAAGTTTAAAA
This sequence comes from Oryx dammah, assembly GCF_014754425.2. NCBI lineage: Eukaryota > Metazoa > Chordata > Mammalia > Artiodactyla > Bovidae > Oryx > Oryx dammah. The sequence goes on from NW_024070208.1 coordinate 22,811,654, forward strand.
CTTGGTTTGTTTGCTTAGGACTCATTGTTTCCTATTTCATTCAATGAGTCATAATCTGTGGTTATTATTATTTATCTTTCTGCTCAAATTGTCTCAGACTTGCCAGAGGGAGGCTGTTCAAACTGGCTTCTGTGCCCTTTTGATACAATTCCATCATTGAGTATTTGCTTTCTTTCTGTCATAATAATATATTCCAAGCTTATCTCATACATTCCTCTGCCTACACAGATATCTACATATTCTGAACATATACAGAAAACCATAATCTCACATCAATCCTTCTATTTTCAATCAACAATATAGGATTCATTTTCATTTTCTTCCTTTGATTATAGCTCCCTTCCAAACAGTAAGAAACTTGGTTTCCAAGATCCCTAATATATTTACGTTTTTGTTCAATCCCCTCTAGGTAACCTAATAGAAATTAAGCAAAATATTTAGACAGAAAATTCACAGCAGAGACTATTTCATTGTCAACAAGCATAGAAAAAAGGCACTCAACATCACAGACATAGAGTCCTACTTAAAATGCATCCAATGACAGAGAGATAAGGTTCATTCATTAGTATTTCAGCTGAGAGAACTTGGATGTTAAATGGCCACAAAGAATGAAGAGGTGGAAGGGGCTGGACTTCACTGAGTCCTGGGTGCGGAAGACCCCCTGGACAAAGGGCACGACAGCCCACTCCAGTATTCTTGCCTGCAGAATCCCGTGGACAGAGGAGCCTGGCGGGGGAAGGGGCTGGACTTCACTCCCCATGAACATGGCATGAGCAGCCTTACTTCAGGGTGTTTAACATTTTATGAAAAGAAAGAAGCTGCAAATGGGAAATTAAGAACAGAGGAGGTTAGAAGGTACAGCCTCTGTCGTCCTTTTGCCCAGAGTTAGCTTGTGAGTCAATATAACTGTTGTATCTTTCCCTGGGAATTTGTCCTCTATTCTCCCACCTCCCTTTACCTTGCTGCTTCTCTGCTGGACCTTTAAGTGCTAGACTGAATCTTTCATTTCTTCTATATGGTGGACTTTAGAAATAATCAAGCCAACATTTGAGTCTTTCAAAGGACCTTTCATAATTTTCAGAGCCTCTCAAGTTAATCAAGCATTGACTTTTCTGTCTGCCACAATTTCAATCACTCTCTTGTTCCCTACAAATCCTGAGGTCAAATGTCAGTTACCATTTATCATCAAGTACCATTTTTATTATAGCAGAAAAATATCCATTTTTGTTGGTTTTATAAACATGGGGAAATAAAAGACAGAAAGTCAGTTGACTTTTCCTTATACTTGGATCTACTTGACTCATTTATATTTCTTTGCTGGTCCCTGTAGACATTTAAGTTTGAGATTTTTAACTTAAAGAATTTAACATGCTCATTCCTAATGAGCCATTTGGCTAGAAAAAAATCATGTTTGAGGATTACTTTTGGATAGCAAAAGATGTAAAAAAAGGAGAGGTGGGAGAATCATTTTATATACAGCAAAAATGTGAATGTATATTTCTAATATTTATCCCAAACAAGAAAAGAAGCAGTGAAAAATGCTACAGAAGTATGGAGTTTGGAGAGTTCAGATGCAGCAGGGAGCCTGGAAAAAGGACATGAAAAATATCCAATAATTCTTGAGCCAAGACTTAAAGGATGAAAGGGATTTTTCTTGGCAGAGGGAACTTTATTACTTCATGATGAAGTCTGGGAGTAAATATTGGAACTTTGACTTAGTCTTTCCCACTTCAATTTTTTTTTATTATAGCAGTCATTACTATTTTCCACACACAAATCCTTCCACAGAAGGGTCAGGATAACATGGGTACATTAAAATCTAGCAATCTCATGTCAATCATTCCCAATGTGATTGCGGCAGTCACTCCCAATAAAATCACTGCAATTAGAATTTAAAAGTGAGAAACTTGTAAGGTACAAAAGGAGTCTTGGAGGTGGAGCCACCACCTGGCTCGGCTTAATCCTTGGGTGACTTTGAGGAGGACAGAACTTCTTAGTTTCTGCTTTCCATACCCTGTCAGTGGAAATAATCCCAATCCTGACTGCTTTGCAGGCTGCCATGGAGGTTTAAATGAAAGTATATGAAAACACATTTTAATCCGTGACATGTCGTTCAAATATGAAGTATCCTCAAGAACATCCAGCATACACAACAAATACTTAATGCTTTTTCAAAGATAAACTTTTCACTTGGAATACTCAGAAATGTACAAAAAATTTGCAAAAATAAGAGCGAGTATTCCCTTATACCCTTTCACCCGTTTCAGTTTCCTCTAAGATGTTTTCCTCTTACATACTGTGGTACATTGGTCAGAACTAAGAAAGCCACACTGGCATCTTACTGTTGACTAAACTCCAGACTTCATCTGGGTTTCACCAGTTGTCCTATGGGGGTCCTTTTCCTGTTTCAAAATCCTGGCCAGGAGACCACATTGCATTCAGTCATCCTGTCTCCTTAGGGTCCTCTGATATGTGATGGTGTCTCAGCCTCTCCCCTTGTTTTCATGACCTTGACAGTTGTGAGGAGTGTTGATCTGGTATTTTGTAGAATGTCCCCCAGCATGGTTTAGTCGAATGTGATTTAACTGGAGTAATGGGTTTGGGGGCAATAATGCCACGAAAGTGAAGTGTGCTCTGGTCATCTCATATCAGGGGTCCACACATGGCCAGGGATGTTCATCTATTAATAGGTCACCTGGTTAAGATGTTGGTCTGTCAGATTTCTCCACTGGAAAGTTACTAGTTTTTCCTTTCCATGGTTTATTCTTTGCGAGTCATTGAGTCCACCTACTCTCCAGGGAGTGGAGGAGGGGATAAGTTCCACCTTCTGGGTGGGGGTGGATGGTGTCTACATGCATTATCTAGAATCCTTTTGTAAGGAAACTTCACATTTTTTAAACCATCAAATTAACAGAAATGATACCTATTGATGTGAGTTTCCTTGTTTATGCCCTGGTTACTTAACCTCTGGTAAGAGTGTTAAGTTTATCCTTTCAGCCAACAGCAGAGAATGAGTGTGAGAATGACGGGTCCCGAAAAACCTGGAAATCCTCAAACCAGAGAATAGTCTCATGTTAAGAGTTTATGTTTGATTTCAGGCAGTTCCGTATCGAGGAGTAATTTCCTGAAGTGCAAACCATATTCCTAGGTCACCACAAGATGGCGCTAGTGAGTAACAACGCCGTTGTTCTAGCCAAGGGTCTTTGCTAAAAAAAAGTTTGCTGTACACTGAAGCATCCTACTTTACCCATTACTGCAATTCTGCCCTGGAAGGATATTTTTAATTAGCAACCAAAATAACATTTATTTGGTTTCCGAAAACTGATCAAGATAAAGCAGTGTCTGGGGGTTTCTACATCAATTCTAAAGTCTGAAGTGGGTTTCAGCGGGAATAACTTTTTCTTGGGTTTATACTCAGGTATCTATCTGTATTTTCACAAAGGTCAGTAAAGTGAAGCATTAGAAGATTATTGATATTATTGCAAACTAGAATGCTTTGTTTTGGCCACAAAGGCCATTAATTTTTATTAGCTAGAATTGATATAAATCAGTGAGGGCCATACAACTTAGGAGCTGATGTTATTTAATAAGGACTTTGGACTGTATGGAGCTTCCCTCATAGCTCAGCTGGTAAAGAATCCGCCTGCAATGCAGGAGATCCCAGTTTGATTCCTGGGTTGGGAAGACCCACTGGAGAAGGGATAGGCTACCCACTCCAGTATTCTTGGGCTTCCCTTGTGGCTCAGCTGGTAAAGAATCCACCTGCAATGCGGGAGAGGTGGGTTCAGTCCCTGGGTTGGGAAGATCCACTGGAGAATGGAACAGCTATCTGCTCCAGTATTCTGGCCTGGAGAATTCTGTGGACTGTATAGTCCAGTTCAGTTCAGTTCAGTCTCAGTCGTGTCCAGCTCTTTGCGACCCCATGAAACTCAGCACGCCAGGCCTCCCTGTCCATCACCAACTCCCAGAATTCACCCAAACCCATGTCCATTGAGTCGGTGATGCCATCCAACCATCTCATCTTCTGTCATCCCCTTCTCCTCCTGCCCTCAATGTTTCCCAGCATCAGGGTCTTTTCAAATGAGTCAGCTCTTTGCAGCAGGTGGCCAAAGTATTGGAGTTTCAGCTTCAGCATCAGTCCTTCCAATGAATATTCAGAACTGATTTCCTTTAGGATGGACTGGTATAGTCCATGGGGTCGCAAAGAGTAGGACTGAGTGACTTTGACTTCACTTCACTCACTGGGACTGTATTAAGGTGCCTTACCTACAGACCACAACTTTTATATATATGCCCCTGCTAATGGATTATGGAGATAGATTCAGAAATGCTGTGCTTAGTCGCTTAGTCGTGTCAGACTCTTCGTGATCCCAGGGACTGTAGCCTGCTAGGCTCCTCTGTCCATGGAGATTCTTCAGGTAAGAATACTGGAGAGGGTTGCCATGCCCTCCTCCAGGGAGATTCAGAGACAGGAAAGGGAAAAAAAGAAAGGATGGGTTATGGTGTAGACAGAGTCGGACTTAATTAGAGAAAATAAAATAGACCCACAGAATTTAGCTTTGGGGGGCTTCACCCTTGGCTTTCTTGAGCTCAGAATAAGCACAAATTTCTATTTCTTCCTCAAAGTTCAATGTTCGTTAATTTGATGTATAGAAGTGTCAAAGAATATTTCCACAACTTTTCTTGGTTACCATTTTGTATAACACAGCATACTGTATATTTTGATTCTTTTGTTTGTATGAAAAAATTGGTCAAAATTTGTCTTCTCTCTTAAAAAGAAATCATGGGAAACACCAGACTGTATATTGATTTTTTTAAAGATCTCTTTAATTTTATCATCTTAAGAGAATAAGTCAGAACTTTTTATAGATTTGAATGTGTGGGATTATTTGCTGCTAAATAAATTCTAAGTTAGTAGAAGAGTGATCTTCCTAAAATAATAGCTATCATTTGTTGAGCAGTTTACTATGTGCCTGGCAGTGTGATAAGTACATATGTGTTTTCATTCTGTAGAATAATGCTATGGAAAGATACATGCTCCATTTTGCAGATGAGCAAATGGAGTTTTAGAGAGGCTAAATGACTGATTTATCCACGTTGAGAAAACCAGTAAGTGGTTGAGCCCAGAATCTGCTGCTTTCAACCCAAACAGGCTTTCTTTCCATCGGAGGTATTTCTATGGCTAAATCAAATTCAGATCAGTCCTGTCATGGTAGCAGCAACTCATGATGCTTCATCTTAACCTTGTATTTATCTTTATTGTACATCAACACTTAATCCAAGAAACTGGAAAATACCAAGATCAAAAGAAAAAAAAAGATAACTTTTCTCTTCAGTATTAAATAAGAGAAGTGGGACTTCCCTGGTGTCCAGTGGTTAAGAATCTGTGCTTCCACTACCAGGGGCCCAGGTTCAGTCCCTGACTGGGGAACTAAGATTCCACATGCTGCATGGTGTGGCGTGCATAATAAAGAAAGAAAGAAAAGCACTTGAATTTAGATTCAGTATACTGTTATGACCCCTAACAGGGTCTTGGTCTTTGCATGCTCTTGGCAAACTAATTGCACCCTCAAATTCATCTTAGAAGGATAGGTCAAACTTTTACTGTAGGTTTGAACATGCTGGATTTTCTTATTGTTGTAACTGAATGAACCTAAGTTGGCAGAGGAAAAATTCTGCAGAACCTGGCTAGGGAAAAACAAGCAATTCACCATAGATGGTTTGGATTAATTTATTACATTGGGACGCTTGATGGCAGATTGGCCTATCACTCTCCAGCACTAATTAGTATAAGAGACTTGTCATTAAGCCTGTAGGGGGTTCTTTTTGTCTAAAAAGTACAAGAATAAAACATTGGGGAAAAGTTAAGTGCGTGCTCAGTCATTAAGTTGTGCCCAGCTCTCTTGCGACCCCATGGGAGGCAGCTCAGCCAGGCTTTTCTGTCCATGGGATTTCCCAGGCGAGAAAACTCGAGTGGACTGCCATTGCCTACTCCAGGAGACCTTCCAGACCCAGGGATTAAACCCACATCTGCTGCATTAGGAGGCAGATTCTTTACCATTGCGACACCTGGGAAGCCCTGAGAAAACGTTGTTGCTGTTGTTCAGATGCTAAGTTATGTCTGACTCTTTGCAACCCCACGGACTGCGGTGTACCCAGCTCCCCTGTCCTTCACTATCTCCTGGAGTTCATTCAAACCCATGTCCATTGAGTTGGTGATGCCATCCAACCATCTCATCCTCTGTCACCCCTTCTCCTCCTCCTAAAAAGTTAATCCACAGCAGAATGGTGCATCTTTCCATCCCTGTTGCTGCTGGGGTCAGTTGAACCCTCAAAAAGTTCATATCATGTAGTTTTAGCATTCACAGAACAGCAGGGAATTGCCTGGTCATGGCCTGATTGGTTATTGGTAATCATACCATCTGTCTCTTCAAAGAACCAAGCAGTTTTTGGAGGAGAGAACAATCAGAGTAGGTCTATCGCTGTTCACTGTTACTTGGCCAAGGTCAAACAACAATTTAGCAGCTAAGCCCAGCCCAGAGCTGGGTGTTCCTGACTACTTTCCTGTATCTAGATCTCCCTTTTTTGTGCATCTCCCGTTTCTGTCTCTTTACAGACAAAAACGAAGGTTGAGAAGCGTCCAACAAAAACCGGATGTTTATTCTTTGCCTGCTCTGCTTAACAGACTTGGAGGCTCTTTTGAAACAAGGAAACCCGGTCTTTCCTCTTTCATTACACCATAATTATTTGTTTTCTAAGCAATGGCCAAGTTCAAATAAGACTTGCAATACTTTTGGATCAAAAGTCATAAATAAAACCTTAACTTTTTGAAGTAAACACATTACACATAATTTCTGACAGTATCATGACCATGGAAGAAATAATAGGCATATATGCAAAAACAAGAGTAGAAGAGGAAGAAACAGAGTGTAATTGACAGGGAGTTTATAACAAGGACAGAATGTGGGTTTCTCTTGGCTAATGACATTTTTAGTATAATTGCACTAAAACAAGTTTTGCCCCCATGTTTACATCTTAGGAGAAGAGACCCTGGGTGTGAATCAGATATTAACAGAAAAGTCACACAGGCTGAAATTTTACATTCACCCTTGTACCTAGGAAAAAAAAAATTATTGAAGGTCCTTTTTGCTGTGTTTCTGCCACTAGGAGGCTTCTGGTATAAAGAAACAAATATATAACATTCAAAAAAAAAACGAACATGCTTATGTTAATCCAAGTACTACCATTAATTCAAGCTCTACCACTAGTTAATACGAATGAATTAATTGATACATTTCATCTCAGGCAAGTGGTCAGATGCGATGGTGACTAGCCTTATTAGGTAAAGCCACGGCCTTATGCAAATGGGTTGTAATGGAACTGATACCTGAATCATAGAATGGTCAAGACCCTGACTCTGAATTTAAACTCAGGTCCTTGACTCCCCACATAGTGTTCTTTCGACCACTATACCCTGTGGGTTTTGATTTTGATGTCAGAAGCTGGCTCTAACTCCTTTTAGAAAACATACATTTTTTTTTTTTTGATGGCAGTATATTGGTGTATTCTATTTATTCTTTCTCAAACCAGTAATAATGTGGGCTTTTTCTTTCATACTTTGGCTCAAAGGGTTTCTAAGAGGCTGTGGAACTTTATATTTTTAGAGAAGTGCCTTTTGAAACATCATCTAATAATATATTTTAAATAAGTTTATTTTATCCTTTTAAATAGTAGGCTGAGGTTTGAGCCAGTGAACATCTGAAGAACGTGCGACTTCCAATCCCCTTAGCAAGAGAATCTATTTTTTAAATTGGGCTGGGGGGGAGGGTTGTTTAGTGCCCGTGTCTGTGGTCCTCCCCAGAGGATGTGCCATCCCCAATGGCACAAAGGGGCAGAGAGGAGTGCTCAGACAACACAGAGGACAGAGGCCTGAGCTCCCAAGGCAAGACAGGTGCTAAGCAGGTCAGAAAACTTAGAAGTGTGGGAAGGAGCAATTGAAGGACGGCACAGAAAGAGGGGCCCACCTGGCCTTGAAGACGGCTGTAGGCAGAATTCTCCAAGGAGAAGCAGCCCCCGTGAGACACCCCGTGACAGGCAGCTCTGGTGTTCCGTTCTAGGTGGACTGTGATACAGCTCTAACCCTCCACCCTGATCTTTCTCTAACCCTTTTAAAAATCTGCCACCTGGTGTAGTCTTACTTGGGAGATAAAAGAGGTCTTTTACCACTTAGGGTCTGATGTGAGAATCCCAGGGTAAGGCAGGGATGAGACCCACAACTTAGTGAGAAGAGACTAGAGTTTCTCCAGGCAGTTTGCAAACATGTAGGAGACTCACTGGAAATGAATTTGAGCTATTACAGAAGTGCTAAAGAATGTTGACTCCAGGAGAATGGAAGAGAAAAGAACTCTAGAATAGAGGTCCCCAACCTCCGGGATCTGATGCCTGACGATCTGCGGAGGCGCTGATGTAATAATGATGGAAAGAAAGTGCACAATAAATGTAATGCTCTTAATCATCCCTAAGCCATCCACCCCCGACCCCACCATGATCTGGGGAAAAGTCTTCCACTAAACTGGTCTCTGGTGCCAAAACTGTTGGGGATCGCCAGTTGCTCAAGAACTTCAGACCAAACCTGGGTTGCCTTCTACAACACTCCTGACACACGTCTGCAACTTGGGTGGACACTGATGGTGTTGGGGTTCACCGGGTTTTGAGTGCACGTTCCACTGAGGACAACTCTTATCCTTCCTTACTCTGACCTGAAATTCTCTTCTTCACCGGTAGTTCTATCCAGTGCGTTAGGCTTAGTGGTTCTGTTTCCGAAAGCTCCTTCAATTGATACGTGGCTTCCACTTTTAATTAAACATTTTAATTATATAAGTAATCCAGGTTATTTGAAGAAAGATTAGGGAATACAGAAAAGCCAAAAGAAAAATATATCCCTCAATCTTCCCACATTTTACTTTTAATAATTGGTGAGTAACGGCTTTTTTCAATTACATGGTAAAATTTTTGCACACACCAATCAAGGGGTGGCAGATTTGGTTAAGAGAGTTCTAGATAGCTAAAGACTGCACATCCTAAATTTAAACTTTTTACTACATGAAATATTTCCAAAGCAGACGATATAATTTAATGCCTTTAAGAAACACATAGAAATGTATAATATTAAATTGCTTTTTGCAATATATATATATTTAAAAAAATACAGAGCACTGAGGGAGAAACTGTTGTTGTTGCTTAGGTTTCAGAGGGGTGGTGCAGACAAAAGACGAATTGTTAAAAAATATTTATTTCTGACAGCCCACCAGGCTCCTCTGTCCATGGGATTCTCCAGGCAAGAATGCTAGAGTGGGTAGCCATTCCCTCCTCCAGGGAATCTTCTTGACCCAGGGATCAAACCTGGGTGTCCCGCATCGCAGGCATTTTTTTTTTTTTTAACTGCCTGAGCCACCAGAGAAGCTCTTAAAAAAAAAGAAAGAAAGAAATATATAATGTAGACTTTTTTGATGATACGACATCAGTTTTACCAGTTGACCTAGTGAATGTCTGTTTGACTTTCTGTGGACATGGCCTCCTTCTGACACACTCACACCCTCGTGGTAGCAACTAAGTCACAGGATCCCTCACCAGACATGGCAGGTATCCTATATCTGTGCCTCCAAGGTAAAAGACACAGCGTAGTTCTTACCTTTTCTCCCTGGAAATAAAGCAAAACAGAACCAAAACCCAGAAACGCAACACCCGTCTTCTCTGTTTGTGGGTCTCCCTCTCTGTGTATCTCCTTCCCCTCCTTCCTCTTTCTCTCTCCTCTCCCCAGCTCTGCCATCACCACTTCGAATGTCTCTACCTGCTGACATGGTTGACGTTGTCCACAGCTCCAAATTCTGTTTCTGTTCTTATATCTTCTGCTTCTCATCACTTTGCCCATACTCTTTTGCTTTTATGAGAGACATTGATCTTTCAGAGACATAACTAGCAGAAAAGCATTCTCTTTTCATCCACCCTTTCACTTTAATTGGTGACTCAATCCAGCACAGCATTTAAGATGCATTTGTTGGCTTTCTGATGCAGTGGAAACTTCTGAAAACTAATTTCTTTCTTTTCTACTTGACCCCTATTAGTAAAGACCTGGTGTTGCTGGCATGCGTTTGTGTGTGTGCTAAGTTGCTTCAGTCATGTTCAACTCTGTGTGACCCTATGGACTGCAGCCCGCCAGGCTCCTCTGTCCATGGGATTCTCCAGGCAAGCATACTGGAGCGAGTTGCCATGCCCTCCTCCAGGGGATCTTCCCGACACAGATATGGAAACCACCTCTCTTACATCTCTTGCATTGGCAGGTGAGTTTTTTAACCACTAACACCCCCTGGTGGAGAAGGCAATGGCAACCCGCTCCAGTACTCTTTCCTGGAGAATCCCATGGGTGGAGGAGCCTGGTAGGCTGCAGTCCATGGGGTTGCAAAGAGTCGGACAGGACTCAGGGACTTCACTTTCACGCATTGGAGAAGGAAATGGCAACCCACTCCAGTGTTCTTGCCTGGAGAATCCCAGGGACGGGGGAGCCTGGTGGGCTGTCATCTGTGGGGTCGCACAGAGTCACACAGGACTGAAGTGACTTAGCAGCAGCAGCAGCATCACACCCTGGGAAGCCCAACAGAATAGTAATATTTAACTAATATTGAAACATACATGCATTCAGTTTGTGATCATTCTTTTTGAACTTCTTTCTTTATTGGAGTTTAATTGCTTTACAATGTCAGGTTAGTTTCTGCTATACAACAAAATGAATCAGCTATACATACACATGTATCCCCTCCCTCCTGAGCCTCCCTCCCACCTGCCCCACCCCCAACCCATCCCACCCCTCTAGGTCATCACAGAGCACTGAACTAAGCTCCCTGTGCTTTACATTCAGTTTGTGATGGTTTCTCATGGGATCAGTAAATAACACTTTTTCCCCAACTGCAACAACAAACTGAGGGAGCGAAAAAGAAGTAGATGGAGACCAAAATATCATGATTATTACTGGTACTGGCTAAAATGGAGGATGTGGTTCAGTGAGGGCAAGAGGCCTGCTAACGGAGCCCAGAGCTGGCAGACTCACCCACTCTCTGCGTCTTGGCCACGTAGACCAGAGAGGGCAGGCCTCCCTTATGGGAGAGTCACCGATGAGAGAGGAGCAGCCCTGACCACGCCCACTGGGGGGCGGGTTCCCCTCCCAGACTCCAGCTGCCCCAGGAACTCCAATGAGTGGAGAGAGGTAGGGTGAAATTAAATTTCTCCTGCTGGTGAAGAGGCATTTTCATGCTCCCATTTCACATGGCTGTAATATGAAATTATTTACTTTAGAAAAATCAGTGCTTGTTAATCCCTCTTAGTATTATAATACCAAATTCAGCGTTTTGGTTTGGCTTTCCTCCGTTGTTGTTTAGTCGCTAAGACTTGTCTGACTCTTTGCGGCGTCATGGACTGTAGCCTGCCAGGCTCCTCTGTTGGCGGAAATTTTCCTGGTAAGAATACAGGAACAGGTTGCAATTTCCTTCTCCAGGGGATCCTCCGGACCCAAGGATCAAACCTGTGTCTCCTGCATTGACAGGCAGGTTCTTTACCACGGAGCCACCTGGGAAGCCCATTGTTCTCTTAGACCATTGTGTTAGTATAGTCAGCATATTAGTATGCAGTGCATCTTATTTTGGTGAAGGAGGATGGGATTTAAGATCTTTAAATACAATAGAATAGATCTTTGTGAATTCTCTTAGAAATTATGACTGACTGGTAGATATTATTATCTACACATACACAAAATTTCTATGAGCTTCATAGAAAGAGATAAAAAATTTTGTGTATTGATGCTTTTGAACTGTGGTGTTGGAGAAGATTCTTGAGAGTCCCTTGGACTGCAAGGAGATCCAACCAGTCCATTCTAAAAGAGATCAGCCCTGGGATTTCTTTGAAAGGACTGATGCTAAAGCTGAAACTCCAGTACTTTGGCCACCTCATGCGAAGAGTTGACTCATTGGAAAAGACTCTGATGGTGGGAGGGATTGGGAGCAGGAGGAGAAGGGGATGACAGAGGATGAGATGGCTGGATGCATCACCGACCCGATGGACATGAGTCTGAGTGAACTCCGGGAGATGGTGATGGACAGGGAGGCCTGGCGTGCTGCGATTCATGGGGTCGTAAAGAGTTGGACACGACTGAGCGACTGAACTGAACTGAACTGATGAAGCTCATTATATTCCTCTTGCTACATATTCTGGGAAATTTTTTAAAAATCGGAAAACATGGTTGTAACACTGAAAAAGCCTAAGATGACTTTTTGATACTGGAAGAAAAAAGAAGCATGATTTAAAAGTAGCAAAAGTGTAACACGAATCAGTATTAAGCATAATTATGCACTGCTTTCAAATGCATATCGGGTCATGTAGCAAAAATATATATATAATGTATTATGGACATTTCCCATTTTGATGGTTTAATGTGAAGTGTCTGCTATGTTAAATGTGATTTAACACTTCACATTTTTTCTTCTTATGAATAAGTTATTGATTTAAAATTTGTATGCTCCTTTAATTCATAAAAGAATAATCTAGAGAAATTATATGGTACTTTATATTTCCAAAGTAATTCACAAACTTTAAATGAATAATGCAGACAGCACCCCAGGGATCAGGCCACAGACTGTATGCATCTTATTTCCATGAGAGCTCCTGGGGAATATGGTCAGACAAATCACTATGTTTAGAAATTGTACATAATGAGACATGTGCAGTTTCTACAGGGAAGAGGGGTCTTGAGTCTATCAAATGCATGAAAAAAAGTTCCTGGGAAATGAAATAGGTAGCCTTACTTTAATAGGATGTTGGGCCAGCTATGGTAAATGTATGGGTACAAACAGGAGCCTAAGCATCCTACAAGCAATCCATAATCTCATCCAGAGGTGACCTGAAATGGAGACCAGGAAACCTGAAAGGTCGCTTGTCCCATGAGATATTTTTATTCCCTATCAGTAAGGTGGACAGCATAGCAACACCTGCTTAAACCTGTTTTAAGAAGGCATTTATGAAGGCTAGAGACGCAGATGAAAAGAACGGACTGTGGACACAGGGCCAGGGCCGGTGGGAAGGGGAAGGGAAGGCTGGGATGAACCGGGAGATTGAGGACTGACGTATATACACCTCCATGTGTAAAACAGACAGCTAGTGGGAATGTGCTGCATAGCACAGGGAGCCCAGCTCAGTGCTCTGGGATGACCTACAGGGGTGTGATGGTCTGTGTGGGAGGGAGGGGATATGTGTATACATATAGCTGAGTCACTTCGTTGTACAGCAGAAACTAACACAACATTGTAAAATTAAAAAAATAAAATAAATCAGAGATCAGCCTCCTTAAGGAAATTTTTAAAAAGCACTTTCCATTCAGGCTTGGATATGTTTTATTGGAACAAAATTTCAATAAAAGGTGGGCTTAATTTACAGGGAAAAAACAAAACAAAAAAAAAGATGGCATTCATGAAGGGAATGGGTAGCTTAGGAAGGAAGTGGCAAAAAGGAAGAATTTACCGTGGTCTCTACTTATTTTCGGCTTCCCAGGTGGCTCAGTGGTAAAGAACCTGTCTGCCAGTGCTGGAAAAACCGGAGACGTAGGCTTGATCCCTGGGTTGGGAAGATACCCTGGAGAAGGAAATGGCAACCCACTCCAGTATTCTTGCCTGGAGAATCCCATGGACAGAGGAGCCTGGTGGGATACAGTCCATCAGGTCGCAAAGAGTTGAATGTGACTGAGCACACTTTGTCAACTACCTTCAAAGCTCTTCCCATTTCTATCGCCGAGTTTTAAGGGGAGTCTATGTCTCTAATCCATGCTATAGATGACGAATGCCTGCTGCAGCCACCAACTGCTGGAGAACGAACTCCCCCTTGACACTGTTCTGCCCTCTCTCTGTTCTGCTTAGTGTCAGGCTCTAATCCACTTTACTGTGGTTTTGGCTCTTGCATGGCAAAAAAACAGTTATTTTGAATAGTCCAGCAGGTATGTACTTATTGCTGCTCCCAGATTTAAACAGCTAAGGGTTGTTGGTCTCACCCAAGGGAAGTCTGAGGATAATGCAGGAGCCTAAAAGTGATCCTATGGATCCAGACTCACTATTTTGCTCCACCATTCTCAGTGCGTGGGCTTGGTCCTCACGCTTGTCACCTCGTGGCTGAAAGACGCCTGTTGCGAAGGTGTACCACATCCATTTTCTAGGGCTGAGGGGAGAGGATGTTGCTGTGATGGGCCCAGCATCCCTCCCCGTGCCTCTCCTTGGGTAGCACTGTCAAATGACCCTCAAACTTGAAGAGAGGCTGGGAGATGGAGATTTTAGCTTTCTTTGCTTTGATGGGAGAGAAAGATATGGAAGAAGAGGGTTGCGTATAGAAACCATATCAGCCAAAATATAGTGACTGCCACAAATGTGAACCAAAGAAGTCCCTTTACAACCTTTCCTTGATGGTCAGAAGTGATTGATTCCATGGTGTTTCCTATATTTCACCATCACATTTCTTCCCTAATTTCACATAGCACACTTTCTCTGTTTGAAAGTAAAATACCCACTCTGTAGGCCACACTAGGAAATGAAAATCATCACAATAATATTGATTTGTTTATGAATTCCCTCAGTTAATGTTCAAATTACTGAGTATCTATCTTCTATTGCCAAACACTGGGATACAATGTTGACTAATTTTAATCACTGAACATATGTTTTCTCTGTACAGTGCTTTATCAATTAGAAATGCTTTCAGACACTAAAAAGCAGACAATTCAAATAACTGTAACTTAAAACTATTAATAATATATGACTCACTTCTAAAACATTCAAAAGGAGGTGTGTGGCTCCACGACTTTAGGGTGCTAGCACTGTGTCTCTGTGATTCCCCTCATGGTTACAAGAAGGCTGCCATAGCTCTAAACATCTTATTCTTGAATAATGGTAGCCAAGATGGTTGATGAACTGTTTTCTCATGCCTCCTTCTTTTAGCAGAAAATACAGTCTTTTCTAGGGGACACCTCAGCTGATTCATTGTCTAGAATAGGGTCAGGTGTTGACCAAAAGTATTGAGTGAGTAAGGGAGAAAGTAAGTGAAAGTGAAAGTCGCTTAGTCATGTCCAACTTATTGTGACCCCATGGACTATACGGTCCACGGGATTCTCCAGGCCAGAGTACTGGAGTCGGTAGCCTTTTCCTTCTTCAGAGGATCTTCCCAACCCAGGGGTTGAACTCAGGTCTCCTGTATTGCAGGAAGATTCTTTACCAGCTGAGTTACCAGGGAAGCCCGAATAAGGGAAAGGGGACTGGGAATTAATATTGGGCACCCAACCAAGAGTGTTGTCACAGATGCTTAATAGCTTTCCACATATTTTTACATTCATGATCTCATGACTCAACGGGACTACCATCTAAACATGCTGGAAACTCAAGCCTGAAATAAGAGGTATGAGCTGCATCGGCTTTGTGAGAACTTCTGGCTGGAATGTAATTTAAAGATCCTTTGAAGGTGCAAATTTAATGAAAGGGTTTTAAAGATAATGCAGTCTGCCTATAAATTAAGTATACAAGATCTCAAGGAGTAATTCAGATGATTTTGTAGTTTGGGACGATCATTACACGGTGGAATGAAATGAGAAATCAAGATACATGGATTCAAGGTTCAGCTTTGGGTAAGACACTGGAAAAATTCAGAGGCTCCGCTACCTCATTTGTAAAATTATATAGTTGAACAAAATTAGATAACCCTTAAACTTTTTCTCAAATATAAGATTAACTATATAATCATGATGCTAGAAGTCATGAAGCAGAATCATCTGTTTCTGACCTCTTTTCACAAATAAGAGAACTTAGGCTCAGAAAGGTGACCACTTGTCCAAATCAGTGGCTCAGATGGTAAGAATCTGCTTGCAATGCAGGAGACCGGGCTTTGATCCTTTGGCTGGGAAGACCCCCTGGAGAAGGCAAAGGCAACCCACTCTAGTATTCTTGCCTGGAGAATTCCATGGACAGAGGAGCCTGGTGGGTTCCAGTCCATGGGACTCCCAAAGAGTCAGACATGACTGAGCTAGTAACACAATCATTTCTAAGATAGAAATTTTTGAGTCCTAGTATATAATACACTATGCTTTCACAAGTAATTGATGCTGTATCCTGACAGACATTTTTTTTTAAAGCTTCCTCCTCTATCTTTATTTTCATGTTAGGCAGAATCTCTTCAACAGCATTTACTCTGTTTAATAGTTCAGATAATGAGATTTTTCGAAGTCCACCTTTTAGCTGTAAGGTCTCAGGCAAATTACTTAACCTCTCTGTAAAACAATAATTGCACCTCCTTCCTATTTTTTTCCTTTTTATTTTGAGGACTAGACAAAATAATCTATCAAGGAGACTTAGGGGCACTTCCTTGGTGGTCCAGTGGTTAGGACTCTTATCTTCCATTGCAGGGGGCCCAGGTTTGATCCTTGGTGGGGAAACTAAGATCTCACGTGCAAGGCCAAAAAAAAAAAAAAAAAAAAAAAGGACAGTGTAGGGACTGAGAGACAGCAAGCACTTAATCTCAACAGGCCATCTCAGCGCTTCAAACACCAGATAGAGAAGAGCATCCTGGACCAACATCCACAGCGGGAATGTGGAGAGTGAGTCCAAATGTCATTCTCATTATTTTGTCTTTATGGAGTCATACCTTTTACCTGCACATTATACGGATCTAAAGGCTCTGTGTTAAAAACTAGGTTAGGATACAGAACTGCAAGTCAGAGCAATCATTATCACACAGTCACTGAGCTCATTAACCAGCAACTTGTACAAAACAAACAAAAATAACTTAAATCAAGGCATTTCATCAGGGACTCCAATCATGAATGGGCTGAGGGGGGAACAGGGAACAGTCTGACATTTTATTGAAACCGGCATTCTCAACCTCAGAATGTCGGTATTTTGGGATGGATATTTCTGGGAGGCTGTCCTATACCTGGTAGGGTATTTAGTTGCATCCCTGGCCTTTCTGCCCACCAGATATTAGCTGTATTGCCCTGGTCATGATGATCAAAAATATCTCCACATCTTGCAGACTATTCCCTGGGAGGGGTTATAATCTGCCTTCTTCTCTTGCTTGAGAACCACTGTGATAAAGCTTGATATGGAAGTGCATTTTTGTCTTTTTTTTGGCAGGGGGGTGAGAAGGTTCTCATCAGTTTCATCATATTCTTAAAAAGGTCTATGACCTCATAAAGAGTGGGAACTAATTACACAAAGCCTCTCAATAGCGTAAGCGTGCACATCACCATCTGTAGTAGTAAAACAAAAATATGCACCACCATGGCTAATTAAAATGGTGTAATTTGAAAATTTACTATGAAATCTATATCTATCCAGCGATTACTTTCAACTTTTGAAAAAGCACAAAAACTGTATGTGGGGAAGTAGCTACTTCACAAACTGCTATTCCCAGATGGCAGGGTTCTTAAAATACCGCCTTCAGCAAGGACTCCCACAGTCTGCTGAATGTGGCTCTCAACTTCCAAAGGGGTTAGCGCTAAGGACAAGCAAAAAAGACCTGACGTCCAGAGGGGGAATCGAAACCAGTGTTTTCTAGGTAAAGAAATTCAATGGAGGTATTGATTGCAAGAGTGATTGGACCGAAAGGTGGAAGGGAAGAGAGGGAGGGGAAGAGAGAGCAGAGAGACAGACAGAAAGAGGAGAGAGGGGACAGACGGAAAAACGCTTTCAAAGAGGTTCCCAAAGAGGAGGTCTCTTGGAAGAGGTTTGCTGGAATCTTCCCCTGCTTTTTTCCCTCTGGCTTGGCTGGAAAGGCGGCTGCCAGACGGAACCCGAGAGGGGGCTCTCCGCTCTCTGCCTCCCATTCCCACGCCCACACTGGCCTTGCTCACCCCATTCCAAAGTGACCACGTCCCAGGAAAGCTCGAAAGGAATCACTGCACCAGTCTCTAGAACCCTGCTCTCCATCTCCATCTCCTAAAGGCGGTCGGAAGCCGGAGCTTAAACCCCAAACACCAGACTCAGGAGAGCAGCCAGGGAGCCGTGTCTCAGCTCCCAGAACCCGCCTTCCCCCCCGCCCCGCCGGGGAGCACCCCAGAGGACCAGCAACTTTCTCCCCCACTTCTCAGTCTGTCTGCTCCATCCCACTCTCGCGTTGGAGCAGTGACGGTGCGAGGAGAGCAGGAGGGGGCTCGGGGCCGGAGGGGCCGAGGAAGCCGCCCGGGTTGAGCGGGGTGAGGTGGGAGGGGACCCCAGCTCCAAGGGGCCGCGCCCCCTCCCCGCCCCGCGCGCCGGGAGAGTCCCCGCCGGCAGCGCCCGGGCCGCGTCCGCTCCGGGTCCCGGCGGGCGCGAGGGGAGGGGACAGGCGAGAGGAGGGCCGGGCGGCGGAGGGGAGGAGGCGCTGCGTGCCTCGCCTGCCAAAGGCAGATCAGATCGGCTCCTCCGCCCGTGAGCCCCGGCTCCCCGCGCGCCGCCCCAGCGCTCCGCCCGAGCCGCCGCCGGAGAGCCGGAGCAGCGCGGGCTGCCCGGGCGCGGCGCCGCGCGTCCTCCCCGAGACCTCCGCCCCCTGCCGGCCCCTGCGCGCCCCTCCCGCGACCGGCCCCGGAGGCTCCGCGGCTGTCGGGGACCGAGGCGAAAAAGGAAGGACGGTCCGGCGCGCCGTGGATGCTCCGCCGGGGAGAGACAGCAAGTTGTGAGTGCGCCCCGGCCCCGGGAGGGAGGGCGGCCGCCGCCGCCAGCCATGTGAGTCCAGCGCGCGGCTGCCCCGGGGCGCGGGCTCCGCTCTTTTCTCTCTCGCCCCTCGTCCCCGGACGCTGGAGTTGGGCTGCTCCCGAGGCTCCGGACTTCCTGAGCTGGGCTCCCCGCCGGCTCGCCCGGCCCGCCGCGTCCGTCTGCCTCCGGGGCAGGGTGGGGGACCCCATCCTCACCTCCTCCCTCCGCGCAGGGCCGGCTGGAAAATGTCCCTCTTCCCCTTTGGGGAGTTAAAGGATCGTTGTGTGTCTTCGGGGTGGGGGTGGGTGCGGCCGTTGCGGGGGGCTGGCTGGCTAAGGGCTTGTCTGGTCTTACCCCCCCACCCCGGGGTGCCTGGCCCCAACTCGAGGTGAGGGCCCCTTCCCCACCCACTTAGTGCCCCCTCCCCGCTTCTGCCCCAGCCTTAGGGCCCAGACAGACCAACTTCAGCAACTAATGCTGATGCTGACAGCAGTTGACAAGATTAAAAAAAAAAAAAAAAAAGTAGCCGGAGCTCCCCTGGAGTGAGTGACACACTGGAGTGGAAAAGGGGCAGTGGGTGGAAAGCAAAGGGCAGGGGCGAGAGTTGGAAAGGAGAGGGGGAGGATTTGAGATGGACTCTGAGAGCTGGAGTCCTGGGAATGGAACTGTGGGGTGCATGGGCTCTGGGCGTCTGTGTTCTTCATGAAAAGTAGGGAAAGTGGTTCTAAGGAACTCTGAAAGGGAGGGCAGGATGCAAGTGGAACCCCTGGAATGACTGGAAGGTATGGACTCTTTTTTTAGATGAGACACAGTCATTCATTCAGTGGGAAAGATGGTTCCAATAATTTAATTAGAAGCAATTAATCAGAATTGCAGATATGAAAATGAGTCGTACACAGGCTTTCTTTTGTTGACACTAGAGAAGATAGTTGAGACTGAAGGCATTCCCAAACGCTACTGAATAAGCATGGCAAGACGCCTTAGAGTCCCATCCACTCTGTATGCCTAGACAGTCTGTAATTGTGAAAATGAGCCTAATTATTTTGTTCGGGCTCATGCAGAGAGTTAATGCACCTAAAGGAACACAGAAAAGTTGCTGCAAATTATGAGCGTGAACTTGTAAGCTAACTGAACAAACATGCTATGGTTATTTTAGTGTAACGTTCAGAATTCTGTTTACCGCCAGTAAGAATGCTACATTCTTTTTAAAGTGAGTATATGAAATGAATTCATTGGCTTGGCAAGTAGGAATAAGTCATGCATTTCTTTAAGTAAGTAGCTGTCCAAGTTAATTAGGGAACATGTGTAGGAGATAAAGACGTGAAAAAGCTTTGAGCCAGTCTGACAAAATTTGAATTACGAAGAAGTTGATAGAATGGGTTCTTCTCACTTTTGAACTATGGAGGTGTCTCTGAATGGGTGTTAATTGAAAGTTGCAGACCAACTGAGTTGGTCTTATCTTTTCTGTAAAGACATTTAACCTTTAATGTTAACGGTTTTTCCAGGGACCAGCATCCTTACTGCAGAGAATGGGAAGTTGATGTCCAGTAAGACTGAAGATCGGTTCTGTTAGTAACCACTCTCCCATCACAGAACTGTGGATTACCCGCAGGAAGCCGGTAGTTTGACAGCCTTTACCTCTTCCTGCAAACCCGGAACAGTTACTTTGGGTCCTCCTTGCCCTGTCAGGTGAAAGATGGCATCCAGTCTGACTTGCACCGGGGTCGTCTGGGCTCTGCTCTCGTTTCTTTGTGCAGCCACCTCCTGCGTGGGGTTCTTCATGCCTTACTGGCTCTGGGGATCACAGCTGGGCAAGCCCGTGTCCTTCGGCACTTTCCGGAGGTGCTCGTATCCCGTGCACGATGAGAGTCGGCAGATGATGGTGATGGTTGAGGAGTGTGGGCGCTACGCCTCTTTCCAGGGCATTCCCAGCGCCGAATGGAGGATCTGTACCATCGTGACCGGCCTAGGCTGTGGCCTGCTCCTCCTGGTGGCGCTCACTGCCCTCATGGGCTGCTGCGTGGCGGAGCTCATCTCCCGGACGGTGGGCAGAGTGGCCGGCGGAATTCAGTTTCTGGGGGGTAAGTGACTTTACCCAACCTCACTTGTTTACTGGAATCCCGGAGCAATGTTGAAAACTGTGTTCCAGCTGTCTACTGAGATTATGGTCATTTACACTTGGAACGATAGGGAGGTGTGGATATAGAGTGACTTTGGGGACAGATTGCCAAAGTCAGAGATTCTTTACTGGAATTGCTTTATAAACATCAAGAGCTCTTAATTTCTGTATATCCCCAAACATGTACATCATTGGTCTGCTAAGTACCACCTCTGTGAGGCAGTAACGTCTAGGTTGTTTATAATGTTGGAGAGGAGACAGTTTGGATTTTATAGCTACTGGCTTTTTACGATCAACAGCCAGCAATTACAGTATCCGTGTCTTTCTAGAATCCTGAGATCTTAAGAGATGAAAACTTCACGAAAAGTAGAAAAGGTTTTTGTTTCAACATTGTCATCATAAGCCTTTAATACTCTTTGTTGGATATAAAATTGAGCCTTGCCCCATCTTAAATTATATTTCTAAATAAGTGATTACAGTTTTAAATGAGAGATCAGTTTTACATGAACAATTATGAATTTCACTATGCCACAAAGATAGGCTTAATTACTTTGTTAGGACTGCTTTTACTGTGAAGGAAAAAAAAAGGAATTTTTAGCAAGTGATGTGTGCTTGTTTCAAATGGACTGGCTAGTCTCACTAACACCAGAAAAGGTTTGATTTTTACTTGGGTTTCCTCCAACATGTATTGCTTCAATATTTCTGGTCATATGGTTTTAATTATACTTTATTTATTTTCCGCTGTGCCTTTCACCTCCATTTTTCAACCTGACGGGCTGAACTTGTCTGATTTAGAATCCGCCTTGGTGAAATATGACAACCTCTGCAGATAGTACAGAACACGAGAAAACAGGAAGCCAGGAAAACATATAAAATATATTTGTAACTTCATTGCAAAGTAAGAGTCTGCGACCTGGCTCTTTCTTTGGGTGCTCTCTTGCAGTCTTTTGTGAAAAATCCAGAAGAGGAAAAAACACTACAAATAGAGTCCTCAGATAGAGTCTACATATTGGAGACATCCCAACAGATGATTTCAGATTATCTAATATTAAACTTTCAAGTAACGTTTTGAGTATGAAAATTCTCGTGCTGAAAATGCAAGGGGCCCAGAGTTTTGTGTTTTGGAGTAAGAGATCCAGTTGTTTGCAGTTCTTTATTTCCTTACCAGATGTAACTTTGTTCTCATCTATTTGTCCCCTGTGGTTTTGTGTCTCACTCTGCCCTAGGAGGTAATTGGGGGGCTTAACTGTCCTTCCTTTACTGTTCAGCGTTGAGTGCAAGTCTTGTGTGTGATGTATAGATTCCTACAGAAGGACAGTACCGGAAAGCCATTAGGAAACGAATGAGGTTTTTGCAGAGAGTGGAAATACAAATCCAGAGTTAAAAACTTGTTGATACCTCAGATTTGAAAAACAGAACTAATGCCAGGAATATTTAAAAGTGTTTTTTTTTTTTTTTTCTTTAAGAATAAACTTTTGACTTGCTGTTTGTGTTTCACTTGGCTCAGGAAAAATACTTGGACAGTTTCTTTTTCTCCTGGTAAATATTACTTTTCATTTTTTCCTCTTCACTATGGGGCAGAGGCTACTATTATTTCTGGCAGAACAGGAAAGTGCTTACGAAGAGGAATCAGTTTTTATTGATTACCTTTAAATGTCTCATGCAAGAAGGCAACAGGAAGTAAATATGAGACTCATGAGATTTATGCTTCTCTTTCTAAGCTATCTATAGATTTGGGAGAATTATAAAGAGCTTAATGTTCTACTTTATAGAAAACTCAAGGGGAAAGACCATTATAGAGGTTATATATACTTTTAAAAGGTCTGTTTTTTCCCTCGTTTTTAAAAGGTCTGTTTTTTCCCTCGTATATGCTCTTCATGAACTCTCACTTGTTAAGAGTTACTGACATTGAGCTGAGGATATAGATTCTTATTAGCATGTCTCAAATAGATTTCTCATATCCTGCAGAAAATAATTCTGAATATGAAACCTCAGGGCTTTTCTAATTCAAACCTTTTGGGACCCGAGTAAGTAAATATATCCCCACTACCCAAGACAGTCGTCATTTTAGAATTAAAAAATAACTTGAGCTGCAGAAAAGATTTTGAAAATTTGCCATTAATTGCTACCACTTTAGTGATAGACCAGTTGACCAAAAAAAATGCTTTAGAAGGAATTCCTCCTGTTCATTTCATACTTGTTCAAGTTTTTATGTATAAAAACTTGAGTGATAAATAATTTTATGAAAGTTTTCATAAAATGGGTTTCATAAAGACAGCACAATACCAAATAACTGAGTTCTGTGAATTTAATCAATGTCTGTGCTTTCAAAATACAGTCAACATTACAGGACACTCTGCTATAAGGTGGATTCTCCTTCTAAAAAATGATCCACCCAGAAAGGTTATGTTTAGCTAAACTTAGGATTGCTCCAAAAACAACAGGAAGCGGGAGAATGGCTGAGTGCAGAAGCATCCTGCTTAACTCCGCCTGACTGTGTCCAGAGTGTGCACATATGGTGTAACATCAGGCAGTAAAACCCCTGCAGTACTTTGGAACTAGTTAAAGGACACAGTGTCAACTTCATTTTGAATCGTCTTGCTATGGTTGCTTAGAGGTTAAAATGTCACCTGCAAACGAATGGAACAACACAAAGGGGGCACTGTGGTCCACGGACATTTACCACCTATAAAAGAAGTCCTCCGAGGAGTCAATGGTTTCTGCCTGTCTCGCAGTAACTTGCTCATAAACTTTAATTGCCACCATCTCCATCTTATATTTTAAGTCATGTCTTTGTCATAATTTTTAAAAACCAGCTTGGGTTGAGTTTTATCCTCAATTGAATTTTTAACAGGCAGGTAGAAAGCCTTTGAAAAGTATCACATCTAGTAAAATTGTTCACATGCTGAAAGTGTAGTAATGGTGTTATGAGAAGATAGAGGTTGTAACGTTTTTGTTTGTGGAATGCAAAAATTATGTCCTTTCTGATACATCATTAAGTACTTTAATAGACTTTTTAAAGCTTAATACCAAACTTTTGACGTGTGCGTTAGAAAAATACCTTCTTTACGGGCTCTGTAAATGAAGCATGTAAGAACACTGCAAAGACATATTAAGGCTATCTTAAGTTCAAATGAGCTGACTCATTGGAAAAGGCCCTGATGCTGGGAAAGATTGAAGGCAGGAGGAGAAGGGGACAACAGAGGATGAGATGGTTGGATGGCATCACCGACTCGATGCACATGAGTTTGAGTTAGTGATGGACAGGGAGGCCTGGCACGCTGCAGTCCATGGGGTTGCAAAGAGTTGGACACAACTGAGCGACTGAACTGAAGTTCTGCCCACTGGTGCTTGTAATTGTCAGGGTCTGAATCTGTAGATTTCATATTTGGAAATTGCTGGTGTTATAATGAGAGGGCACGGAAAAGTCCCAAATTGGCATTATTCCATATTTCGTTTGGATGCGAGTCGCATATGTGTTTAAAATGAGTGTAGAATGCAAATCAGTAGTAAACAACTACCTTTCCAGTTGAGACACTGTTCTGTTCAGAGAAGCCAGGTGAGACCATCTCTTCAACTAATTGATGGTTAAGTGCCACTCGCGACAGTAATGACGACAGAGTGCTTCTTGCCACAAACCCATCTCTGTGCTGAAAGCATCATGGCCTCTCCGGAGCCCCTCGCTGTAGGGCTCCACTTGGATAGGTCCTTCATCCTTTGGGATGAGGGCTCGCAACATCTCTTCCCCTTGCTCCACTTTCAACCTGATCAGACATACGATTTGTCCCGTTATGCTTTCCTTCACATCCGGGTTCTCTGTCACATGACAGCTGAGAAATAAGGCAAATAAGTGTTGGTGTGTTAATGGGCACCTTAGCCTTTTAGTGACAGTGTCCTCACTGTAAGAAATTGCTCTAATTTTTAAGAAATCCAGGCATTTCCTGGGCCAGTTGGGGCAACAGGCAGAGCTCTTCTTGCTCCTCTTTAAATTACATCTTAGAGATCACGAACTACTGTTTCCTGCTTCTTTTAACCTTACCGTGTAAAGTCCAGGTGAGTTACTTTGAGCCACTTAAAAGCCACTATACCCATAATGTCCAAATCTTCATTTCCTTCTCGTGGAGTAGAGTCTTTCTAAGAGAATCATCTGATTTTTAACTTACTTCCCTTTGTTGCCACCGGCTAACACAGTGCTAGCTGATACTTCTGAGGTCAGGGTCTGTCTGGACTGGTTAGCTTCACTAACACGTTTGTTGTTGTACAACTCTTTGCAAACCCATGGACTCAGCACGCCAGCCTTCCCTGCCCTTCACTATCTCTCGAGGTTTGTTCAGATTCATGTCCATTGAGTCGGTGATGCCATCCAACCATCTCATCCTCTGTCGCCTCCTTCTCCTGCCTCAATCTCTCCCAACATCAGTCTTTTCTAATGAGTCACTTCTTCACCTCAGGTAGCCAAAGTATTGGAGCTTCAGCATCAGTCCTTCCAATGACTATTCAGGGTTGATTTCCTTTAGGATTAACTGGTTTGATCTCCTTGCTGTCCAAGAGACTGAAGAGTCTTCTCCAGCACCACAGTTTGAAAGCATCAATTGTTTGATGTTCAGCCTTCTTTATGGTTCAACTCTTACATCCATACATGACTATTGGAAAAAACCACATAAACGAAACTAAATCAAGTCTCACTAACACACTAAGTCTCACTAGATTTACATCTGCATAGGTTTATGAATTGTCCCATTGCCTTGTAAAACATGTATTTTCAGTTATAAGAAAAGCCAGCCGAGGCATGTGAATTCATAATCATTTCAAAAGAAAAACTTAAAATGCACACTGAAGACAGCTTTACCTCACTCTACAATACACAGGCAGCATCTCAAGATGCATCCGATTTGTGCCTCATACAGAGTCATCACTGTTACACTGTCGGTTCTTGAACTTTGCAGCTAACTCTAGCTTGCCAAGGGTGTCCTCTCGTGTGTGTTGCTTATAATCAGAAAGCATAACAGCCTCAAGTTTAAAACTTTTATTCCTGGCTATCATTAAAATTCATATTTTTGTTTTCATAAGGCTTCACGTTTGTGTTCGAGGGATCACAGATTCCTGGGGGATACCAGTAGCTGTAAACAGGAAAAGCAGAACCATTTGGGAAACAAGTAGGTTGGAGAAACACTTGGTTATGGAAAGTTAATAAATTTCATTACAGCACAGAATCTAGAATATTTTGATGCCTATACCAACCTCCTGGGGGGCATGAGGAAGGTGTAGTATTAAGTGTTTTCCTAAGTAATTTGCAGTGCTGTCCCTGAAGGGACTGGTGATCCTTAGAACATATTCAGTTCTTATTTCACCCCAGTGAGGCAGGTAATTTGTTGTCTCTCTTTCTCTCTCTCTCTCTTTTTTAACACCTATGAACACTGAATTTTAGAGTGATACCCAAAGTTATCCCATTAGTTATTGACTGAGTTGTGAATGCTGTCACCATAATATTTCAGCAATAATTGAAATTCCATTTTGTATTATATATGTAGAATTCAGAATTTCTGGCCATTAGGAATAATAAGTCTCTTAACATAGGTGAATATTTACATTTTCCTTCTAGCCCTATAATATTTAGAATAGTAAATAACATCTTATATATTCAATTAATACTTGATGTATTAGTTTTAATTATTTATTAGCAACATTTTTATCTGTAAGTGACCTTGTTCTTTACCTCATGGGAATGTTTCAAAGAAGAAATAAAATATCACAAATGTGAAGATAATTAAAGCAATGACTCCTTAATTGATGTCCCTGTGTAGTGTTAGTCTTTTGGAAAACATGTATGTTCTGTAGTCATATATATTGCATGATGCTACATAATCCTACATCTCTCTCTTCAAGCACATTTTGAAAGCTCCGAATGAACTGTATTATCTGCAATAAAGAAACAGGCTGCTCTGTCTGAATATTTGTGTCCTCCCACAAAGTTCATTTGTTGAAATCCTCATGCCCAGTGGGATGGTATTAGAAGGTGGGGACTTTGGGAGATGATTAGGTCATGAGAGTGAACCCCTCACAGATGAGATTAGTGCCCTTATAAAGAAGTTGAAGAGAGCACCTCACCCCTTCTGCCCATGTGAAGATACAAGAAGAGAGCCCCCACCCAATTGTGCTGCCCCTCTGATCTTAAACTTCTAGCTTCCAGAAAATGGGAGAAATAAATTTCTGTTGTTTCTAAGCCATGTAGTCCACAGTATTTTTTTTTTTTTTAATTGCAGCTTGAATGTACGATGAGACCAGCTAAACTTTTTTTTTTCCCCAGGTTAACTTTAACACTGTGTTTCACAAACTTATTTGGAAATTGCCGAGTCCTACTTACCTATGATAGGCAATAGCATCTTTTTGAATTAGTGGCCAGCACAACAAACTTTAGGAAGTGCTGAGTTATAACATGTTATAAATCCAGGGCGTGAGTGTTTATGGGTGGTTGGATGGCATCACCGACTCAATGGTCATGAGTTTGAGTAAACTCTGGGAGTTGGTGATCGACAGGGAATCCTGTGTACTGCAGTCCATGGGCTCGCAAAGAGCCGGACACGACTGAGCGACTGAACTGAACTGAACAGTATTTATTGAATGCCTACAAAATGTCAAATACCACACTAGTACATAAGTTGAGATAAGGTCACTCCTGTGGAGGCGCTCATGGTCTTATGGAGGAAACCAACATGTGAGGTATAATTACAGTCCAAAGGACTCATGACGTAGATGGCCATTCCATTGCATACAGTTGTTGAGAGGCTGGTGAGGCTCATTCAGCTGCCAAGTGAGGGGCTCACCAGCCTCACATGGTGCTAGTCATTTCCTGCTTCACAGGAGACTACATTTCCCAGAAGCCTTGACTCCTGGCCTCTGGATAGATTAGGCCAATGGGAGGCACTTGGAAAAACAGGAGGCAAGGAGAAGCCAGGGTATATCTCTCTCTCTAGCTCTCCCTTTGGCAGCATCTTTGGCAGCAGTTGTCTCTCGTTTTGGAAAGCCCTGACCTTCATGGTCACAGCTTCCCTTGGAAGCCACTGACAACAGTCCTTCACCAGGTACACAGCCTGGTTCTTCTAGTCTTTGGTGATGCCCTCTTCTTCCAACACCATTCCAGTCTCATGGATGATGGTAGTTTTTTGTTGATGCCAGTTTCCAGGTTACCTCTTTAACATCTATGTGGCTTTTTAGCTCTTCCATCATCTGTATAACCAGTTTGCTGTATTATATTGCATTCTCTGTGTTTGAAATACTTAGGCTGTTTTCTGCTTTCCTGGATCCTGGCTAAAATACAATACTTAATTCCAATTCCTGCCTTAGCCAAATTGCAGATTATATCATACTATGAACTTTTGGGGGTTTTGGTGAATGAGCAAAAATCACCAATGTTTAAAAATGTTCAGGGTCCACTGAAATGTGAACAAAATGCCATAGGGGCACAGGAGAGGAAGGGACCTCGTGTGGAGGGGTCTGCAAAGGCTTTGTAACAGAGGCACTAGATGACTGGGTCTGAAAGATGAGCAGAAGACTCCTTGGAATTTTGAGCAGTGGAAATGTCAGATTCTCAAAGCCAAGGAGTTATAAAAAGATCTGATGGGCGTTCGGGGAATGGCAATATCCTGTAAAGTATGGAGTGGGGGTGATGGAACAAGATCAGGTCTGAAAATCTGTATTTTTGTTTCATGGTAAGAATTCTACACTTACCTAAAGTCAACTTTAGACTGAAGTCTTTGAGTGGTTGTGGGAGAAACTGACTTAGGAACGATATAATCTAGTAGCAATGAGGAATAAAGGCTGATCTGGGGAAACAATAAAACCAGGAAAGGCAGCAAGAGGCTTGTTATAGCAGGCTGGGCCAGAGATGGAGAAGACCTCAGCGAAGCTGTGGGAATCAGAAAACGATTTTGAAGACATTTCTAAGATCGAGGCAAAAGGGTTTTATGGCTCCTATTTTTAGACGAATAAATGATTGTGGTTTGGAGACCTAATAGATTCCTTTCATAGCTTATGTCAGTCATGTTACAGGTGTGTAATATGGTAGAGCAAGACAGGAAACTAGTTATGCCTTAATGACTTAATATTATCAATGATTATTGTCTCCATGCCATAAGTCAGTTGCATTGAAGGTCATGAACAATGAAATGTCCTTGTGTTATTCCTGTGTAAGTTATAGTTCCCATATGTTTGTCGAATCAAATTTTTGAAAAAATGAAATGTGCCTTTAAGTTCTAAATTGGTATGGTTCTGTGATGACATCTAATTCTCATGTTATTTAGTGCTCCTTGGTAAGAGTTGCTGCATATGAGACCTGACTTTCTTAGTGTTTATCTCCACCCTTAAGCTGACCCCAATGTTATCTTATGATGAGGTTACCCAGATGGTCCCCTCCTGCAGTCTATGAAGGTACCTTCTGTATGGGTAGCAGGTGGTACCTGATGATGTTGGGAAGGGTTTGGGCACATCTGGGAAGACCTGGATTCCCTACGAGACCATGGCATTCCAGCACATGTGTAGCTGGAAAAGGGGACATAGGTTCATAGTCAAAGTCAATATAGCCTTTTCTCACTCCTGACCACATTTGGCTCCCTGTTAATATCCAAGCTCCCTGTACTGTTTCTCCCCCCACAACTATATGCGCATCATTGTCTTGGATACAGATATAAGATTTTCCATGTTCTCTGCCTGTCTAAGTGGGACCTACGATAGAGTCAGTATATTCTGCAATTTAGTGAGTGGTAAGACATCGTTTCTGCTGCTGTTCATGTGTTTTGTAGGTTTGCTTTGTTTTCAGGGGTTGCATTGGCTAATTTAAATAGAAAATTATAATCTTGAGAATCTCTGTAGTCACCTTGCCTCGTAAACCACGCCTCCTGTGGGAGTCCCACACCTCATAACCACAGTGTCCTTCTAGGAGGTACAGAGACGGGACTTGCCAGGCCACATTGATTGTATTTCCATCCTATCTTTCGTGTCTATATTTGTCTCTTATGTTTCCCAGAGTCCAGAGCCTCGCTGTGCTGATCCCTAAGGAGCGGGCAGCAAGGCCCAAGCAGTTGAAGTGCAGTTCAGTGAGACTTAATCTTATTGGGAAACTTGGAGGAGAGGGAAAATAAGAACATCAAGGCAGAACCAATTCAATTGCAAGTCGCTGATCCTGTGGCTGCACTGACATAAGTCATGTGACTCCCACAAATGCAGAAGCATGTTGCCAAGGAATTTAATCAGTAGCAAAATGTCCAGAGCTCCCGTTGTCCTGTACTGGCCCCTTTTGGCTTTTTCTTTTTTTTTTTTAATGAATTTTTATTTATTTTTGGTGCACTGGGTCTTCATTACTGCATGGGGAGCCTTCTCTAGTTGCGGTGCGCCGTCTTCTGTTTGCAGTGGCTTCTTTTGAAGCAGAGCACGGGCTCCAGGGCATGTGGGCTTCAGTAGTTGTGGCATACGGGCTTAGTTGTCCTGTGGCAGGTGAGATCTTCCTGGACTGAGGATGGAACCCATGTCCCCTGCACAGACTCTGAACCACTGGATCACTGGGAAGTCCCTTTTTTGGCTTTTTCGATGGGCAGTGCTGAGGAGAAAATACTCAAGGTCTGCCGCCCAATTTGACTAAGGCTGGCAAAAGCTGCTCTGCTTGGCAGCCTACTTAGTTTGTGCATCTCATAGGATCTGGAGGATAAACTCCTGAAGCCACAGTTTGTGGCTCAAGGACTTCAGGTGGAAGGTTACGTGGGTAGTTGGCAACATGGACGAAGAGCTCATGAGAGAGATCGGGCTTAAATATATAGATCCACAATGTCTTTGAGAACCTCCTATGAGAAGTATAACTTGGTGCGTTTGTGCTCAGTTGCCCAGTCAAGTCCGACTCTTTGTGACTCCATGGACTGTAGCCTGCCTGACTCCTCTGTCCATGGGATTCTCCAGGCAAGAATACTGGCATGGGTTGCCATTTCCTCCTCCAAGGCATCTTCCTGACCCAGGGATTGAACCTGTGTCTCCTGCACTGGCAAGCGGATTTTTTTTTTTTTTTTTTAACCACTGAGCCACCTGGGAAGCCCCAGTATTACTTCACTCACTCTGAAAAAGATGTGGTTTTTCATCCTGACACTTTCTTTTACCATTTGACTGTCCTGATTGGAAGGCAGGCTCTTGGCTGTGTCTGACTCCATCATCAGTTCTAAGCTTGCCCTTGGATAGTACCAGCCATCTGCTCGACATCTGCTATACTGGTGGACCAGGGACATGGAGAAGTTTGTGCTGTGTAGGAATAGATTTTATTTTTCTGGAGTAGGTTGCAGGAAAACTCAAGGTAGGAACAGAAATCACACTGTATGATGTTCACTCACGGAAATGTGCCTGGAGGAAAGGAAGAGTCTAGAAATGTAGTGAAAAGACAGAGATGTGAAGGATGAATAGTTTTACTTAAAAAACATTTTTTTTTTTTTTGTTTCAAGCATAAAGATGGCATTCCTATTTTGATCGCCTGGTGGAAGAAAGTCAGTTGGTTCATTTATCTCATCCGCCCACTGGTGGCTGTCCTGATTATAGCCTCCTGGTTGGCACCATTTAAAATTCACTTTGGCTGCCCATGACCTCGGTGCCCAGCAGGTTTCATGAAATTACACAGCAGCGAGCTCTTCTTCTCTGTGTGGCACCATTTTATGTACGTTTGACTTCAAAGTAATTTCAGACAATCACGCTTTGTGTGGTGTGGTTTTTACCCTAATCCTCTTGCAGTCTACTTAGAGCAGATCTGGAAATCTGACTCTGATGAGTTTTTAAGATGGTGGAAAATATTGGAGGAGGGACATGTTTTCATTTCTCTATACTTTCCCTGTTTAGCTTGTAAGTTGTGGCAGATTGTTTCTGTAGCATTACTTGCAGCCTGGGATTAGAATAACAACAGTTTTCCCCACGTGGGATGCTTCAGAATTTTGCATGTGGTCGGATCTCAGAAGAAACTGTTTCTGTAAGACTGTAAGTAAAATAAAACGTTAGTGCCTTTTTTCCCCCTTCTATTAGCAAAGCTTCAAGTGCTGCCTTCTGTTCTTGTATTTACATTATTCTGTGGTTGTGCGGTGTCTTCTAAAGCAGGATCTGGGCAGACAGGGTTGAATTCTGCCCCTCAACAGCTTCATGGCAATGGGCAAGCAACTGACTCAGCCTGAGTTCTTTCGCCTATTGTTGCTGCTGTTCAGTCACTAAGTTGTGTCTGACTCCTTGCGACTTCTTCATGGACTGCAGCACACTAGGCTTCCCTGTCCTTCCCTATCTCCTAAAGTTTGCTTGAACTCATGTTCATTGAGTCGGTGATGCCATCCAACCAATTCATCCTGTCTCCCCCTTCTCCTCCTGCCCTCAGTCTTTCCTAGCATCAGGGTCTTTTCTAATGAATCACTTCTTTGCATCAGGTGGCCAAAATATTGGAGCTTCAATGGCGGTCCTTCAGTGAATAGTCAGAGTTTATTTCCTTTAGGATTGACTAGTTTGATCTCCTTGCTGTTCCAGGGACTCTTAAGAGTCTTTCCCAGCACTGCAGTTCAAAAGCATCAATTCTTCGGTGCTCAGCCTTCTTTATGGTCCAACCCTCACATCTGTTCATGACCACTGGAAAAACCATAGCTTTGACTAGACAGACCTTTGTTGGCAGAGTGATGTCTCTGCTTTTTAGTAATACTGCTGCTGCTGCTGCTGCTAATTCACTGGGTTTCTGCAAGGTGTACGTGTAAGTCAGGTAATATCAGGCCTGAAAAGGTAGCATCCCCATAAATGGTGGCCATTACCAATAGTATATTTGACTCAAAGTTTTACAGTTTAACTTAAACAGTTAATTAGCTTGCTTCATTACACAGATATTTACTGAATCCTGCTCTCTGTTAGGCAGAATTCTAGCTATGAGGATAACATAATGAATAGAAGCAGACTGAGAAAGAACTAAAAGAAAGAACTTTGATTCCACTTTCATCCTCTTTTAGTTTGCTATTGCACTCTGCTGTATTTCCCAAAGTAATTTTCGAACTAATAATATTCTTATTGGCAGGTGACTTATTACTCAGAACCTAGTAAATACACCTTGTTACTAGCTGTACTTGACCCCCATAATCATCAGTTGAGGTGCAATCTGAATAGGTATCCTCAGCATCTGTATAGGTGTGTTTGTTTGTTTAAGCTCATACTTCCCATGTTGTGGGTTTTCTCCATCTTGGTGGTTTTTTAAAAAATATTATCCTTAGGTTCCACGAAGTATCGTCCTTTAAATCTCTATCTTTCCTCTGATACATAGCTTGTTTACTACTTGTCCATGTTTTTATCCTTTTTGAAGAACCACAGAAACTAACTGAAAGGAAAATCAGTTCTTTAGAGTTCCAAGTCAACTAACGTTTTAGAGTTCCATTCACCTAATATTAGCTACATTTAAAAAATATTTTTAATTTTTTTAATTGGAGTATAATTGCTTTATAATGTTGTATTAGTTTCTGCTGTACAACAGAGTGAATCACTTATGAAAAGTGAAAGTGTTAGTTGCTCAGTCGTGTCCGACTCTCTGCGATTCCATGGACTATAGGCCGCCAGGCTCCTCTGTCCATGGAATTCTTTGGGCAAGAATACTGGAGTGGGTAGCCATTCCCTTCTCCAGGGGATCTTCCTGACCCAGGATCGAACCTGGGTCTCCCACATTGCAGGCAGGTTCTTTACTGTCTGAGCCACCAGAGAAACCCCGAATCAGCTATATGTGTACTTATTTCCCTCCCTTTTGAACCTCTCTCCCCTGACAACAACAACAAAAAAACATAGGATTTTTGTGGGGTTATTTTTGGCCATACTGCATGGCATACAGGATCTTAGTTTCCTGACCAGGCATTGAACCCATGCCCTCTGCAGTGGAAGCTCCAGGTCTTAACTACTGGACTGCCACTGAAGTCCCTAATATTAGCTACTTTGAATATAT
Source organism: Oryx dammah (assembly GCF_014754425.2). NCBI lineage: Eukaryota > Metazoa > Chordata > Mammalia > Artiodactyla > Bovidae > Oryx > Oryx dammah. Next base: position 22,845,486 of record NW_024070208.1, read on the forward strand.
CATTTTATGATATACAAAACACTCTGGTACAGATTTTCACATTTAATCTTAAAATCTTGCTGCAACCTTATGCTGTGGGTGCAGTGGGAAACAAAAGAAGTAAATATAATATACGGTTGTGACCTCAGGGAGTTTATAAATTCAGGGCTTTGGTCACTGGACTCTCCCTCAGAAAGATGTCATTGATATTCCAACAACAGCCAGCTTCAGTACTGTGTTCTACAGCTAGATCAGTTTTTTTTTTATCTTCACAAAATGAACCTTGCCAGTGATATTTGCGGTTGTATGTTGCAGTGATGTTCTCTAAGATTAAAACTCAATTCAGGGCTTGTGGGGCTTTTGTTTCTGATCCTGGGGGGTATTGAGCAAAATAAAAAGAAAATATCTTTGATGCTTGTATATAATTCTTTAAAAACTGTACCAAGTGCGTTCTTAGAGAAAGATAAAATGTGTTTTGAAATTGAGGCTAGAGATGGGGCAGAAGAACATGCTGTAAAACAGTCATCTGTTTTGGTATCAGAGGCTGAATCCTGTAGAAGGCTGAGACATCTTACTGCCTTGAATGTACTATGAGTAAGTTTATATAATATGTAACTGTATTGAGACATATTATTGAGACATGTTACTGCGATAGTCATGATCTCTGAGTGACCATTTAAAAAGCCATTAATTGTGGAAAAGCCCTTAATTAAAAAGGCATTAAATTACATTTCATTGCAGTGTTATGGTGCCCTGTCACATTGATTTCAAATGGCTCAGAGGACCCATACTGAGTGGCCGATGTCTGTCTTTTGCCCGGGCTACTTTCCTGCTCACCTGCCTCCCTCTTGTCCATCCTTGTGGTGCCCAAGAGTCATCTTCTTGTCTAGGATCACAGCCCCTCATGCTTCCCGTGGATAAAGGCTATTTACAAGGTGCATCACCTGCCCCCGGAGAAGGCAGTGGCATCCCACTCCAGTACTCTTGCCTGGGAAATCCCATGGATGGAGGAGTCTGGTGGGCTGCAGTCCATGCGGTTACAAAGAGTCAGACATGACTGACCGACTTCACTTTCACTTTTCACTTTCATGCATTGGAGAAGGCAGTGGCAACTCCAGTGTTCTTGCCTGGAGAATCCCAGGGACGGGGGAGCCTGGTGGGCTGCCGTCTGTGGGGTCGCACAGAGTCGGACACGACTGATGCGACTTAGCAGCAGCAGCAGCACCTGCCCCATTTATCATGTCACCATCCACTGGCATCCTTATGTTGGGTTGTGCTTCGCCCAGCCTGAATGTCGTAGTGTTCCCTGTATATTTTTTACCTAGCTCTCACGTTTGTGCCTTGGCTGGCCATGTTCCTCCTCCCCTTGACGCAAGCCCGAAGTGCGCTTTTTTTTGAAGGTGTGTTTTGAATGTTGACTTCCCTATAAAGCCTTCTCTGGTGGCACAGTTGGAGGAATCCTGCCTTTTGTCTGCTTCCTTGGAACTTGACCAACGTTGGTTATTTCCGGGGAGGCCTGTGGGAGCAACACTGTCTCCCACGTGTGGCTGCCGTGCTCTCTGCTGCAGTCTCTCAGCTCACCCCTGTCTTAGCACAACATTGACATCCACTTGACAGACTTGCTCAAAATCATTCAGGTATTCGCGTGAGCCCGATTCTGATTTGGGGCCCCTGACATGCGTGGCCTGCATCCTGTGTTACACTATTAATTACCACTCCTCTACTTCCCAGTTTTGGCTAGGTCACTTCTTGTGTCCTGTACTGTCATACATGAGAGCAAAATTTCCTTCCTCTGAAGAAGGAAATGGCAACCCACTCTACTATTCTTGCCTGGAGAATTCCAAGGACAGAGGAGCCTGGCGGACTACAGTCCATAGGGTCGCAAAGAGTCAGACATGACTAAAGTGACTATCACTCACTTCCCAATTTTGGCTAGGTCACTTCTTGTGTCCAATACTATCATCAGTTCAGTTCAGTTCAGTCGCTGAGTCGTGTCCAGCAACCCCTAGAACCGCAGCACACCAGGCCTCCCTGTCCATCACCAACTCCCGGAGTTCACTCAGACTCATGTCCATTGTGTCGGTGATGCCATCCAGTCATCTCATCCTCTTTCATCCCCTTCTCCTGCCTTCAGTCTTTCCCAGCATCAGGGTCTTTTCAAATGACTCAGCTCTTTGCATCACATGGCCAACGTATTGGAGTTTCAGCTTCAACATCAGTCCTTCCAATGAACATTCAGGACTGATCTTTAGGATGGACTGGTTGGATCTCCTTGCAGTCCAAGGGACTCTCAAGAGTCTTCTCCAACACCACACTTCAAAAGCATCAATTCTTCGGCACTCAGCTTTCTTCACAGTCCAACTCTCACATCCATACATGACCACTGGAAAAACCATAGCCTTGACTAGACAGACCTTTGCTGACAAAGTAATGTCTTTGCTTTTGAATATGCTGTCTAGGTTGGTCATAACTTTCCTTCCAAGGAGTAAGCATCTTTTAATTTCATGGCTGCAATCACCATCTGCAGTGATTCCCAAAATAAAGTCAGCCACTGTTTCCACTATTTCCCCATCTATTTGCCATGAAGTGATGGGACTGGATGCCATGATCTTAATTTTCTGAATGTTGAGTTTTTTTCAACTTTTTTCAGTCTTCTTTTTCACTGTCATCAAGAGGCTCTTTAGTTCTTCTTCACTTTCTGCCATAAGGGTGGTGTCATCTGCATATCTGAGGTCATTGAGATTTCTCCCGGCAATCTTGATTCCAGCTTGTGCTTCCTCCAGCCCAGCATTTGTCACGATGTACTCTGCATATAAATTAAATAAGCAGGGTGACAATATACAGCCTTGACGTACTCCTTTTCCTATTTGGAACCAGTCTGTTGTTCCATGTCCAGTTCTAACTGTTGCTTCCTGACCTGCATACAGGTTTCTCAAGAGGCAGGTCAGGTTGTCTGGTATTCCTATCTCTTTCAGAATTTTCCACAGTTTGTTGTGATCCACATAGTCAAATGCTTTGGCATAATCAATAAAGCAGAAATAGATGTTCTTCTGGAACTCTCTTGCTTTTTCCATGATTCAGCGGATGTTAGCAATTTGATCTCTGGGTTCCTCTGCCTTTTCTAAAACCAGCTTGAACATCTGGAAGTTCACAATTCACATATTGCTGAAGCTTGGCTTGGAGAATTTAGAGTATTACTTTACTAGCATGTGAAATGAGTGCAATTGTGCAGTAGTTTGAGCATTCTTTGGCATTGCCTTTCTTTGGGATTGGAATGAAAACTGACTTTTTCCAGTCCTGTGGCCACTGCTGCATATTGAGTGCAGCACTTTCATAGCATCATCTTTCAGGATTTGAAACAGCTCAATTGGAATTCCATCACCTCCACTAGCTTTGTTCGTAGTGATGCCTCCTAAGGCCCACTTGACTTCACATTCCAGGATGTCTGGCTCTAGTTGAGTGATCATATCATCGTGATTATCTGGGTTGTGAAGATCTTTTTTGTACAGTTCTTCTGTGTATTCTTGCCACCTCTTCTTAATATCTTCTGCTTCTGTTAGGTCCATACCATTTCTGTCCTTTATTGAGCCCATCTTTGCATGAAATTTTCCCATGGTTTCTCTAATTTTCTTGAAAAGATCTCTAGTCTTTCCCATTCTGTTGTTTTCCTCTATTTCTTTGCATTGATTGCTGAGGAAGCCTTTCTTATCTCTCCTTGCTATCATACATGATAGCAAAATACAGATACGGTGTAATTTTCGGTAAGGCTTCCCTGGTGGCTCCGTGGTAAAGAATCCACCTGCCAATGCAGGAGACGTGGATTTGATCCCTGGGTTGGGAAGATAACCCGAAGAAGGAAATGACAACCCTCTCCAATATTCTTGCCTGGGAAATCGCATGAACAGAGGAGCCTGGCAGGCTATAGCCCATTGGATCACAAAAACATCGGACTCAACTTAGCGACTAAACAACAAGCCCTATGCTTTAAAATGGAGGTCTGTTTAAGTACAAATATTTCTGATGAAATTCATTTCCAAAGATTATCTTCCTTTACCTGTTCCCATTTTAGTTACGTTTGAACCAGCAGACAGTTGCTGACATAGCTAAGAATCATAAATGTTACTGTGAGATAAGTTCGTATTGATTTAGTCATTTTTATCAGGAGTCTTATGGTGGTTCTACTTTCAAGTTTTTAAGGAACCTCTCCATACTGTTCTCCGTAGCAGCCAGTTTACACTCCTACCAACAGTGCCTGAAGGTTCCTTTTTCTCCATACCCTCTGGCATTTATTATTTGTAGATTTTTTTTGTAGAGAGGGATAAGCAAAATTTCACTGAAGTTACTTTGTTTGGCATATCTAAGTTTGCAGCTGTGTAAATGTTCTGCATATATACTTGTATGAGGTTTGAATTCCTATCCTTCCTGGTTTTGCTTGTGACTTAAACATATATTCTAATCTTCCATTTCTAGTTAATATTAATAGTATGAAAGCTTTGCTTCTTTGATTCCTAATGAAATAGTGAGAACAAGTACTTAGTACTAGTACCTGTCACACCGCAAATTTGAACTAATGGTTAATTTACCGTCTTTGAAGTCAGCCTGCACCAATTTTCTTAGCATAAAATTTAAAGCAGTAAATGCCGCAAACCTGAGCAATCTGTTCTCTTCCTCAAGCGCTAGTGTGTTACAGACTTCAGCTTGTGTTGCACCAGTAAATCACGTTGACCCAAATTTAGTCAGTATGAACTCTGGTTAAATGATCTTAAAATTAGATCAGTGACAAATGAGCTTATTTCCTCTTCGGTTTTGGAGACATAGGAACACGTTCAAAATGGAATTGCCAAAGAGTCCCTTGTCCCAAGAAGAGGTAAGAGAAACCTTTATATTTTAAGAAATCCCCGGGGGTAGGTTTAGTTTACAAGCGAAATTGAATTGTAATAAAGCAGAAGGAAGAGATACGTCCTCCAGGGCCGCTCGCTCAGTACATAAACCTGAGTGGAAAGTAAATGTTGGCCCCTTTCTGGTCTCTGCAGATATAAAAGTAAATTGGTGATTTCTAATCAGACTTGTCAGCGCGGATGAGCCTTCAGTTGCTGAAAGTAAATCTGATGATGGAGCGGAGTTGGCAGCCTCCACCCCAGCTGTCCCTAGGCTGGAGGTGAGAGCCACAGGGAGAAACCAGGCACAGGAGACCCGCAGGGAAGACCCTCACTCCCTCCAGGACCCTCCCCGCATCCTCCCTGCCCTGGGGCTTTTGAACTTTGTGAAGGTCACACTGTTACCAGCATCTTTTGCAGCTTCTTACCTTATCCTTTAGTTGATACCTTCATGGCATATCACTTATTACCAAACAGTAGACCTTTTGGAGTTAAAATGATGCAAATGATAAATCTGGCCACTTGTCCCTCTCGATCCTTGGACATAAATATTCTGTAGTGCAGGGGGAAGACGTTATGACTAAAGTGATAGGACTGTCTGTGGGTTTTCATAATCATGGTTTTAAATCTAATATTGATGGAGAATGAAATGCTAGTAGCCTGGGGGAAATGTATTTTAAAAAGTCATCACTTAACTGTGTGTTAAAGTGTGAAAATGCAAGCAAATGTATTTGCAGCTTTGGAAATGAAGCTGTGGGCATTAGCTGGACCACACACCAGAGCTTCTGTTATCTTTCTGCCTCCATATCTCTGCCCTGTGCCTATCTCTACCCTCAGAAGGGGGCCGTAGCTCTGGTCACCCATGTATGTGGTCTTGATGGTGTTTCCATTTGATGAAGCAGAGCACAGAGGAGGAAGTAGAATGGAAATGTGTTAGACCGACTTCTTTTGCAGGTAAAGGAAGGAACCACATCCTGCCAGTACCATTTCTCCATGCTTCCAGCCTGTTTTAAGAGTCTCAACTCGCAGGAACCTCGGCGTGTCATTATCCAGCTAAATCCTGATGCCGAGGCCTGCTCGGCAGTGGAGCTGAGAGTACAAGATTAAACACACAAAAATGGATGAAAAATCTAAATAACAGGAATTGTGATCTAGTATATACTCACCATCAGGTAGACACTTTCATTTGGAATTTTTGCTGCATTTTTGTAGGGGAGGGTTGGCCGCATTTCACAGATTGAGAAAGCTGAGGTTTACAGAGGCCAAGAGCATGGAGCAAGCTAGCATGGAGCCTGGCCAGCTGGGGTTCAGACATGAGTCAGGTGAGTCCCCACCTGTCCCTCTCTCCTCTGTAACACGGTCCTTCCCTTGCTGTGACAAAGGGACATGTAAAGCTGTACATATTCTGTCAAGGTAACAAACCTGTTTTCTCTGCAACGATCAGAACAGACACCATGGACCCATGTGTAGGTTTTGAACTAAACTTGGAAACATCTATGATTTGGATAGTTAGGAAATAGAAGAAAAATAGGTTACCTTTTTAATTTTTTTTTTTTTGGTTAATCATTGACTTTTTTGATTGAAGGATAATTGATACACTAATGTTGTGTTCATTTCTGTATATAGCAAAGTGATTCAGTTATATTTATATACATTATTCTTAAGATTCTTTTCTGTTATACGTTATTGAATTGAAGTCGCTCAGTCGTGTCCGACACTTTGCGACCCCATGGACTGCAGCCCACCAGGCTTCCGTCCATGGGATTTTCTAGGCAATAGTCCTAGAGTGGATTACCATTTCCTCCTCCAGGGAATCTTCCCAACCCAGGGATTGAACCTGGGTCTCCCGCATTGTAGACAGACGTTTTACCGTCTGAGCCACCAGGGAAGTCCCGTTATAGGTTATTACAAGATATGGAATATAGTTCCCCATGTTATACTATAGGGCCTTGTTGTTTATCTGTTTAACATGTAGCAGTGTGTATCTGTTAATTCCCAACTCCCAATTTATCTTTCCCCCATTCCCTTTCGTCTTTCCTAACCAGAAGTTTGTTTTCTATGTCTGTGAGTCTGTTTGTTTTGTAAATAAGTTCATTTGTAACATATTTCAGATTCCACATACAAGGACTATCAAATTATATTTGTGTTTGTCTGGCTTAGTATGATCACCTATAGGTGTATCCATGTTGCTGCAAATGGTGTTACTTGATTCTTTTTTATGGGGGAGTAATATTCCATTGTGAAATGGAATCTTCTCTATCCTGCTCATCTGCTGATGGACCTTGAGGCTGTTTCTGTGTCTTGGCTATTGTAAATAGAGCTGCAGTGAACACTGGAGCACATGAGTCTTTTCCAATTAGAGGTTTTGTCATTTCTGGATATATGCCCGTGAGTTGGATTTCTGGATCATATGATGACTCTATATTTATCTTTTTGAGGAACTTCTTTCCTGTTTTCCATAGTGGCTGCGCTAATTTACATTCCCACTAACAGTGTAGGAGGGTTCCCTTTTCTCCACACCCTCTCCAGCATGTGTTATTTGTAGCTTTTTTGAGGATGGCCATTCTGACTGGTGTGAGGTGATACCTCGCTGTAGTTTTGACTTATGTTTCTCTAATAATTAGTGATGTTGAGCATCTTTTCATGTACCCCTTGGCCATCTGGAAGCTTTTGTTCTTTAATGAGAAGTATTTGAATAATAGGCAGTACATGTAATGTATAGTGGTTTATTGAGCATAGGACTTGAGCCTCTAATTTAGGACTTCTTATTTCATCATTCACAGAAGATCTACATCTGACCCAGCATTTGTGCATATTGTACCCATTTCTGGAAAAAGGTATCAGATTTTCATCTGATTCCCAGGGGGCAGCATGACAAACACACACAAAGTTTATAAAACAAACAATCCACTACAATTCTGAGCCTTAGATGAGTAACTTTTAAATTGTTCTGTGTCTTAAATGTTTTATTTAATATTTGATTGTATTAGCTTTAGGATGACTTCCAGGGATTTCTGTGAAAACTTGCTGTTTGGCTATCTGATTATTACTTAGGCAGGATAGAAATACTACTTAGGAATTCTTTGTCCTGTGGTGAAATATCATCTTCCAGTTTATATGTTTTCCCTTTAATTATTACGTTTAAAACCTTTTGTGTATATGGTCATGAACATTCATTTTCAGCCTGATGTATAGAATGAGACATCCATGCATTGAGCTTTCCTAGGATTGGCTAAAATCTAGACTATATGAAATGGTTAGTTTTTTCTTGTTAATACTTTCTATCGAATGGTTGTATGGTTGCCCTAATGGGGATTAAGGATTCATGTTTACTGAATCGGATTGGATAAGAAGATGAAGAGTGTAAACCATGGGTAAAAGAAATTATGGCTTTTCCCTGCTTTAAACATTCCTCTTCAAGAGATAGCCTCATTTATTTTAGGCTTTTGCTTTAAACACTTAAAAGAAAAGCAACACACACACACAGTTGTTACCAGATTGACAGTTGATATTACTTAAAATGAAACCATCTTAAACCTACCATAGCTTTAATCATGATTAAACTGTTATTGCACACAAATGCTAATTATCTGAATATTTTCTTGCTTAGCTCTTTGATTATCATTCTGTCATCTAAGGTTCCGGCTTTATCTCCTCTTTTCCTGCCATGACTTTGATGAATCCTGCTGGATCTTTTAAAATTATATAAATCTTCTCCGAGGTGAAGTTAGATTTCAGTTATCTAGATTTTGTGAGTTTGTGGTTTGGAATGCAAAGAAATATGTTTCCTTTGCTTCCAGCCTCCAAAGCTTTCCAGGATCCTAGGAGGGAATGGGCGAGGCAAAGCAGAGAGAGATTTGCTTGTGTTTATGGCTGGTAGATCCAGATTCAACTCCGTTCCCTGTGTTCCATTGCTAAAGAAGAGCTGGCAAAGCACTGTATAGACAGCAGGGGGTTTTGGTTTAGGAAAGCGAGGAGTCACAGTGCTGTGTGGTTTTCACCCTTATTCTGTGCTATTGAACTCTGTGAGCTTAACTGACAGACCAGGTCCTTCTTAGACTGTTTTGGGGGATTTGGGCTTTAACTTGATATGAAGGGGAGTCAGTAAAGTGTTTAAACAGTGCAACGTGTGCTTTAGGAAGACTGCCTTCTGTAGAGAGTAGGTTTATAAAGAGGGATGATCATTAGGGGGCTTCCCAGGTGGCGCTAGTGGCAAAGAATCCCCCTGCCAATGTAGAAGGTACAAGAGACTCAGGTTCGATCCCTGGGTCAAGAAGATCCCCTGGAGGAGGGCAAGGCAGCCCACTCCAGTATTCTTGTCTGGGAAGTCCCAGGGACAGAGGAGGCGGGTGAGCTACAGTCTCTGGGGTCGCAAAGAGTCAGACACAGCTGAATGGACTTAGCATGCACGCAGGATCATTAGGAAATGAATGTCCCATCTTGAGAGAGTCAGTTCCTAGGCAGGTTGATAAGAAATCCTGAGGAGGGGGTTCCTGAGGAGGAGAAAGGGGTCTAGGGCTCTTGAAGTAGAGATAGGGGTCTGGAATTCTCAAGGAGGAGGAAAGGACAAACATCTTTTTTTCCTCTACATTCCTTAGTCTTAGTCACATAAAATGTTTTTTTCTTTAAGCCTTTAAGAACTGATGATTACACAACAAACAACTCAGCTTAAACTCTGCACCAAGGATATGTAACAACAATGTATCCTGCTTGAGGACAGTTTTCTCCTCCCTGAAAACCTTCTGGCTAATCCTGTTATCTTCAAATGTAAATTATGGGAATGGGTCTAGTAAGATCTTTACAACCTTGAGACATTCTTTTGATTTATTGTAATAGCTAATTAAAAAAGTATATAACTCCCTTGCTAACACTAGCAAGGGGGGCACTCTCCACCCCTCTTCTGATGTCTTTGTCAGAGGTGTTCTCTGTCCCTTTTTCACTTTATTAAAATTCTGCTACACAAAAGCTCTTGAATGATCAAGCCTGGTCCCTGGTCCCAAGTTAAATCTTCTTTGGAGATCAGGAATCTGACATCAGTTCACTGTGAGCTATCAATCTGCCTAAGTTCAGTACAGTTCAGTTGCTCAGCCGTGTCCGACTCTTTGCGACTCCATGAATCACGGCACGCCAGGCCTCCCTGTCCATCACCAACTCCCAGAGTTCACTCAGACTCACGTCCATCGAGTCAGTGATGCCATCCAGCTATCTCATCCTCGGTCGTCCCCTTCTCCTCCTGCCCCCAGTCCCTCCCAGCATCAGAGTCTTTTCCATTGAGTCAGCTCTTCACATGAGGTGGCCAAAGTACTGGAGTTTCAGCTTTAGCATCATTCCTTCCAAAGAAATCCCAGGGCTGATCTCCTTCAGAATGGACTGGTTGGATCTCTTTGCCGTCCAAGGGACACTCAAGAGTCTTCTCCAAGACCACAGTTCAAAAGCATCAATTCTTCGGCGCTCAGCCTTCCTCACAGTCCAACTCTCACATCCATACATGACCACTGGAAAAACCATAGCCTTGACTAGACGGACCTTTGTTGGCAAAGTAATGTCTCTGCTTTTGAATATGCTATCTAGGTTGGTCATAACTTTTCTCCAAGGAGTAAGCGTCTTTTAATGTAATGGCTGCAGTCACCATCTGCAGTGATTTCGGAGCCCCAAAAAATAACGTCTGACACTGTTTCTACTCTTTCCCCATCTATTTCCCATGAAGTGATGGGACTGGATGCCATGATCTTCGTTTTCTGAATGTTGAGCTTTAGGGCAACATTTTCGCTCTCCTCTTTCACTTTTATCAAGAGGCTTTTTAGTTCCTCTTCACTTTCTGCCATAAGGGTGGTGTCATCTGCATATCTGAGGTTATTGATATTTCTCCCAGCAATCTTGATTCCAGCTTGTGTTTCTTCCAGTCCAGCATTTCTCATGATGCACTCTGCATAGAAGTTAAATAAGCAGGGTGACAATATGCAGCCGTGACGTACTCCTTTTCCTATTTGGAACCAGTCTTTTGTTCCATGTCCAGTTCTAACTGTTGCTTCCTGATCTGCATACAGATTTCTTAAGAGGCAGGTCAGGTGGTCTGGTATTCCCATCTCTTTCAGAATTTTCCACAGTTTGTTGTGATCCACAGAGTCAAAGGCTTTGGCATAGTCAATAAAGCAGAAATAGATGTTTTTCTGGAACTCTCTTGCTTTTTTGATGATCCAGCAGATGTTGGCATTTGATCTCTGGTTCCTCTGCCTTTTCTAAAACCAGCTTGAACGTCAGGGAGTTCACGGTTCACATATTGCTGAAGCCTGGCTTGGAGAATTTTGAGCATTACTTTACTAGCATGTGAGATGTGTGCAATTGTGCGGTAGTTTGAACATTCTTTTGCATTGCCTTTCTTTGGGATTGGAATGAAAACTGACCTTTTCCAGTCCTGTGGCCACTGCTGAGTTTTCCAAATTTGCTGGCATATTGAGTGCAGCACTTTCACAGCATCATCTTTCAGGATTTGAAACAGCTCAATTGGAATTCCATCACCTCCACTAGCTTTGTTCGTAGTGATGCTTTCTAAGGCCCACTTTACTTCACATTCCAAGATGTCTGGTTCTAGATCAGTGATCACATCATCATGATTATGTGGGTCGTGAAGATCTTTTTTGTACAGTTCTTCCGTGTATTCTTGCCACCTCTTCTTAATATCTTCTGCTTCTGTTAGATCCATACCATTTCTGTCCTTTATCGAGCCCATCTTTGCCTGAAATGTTCCCTTGGTATCTCTAATTTTCTTGAAGAGATCTCTAGTCTTTCCCAATCTGTTGTTTTCCTCTATTTCTTTGCATTGATCTCTGAGGAAGGCTTTCTTATCTCTCCTTGCTATTCTTTGGAACTCTGCATTTAGATGCCTATATCTTTCCTTTTCTCCTTTGCTTTTCGCCTCTCTTCTCTTCACAGCTATTTGTACGGCCTCCCCAGACAGCCATTTTGCTTTTTTGCATTTCTTTTCCATGGGGATGGTCTTGATCCCTGTCTCCTGTACAATGTCACGAACTTCATTCCATAGTTCATCAGGCACTCTATCTATCAGATCTAGGCCCTTAAATCTATTTCTCACTTCCACTGTATAATTATAAGGAATTTGATTTAGGTCATACCTGAATGGTCTAGCAGTTTTCCCTACTTTCTTCAATTTAAGTCTGAAATTGGCAATAAGGAGTTCATGATCTGAGCCACAGTCTGCTCCTGGTCTTTTTTTTGTTGACTGTATAGAGCTTCTCCATCTTTGGCTGCATAGAATATAATCAATCTGATTTCGGTGTTGACCATCTGGTGATGTCCATGTGTAGAGTCTTCTCTTGTGTTGTTGGAAGAGGGTGTTTGCTATGACCAGTGCATTTTCTTGGCAAAACTCTATTAGCCTTTGCCCTGCTTCATTCCGCATTCCAAGGCCAAATTTACCTGTTACTCCAGGTGTTTCTTCACTTCCTACTTTTGCATTCCAGTCCCCTTTAATGAAAAGGATATAATTTGGGGGTGTTAATTCTAAAAGATCTTGTAGGTCTTCATAAAACCATTCAACTTCAGCTTCTTCAGCATTCCTGGTTGGGGCATAGGCTTGGATAACTGTGATATTGAATGGTTTGCCTTGGAGACGAACAGAGATCATTCTGTCATTTTTGAGATTGCATCCAAGTACTGCATTTCGGACTCTTTTGTTGACCATGATGGCTACTCCATTTCTTTTGAGGGATTCCTGCCCACAGTAGTAGATATAATGGTCATCTGAGTTAAATTCACCCATTCCAGTCCATTTTAGTTCGCTGATTGCTAGAATGTCGATGTTCACCCTTGCCGTCTCTTGTTTGCCCACTTTCAATTTGCCTTGATTCATGGACCTGACATTCCAGGTTCCTGTGCAATATTGCTCTTTACAGCATCAGATCTTGCTTCTATCACCAGTCACATCCACAGCTGGGTATTGTTTTTGCTTTGGCTCCATCCCTTCGTTCTTTCTGTATTTATTATCCTGTCACTAACTCAAAAGTGAGTTCAGAGGCTCAAGGTGTGTTGAGTGTTATGTTGTTGTTTAGTCGCTAAGTCCTGTCAGACTCTTTTATCATCCCATAGACCGTAGCCCGCCAGGCTCCTGTGTCATGGGATTCTCCAGGCAAGAATACTGGAATGGATAGCCATTTCCCTCTCCAGGGGATCTTCCTGACCCAGGGATTGAACCTGCGTCTCCTGCACTACAGGTGGATTCTTTACCACCGAGCCTCCAGGGAAGCCCATTGAGTTTATAGATGCTTTCAACTTTGAACATTGTCGACTTGGCGTGGGAGTGGTCTTGCAAGCAGTTGGATATGTGATGGCCACATTTGAGGAGACATCCTGGCAAGGCATGAATTTTGTGCTTGCCATTATATGGTGATGGTAAAGCTATGAGTCAGCGAGATAATTAAGAGAACACGTAGAAACCAGTAGACCACTAAGTGTAATATAGGCCGAACACAGTATGCCTTGTAAGAGTTACAAACATGGCATTAACAATAAGCCCAGGAAAGGTCAAGATAAAAAATGTTTTCTTGAGGGTAAATGGGATAAAGAAGAGTTTAAAGGTAGGCCTATATGATAGACCTTTAAGAGTGAGAATTTTAATAATGGAATAAAGAACTATAAAAAATAGCCTTAGTTACTTGGTTCCGAGTTTTTGTTGTTGTTGTTGTTCATTTGGCTATTGTTAAACATGATAATGTGCAGAGTACATCATGAGAAATGCTGGGCTGGAAGAAGCACAAGCTGGAATCAAGATTGCTGGGAGAAATATCAATAACCTCAGATATGCAGATGACACCACCCTTATGGCAGAAAGTGAAGAAGAACTAAAGAGCCTCTTGATGAAAGTGAAAGAGGAGAGTGAGAAAGTTGGCTTAAAGCTCAACATTCAGAAAACAAAGATCATGGCATCTGGTCCCATCACTTCATGGGAAATAGGTGGGGAAAGAGTAGAAACAGTGTCAGAGTTTATTTTTTGGGGCTCCCAAATCACTGCAGATGGTGATTGCAGCCATGAAATTAAAAGACGCCTACTCCTTGGAAGGAAAGTTATGAATATGCAATCTAGATAGCATATTCAAAAGCAGAGACATTACTTTGCCAACAAAGGTCCGTCTAGTCAAGGCTATGGTTTTTCCAGTGGTCATGTATGGATATGAGAGTTGGAATGTGAAGAAAGCTGAGCATTGAAGAATTGATGCTTTTGAACTGTGGTGTTGGAGAAGACTCTTGAGAGTCCCTTGGACTGCAAGGAGATCCAACCAGTCCATTCTAAAGGAGATCAGCCCTGGGATTTCTTTGGAAGTAATGATACTAAAGCTGAAATTCCAGTACTTTGGTCACCTCATGCGAAGAGTTGACTCATTGGAAAAGACCCTGATGGTGGGAGGGATGGGGGCAGGAGGAGAAGGGGACGACAGAGGATGAGATGGCTGGATGGCATCACGGACTCAGTGGGCGTGAGTCTCAGTGAACTCCAGGAGTTGGTGATGGACAGGGAGGCCTGGCAGGCTGCAATTCATGGGGTTGCAAAGAGTCGGACACTACTGAGCGACTGAACTGAACTGAAACATGATAAAAGTTGACAAATTTATTCTTGAAAGCAGAGTTGGGATAAGAAGACTTCTGGGCATCCATTTGTTTCTTTAAGTGGATGGCACGTATTTTTTATAGTTTTTGTAACAACAGAGAATGGGAAATACTGCCTCTTGGGAAATGTTGAAAGAAAACAATATGAAGCTGAAATACCCTGTCTAAAAGTTCAGAATAAGATATGCAACATAAACTTAGGCAAGAAAAACACCCCTTTTTGGTATATGAACATTGAGTGAGGTGTCCTGGTACTTTAGAAAACAGTTGACCAGTTACTCAGGACACTGACCTGATCAGTTCTGAGAATGTCTTTTCTACCTATCAATTTCAGTTCAGCCTAGAAAAATGCATGCGTTTATGTGTGTGCTCAGCCACTTCAGTTATGTCCAACTCTTTGTGACCCTATGGACTGTAGCCCACCAGTCTCTTCTGTCCAAGGGGTTTTCCAGGCAAGAATACCGGAGCAGGTTACAATTTCCTGCTCCAGGGGTTCTTCCCAACCCAAAGCTGAACCCATGTCTCTTGTGTCTCCTGCATTGGCAGGCGGATACTTCACCGTTAGTGCCACTTGGTTTGTGGTAAATTGTTTCCTAAAACAGTTAAAGTAGCAACATCAATGATCACTGATCACAGATCACCATAACAAATATAATAATGCTGAAAAAGTTTGAAAGATTGCAAGAAATCCCAAAATGTGACACAGAGACGTGAAGTGAGCAGATACCGTTGGAAGTGTGGAGCCAGGAGGCTTGCTTGACACAGTTGCCACAAGCCTTCAATTTATAAACAATGCAGTATCTATGAAACGCAATGAAGGCAAGGTATGTGTGCATTGGGAGTCACGGAGATACCATTTCTGTTTTCTGAGGGATGCTTCTATTCTCAAAGGGATGCTTGCAGTATAGCATGGACAAAAATCAGTTGCCTTCTTATAGACCAAAAGAAGGTACTAGAATAGCAGCGGTCAAATGTTCCTTTGTTCCTCTCTCCAGCTACCTACAATTTCGACATTCTTAAAAGAGGTGGTAAGCAGTTCCCTTTGAAGACTTCCTCCTTTTTGCTTTCTTGTCTTTCCAATAGGATAAAACCATTCATTGACTCTTGAACATGAGAGACATATTCTTGCTATAAAAGGTATTTACAGTTTCTCGTGTTTCCAGAAAGCCCTGTCTGCATTTGTTTGAGTGTGGGTTTCAGATATATGTTGGGGCATAATAGTTTGAAATTGAGTTAAAATATAAACGAAATGGCCTTGTGGCATCTCTATTGATTGGGCTCTTTTTTATTTGCCAGTAAGCTTTCTCATCACGTTCGTTATTTTCCACAGGACTCCATGAGCTGGTTTGGCTCTAATCCTCACAGAGAGTGGGCTGGGAGCCCCAGTTTGGGTGGCCAGGACAGTGTGTCCATAGGACCCAGACTTGCACACTTCAGACTGATAATTCTTATGCAAGAGTAATAAGAATTTCAAAAGATAGGTTTGTCAGCCCCCTACTTTTGAATTGAGTCTGCCAAGAACTTACAGAGTTTTACTAGATCATACAGAATGTTCTTTTATAATGATCAGTTTTCATTCGGAAATAACTTAATTAATCCAGACTCAAAAAACCCCACCACTCCCATCAAAATCCTTTTCAAACCCCCCATCACTTTCCAGCTCTGTTTCTTCGGTCATTTCATCCTCATTGTCTTCTGCTGTCTCTGCCAGCATTCCAGTTTATTTTAACAACTACATAAATATAAAAACCACGACACCAAAATTATAGTTGGAGCGTCATTTTGCACTATTTAAGAACTGCATTGTCATATGTAATTTGCAGTAAACTTGAACTCAAAATGAAATTAAAAAAAAAAACACACACAGCTTTCTTTTTGACTGTAGCATTTAGAAATGAGACTCTCTGACACAAACTGGATTGGAATTACTTCCTTGAATACTTTATGGCCCTATGATGGGATGGATTATAATTCGATTTGATTGCTCCCCTTTCTTTGTTTTTCTCCCTAGGTTCATCTTCCCTCTAGATATGGGATGGGCTTGATGGCAATCTTATTTCAGGACAGTTTGGATTTTACTCTAGGCAAATGGTGTCTTGAAACAGCATCTATCATTCTGGTCTTCAGAGTGTTCTTGGGAGTTTGGAATGTAGAAGAATGTTTATGCCTTGAGATTGCTAGTCACCCAGTGTGGTTCCTCTATCAGGAAACAATCTTTAATTGATTGCCCTTTGCTTATTATTGAGGGATGCTAGCTCTACAATGGAGAAGGCAATGGCACCCCACTCCAGTACTCTTGCCTGGAAAATCCCATGGACGGAGCAGCCTGGTGGGCTGCAGTCCATGGGGTTGCTGAGGGTCGGACATGACTGAGCGACTTCACTTTCACTTTTCACCTTCATGCATTGGAGAAGGAAATGGCAACCCACTCCAGTGTTCTTGCCTGGAGAATCCCAGGGACAGGGGAGCCTGGTGGGCTGCTGTCTATGGGGTCGCACAAAGTCGGACACGACTGAAGCGACTTAGCAGCAGCAGTTCTACAATATCAAGATATAGTAAGATATGGAGTCGGATTTACAGAACCTTCCCCCATAGGCATTTTTCTCATTTTGTCACCTGTGAGTTAATACCATTCCAATTTCCAGATGAGAATTGTTCCCTGACAGAGTATAGAAGTGGTATTCTTAACTCTTTATGCACAAAACCTTTATATTCAAATAAGCAAAGCATCTTTCATCAGCGTTTCTATTTCCTAGGTCCAAACTCAATTTATTTTCCCGTGGTTAGAGCCTTTGACTTGTATATTTCCCAAAGGCAACCAAAATAATGTGATGTCACAGTGCAGTTTTATGGGAGTCTCATTTGGTGCCGTAGTAATTCTTTTTGAAATAGGGTCCTCCTCTGGGTTGGGAGGTTGCAAGTGATGTAGTACAAGCGGGATGGAGGATCATGATTTACTGTTCTTGAGTTTTTACTCAAGAATGGGCCACTTACTGCAGTTTATAAATAGGAAGATGCATAGATATATGTTTCTCTGACTCAGTCTGGGTGGATTAAGGACAGACAAACATACAGATAGATATTTAATGTTCACTTTTTCTTTTGCTGCCTCCATTTGGAGGGAATCCAAAGAGGTCACCTCATTTAATCCTGGCAGCAGACTTTACCATTTTTATCAAATACTCCTCATTAAGCAGTGTATATTTATAATGGTGTGCTAGGTACTATATTCAGAGTATGCTAAACAGGGTTTATCCGTGGCCTTGGCAATTCATCTGCTGAATTGGCTAAATTTGTACTGTACTTTCTTTGAAAAACAAGCTCTCTGGAGGGAAGCTGCTCAGAATTTCCTGGATTTAATGACTGTCAATGGCAGGAGGCCTTCCAAGGCAGTGATCATACAAGCCCGTGTTTACTGATAGCTCACCGTGGCCTCGCATAGTATTATGAATCGTACGTACTTATAACACAGTTCTGGTCGCCTCTGGGGAATACACCACATGTGTTGGTTCTCTTCCTCAACATTCCCAGGGAGAGTGTCTGTTGACCTCATTTTACAGGGAAAGAAGCAGGGGCTCTGACGAGCAAAGGAACCTGCCATTCTTGAGTCTTCATTTCGTCTCCAGTCCCCTGAGTCAGCTGTTATATTTTATGATCTGCAATTGTGACTATAATCTGTTACCCTGGTAGGAATAATAAAATACAGAGACATGACAATGGCTTAATCAAGAACTGATGAGGAGCTACAGCCTCCAATCTCCTTAAGAAATGCTGCTCCCAGGGAAGCAGGGGTGCCGCTCCAAGGCCCGTCCCTCCTCTTGTCCTGTTTGATTGCTATTAGCCAAGAAGGCATTAAAATATGCATCCGTGCCGCTCTTCAGAATGCCTCTGGACTGCTGACTCGGACACTTTTACCCTCGATGAACACTTGTGGTCCCTTGTCTCATTAGATTAACACCTATATTGAACTGTAGGAGTCACTTAGCAACCCGCCGGTCTCATTTATCCTAGTCACTTAGGAGTGTGTCTGCTGTTTGCTTCTGCACAAAATACCTCTCTGTATTTTGTTTCTGTCAGCAGCAGATTTAGTGACTTCAGGAAAAGATGGACTAGCACAGGATGGGTTTTCTTATTTGATCCATCCTTCTACTTTTTGTTTTCCTTTCGTTTTTGCTTTTTCTATGACCTTTGTGATTTAAATTTATTAGAAGTGTACCTTCTTTGTATTGTCATTTCATCCTGATTTTTATTTTTAATTTACTTTGCCTGCGTTTAGAAATGCCATTTTTATTATCACTGCTCTGCTGGATAATTCAGAGATGCTGTGTGTGTTCTAGTATTGCCCTATGACCTTTATGGCTCATTTAATGAGGATTTAAAAAAATTATTATTACTCTTACTGCATTCATTACCAGCTAGCAGTCATCAGCTTTCTGCATACAATATTTTTTCTTTGAATACCCTCTATTTCCCCTCTGTGAGGAATTTATTCTCCCCCTGGTGCGTGGGGACAAATTATGTTCATAACAGCCATTAATGGTAATGGGGAGAGTGTGTAAATCTTTGATGCATTGAAAACCAGATGGTACCCCGGTGGGTCTTTTTCTCCATCCTACCTTGCTAGAGTTTGTTTGGCTGCATGTACCATAGGTTGTTTCAAGTGCCTGACCTCGTATTTTCCTCTTTGTTGTATGTACACGGTATATACGCAATGTGCACACTCACAGGTGTGGTCTTAGAAAATTGAGATGAATGAGATAAACTAAGTTCTCACCTGTGATTTTCATTTTTGTAGTGAACTCGACTCTGCATCTGAGTCCTGGGTCTCCCTTCCTTGTCTCCACCGTACCCTGGACTCCCTACATGGCATGTCTCATGCCGGGTGAGGGCTGCTCTCTATTTGGGGGTGTCCCCCAGCAGAGCAGGAATGACTTTGGCAAGACTCTATGTCTTTGATTCTGAGTACAATGCATGGCGTGCGTGGTGGGTGCTCAGTAAGATTTTACTCTGTAAAGGAGTGAATGAATGAGAGATTGGCTGAGGTAGAGGAGCTGAAAGACCCTGAGCTCACCTCTTGTCATGGGCACGTCAAAAGTGCAACTATTTCTAGAACAGCCATCCAAGAAAAAGACCAGAGGGACTTCCCTGGTGGTCCAGTCATTAAGACTCTGCACTTCTAAATACAGAGGGCGCTGGCTCAATCCCTGGTCTGGGAACCAAGATCCCACATGCCATGTGGTGCAGCCACAGAAAACACACACAAATAAAGAAAAAGACCAGAACCTACTAAGAAGATCTTCTACAATTAAGGCTATAAGGAAGGATGAATGAGTGCATGAATGTGAAAGCGAGGGTTCTACTAACCCTACCTGGGTGATATTCTAACGCTATTGATAAAATATTCTAAGTCACTTCAGTCGTGTCCGACTCTGTGTGACCCCATAGACAGCAGCCCACCAGGCTCCCCCGTCCCTGAGATTCTCCAAGCAAGAACACTGGAGTGCGTTGCCATTTCCTTCTCCATTGCATGAAGGTGAAAAGTCAAAGTGAAGTCGCTCAGTCGTGTCCGACCCTCAGCGACCCCATGGACTGCCGCCTACCAGGGTCCTCTGTCCATGGGATTTTCCAGGCAAGAGTACTGAAGTGGGGTGCCATTGCCTTCTCCGATTGATAAAATAAGTGTCTTATAAATTGGACTTCCCAGGGGCAGCAGTGTAAAGAATCTGCCTGCCAGTGCAGGAGACACAAGAGATGTGGCTTTGATCCCTGGGTCGGGAAGATGCCCTAGAGTAGAAAACGGCAACCCACTCCAGTATTTTTGCCTGAAAATTCCATGGACAGAGGAGTCTGGTGGGCTACAGTCCATGGGTCGCAGAGTTGGACACGACTGAGCGCACATGCACACATCTTGTGAATTACTGGATAAATATTTTTCTTATTTATAATGCGTGTGTTATAGAACAGAGAAATGAAAAGAATATAGTACTAGACGTTAGATGATTTGGACTTCATCTTGGTAAACAATTGGCTATGTGTTTTAGGAAATTTAAAGTCCCTACTCCCAGTTTTCTCATCTGAAACATGAGTTCTGTGCTGTGCTTAGTTGCTCAGTTGTGTTCAACTCATTGGGACCCCATGGACCGTAGCCCGCCAGGCTCCTATGTCCATGGAGTAGTTTAGGCAAGAATACTGGAGTGGGTAGCCTTGCCCTCCTCCAGGGGATCTTCCCAACCCAGGGATTGAACCCAGATCTCCTACATTGTGGGCAGATTCTTTACCGTCTGAGCCACCAGGGAAGCCCAAGAATACTGGAGCGGGTAGCCTATCCCTCCTCCTAATCAGGAATTGAACCGGGGGTCTCCTGTATGGCAGGTGGATTCTTTACCAGCTGACCTACCAGGGAAGTCTGGAACACTGAATAGTTGCTATCTTAGAAGGTTGTTGTAAGAATCAAATGAGATCACAGACACACTTTGATTCAACAAAGATTTACAGAATTCACTCAGTGCTAAGTTCTAAGGATAATAAAACTCTACCACTGTTGTCTTAAAATTCACCAACTGTGAGAGAGATTCTTCTCAAAAGCTAAAGTGCACCCTAGTCAAGGAGCTCTTTGTTAGCAATGCTGATTCTGGCACTATTGGTTTGGGGAGCACCCAAGATCAACCAGAAAAGTCACTGCTGCAGGTCCATGGACCGCATCTTGATTAATTAAGGCTTTAGAGAGATGTTGGCAAACAGGTCTTAATGTAAGGTGGTAAGGACTGTCGTCCTGGCATCCCAAAGTATGGCGGGAGGATAAAGAGGGAGCAGTCACTTAGTGCTCGGGACATGGTAGGAGGCAGGCAGAACTTCCAGGGTGAGTCATCTGGATCCTGAGCGGGAAAGGCCTTTGGTCAGAGGCTGTATCAGGGATATGGATGCAGGCTGGCTCCAGTGTAGAGAGCAGGAAAGCAGAGGAAGGAGAAGGATGCGAGAGAGGAGTATAGGACACTTAACTGGGGCCAGGAGGTGAAGGGTTAGTCTCGTTTGCCAGGCTAAGATCTCAGGCTCAATGTTGGAGCCGAAGTGCAGTCAAGAGGTTTAGCAGAGCTGTTTCGTGATTTGTGTAACACTGCTCTGGAAATAGTCAACTGCTGTATCATTTTGGGTAATTTGCATAACTTAAAGTAGTGCCCTGGAGTATTCCCAGGTAGTAATGAAAAGATTAAGACTGGAATTGAGAGTTGGATTTTTTTAGATTCTACAGTCTTTGGAGACAGACAGCAGGAATTGAATTTTTGCCCCACTATAAGGATGTTACTTTCTGGGTAAAGTACGTTGAGAAATATTTATTTGCTTTCTGAATCTTAAGTTGCTCTTCTGTAAAGATAATAAAAGACTATCTCATGGAATAACTGTGATGATGACATTTACTGCATTCATCGAGCCACCATTTGGGGGGCAAAGTATGCAGTTTGGTGCTGATAGGAGGTATCTGCTAACTTCTAATTATTAATGATGTCAATTTTGAGCTCACATAAACTCCTGCCCAGGAAATAACCTAGCGGGTTTGAACAGCCGCCCTATCGATGGCTTGTCAAGTGTGCTTTCTCCTGTGTGGTGTTCTGATGACTTCCGAAACCATCTTAGAAGCTCAGTTGGTCTTGGAGGTGGCAAGAATCATCGGTGGTGTGATTCCACAATGCTCTGAGAGAATTTGGAGGACATGCAGTAAAAGAGTGAAAAGGATTTTTTTAAATGTGTAAAAATAAGAAAGTCAAAGAAGCCTCTCTAAGGAAGAGAAGATAGGAGACTGCTCCAGTACCGGCCCAAGGATTTAGTTCAACAAAACATATTTCGGTCTGTTTGAGAAGGTTTTTGTGCCGGAAGCAGATCTCCGTTAGCCGGCTTGGCCCGTGTTCTTCAGCATGTAGTGACCATCTCCAGCATAGTCACGTTCCGCCTCCTCCACTGGACTGGGATTTCTGGAGGTGGAGATAGTGTTCTTTCTTCTTGATCTCCCACTGCCTGGATCAGGAACGCTTTCAGTGACTGTTTTCGGCTTTCACAATACTTCTGTGGAATGTACTGTGCTCTCTAGGAAGGAACGACACTGGAGGAGGTGGGGTGAAGGCTCCTTGGAGCTTAAGGAACTCTGAAGACCTGCAGTGTCTTCTTCAGTTGGTTCAGTTCTGGCTTTCTGCCCTAGTATGGATATTGCTTTTGAGATCCAAGTGCCCCTCTTGAACCCTGTCTGCATCCACATCTTATTTCCTGTTCATTTAGGCCAATCACATTAGAATAAAGACCTCCTCTCCTTCAAAACTCCCCTTCCCAGAAACCCAACACTGTCCCTGAATCCCAGCCTGGGGGATGGGGCCAGCAGGCTTCCACTGTGCATGTCAGATGTCACTTTCCTAGCAGGACATCTCCCCTGCTCCTGGAGGAGAGGCCCTGCATGCTCGCATGGTCTTCAACCTCATCTCTCCCTTGCTGCTAAGTGCTGCTGAGACTTCCAGCACCTGCCTGTTACCATCTCCTTAGATGCTGTGTTTGTCTAATAAAAGTGTATAAGTGTTAGTTGCTCAGTTGTGTCTGACTCTTTGTGACACCATGGACTGCAGCCCTCCAGGCGCCACTATCCCTGGAACTCTCCATGGAGTGGGTAGCCATTCCCTTCTTCAGAGGATCTTCCCAACCCAGGGATCAAACCCGGATCTCCCACATTGCAGGCAAATTCTTTACTCCCTGAGCCACCAGGGAAGGCTGGCCCTTGTCTCGGTACCCACAGCAGCACCTCTCCAGTGGGGAGCTCTAGTTCTGGGTTCTGGCTCTTCCTAGTCTGTTTTTTTCCCAATTAACCTTGAGTGGACCAAGATCCAAGAACAACTGCGTTCAATAGAGACTTTATAGAATGGAATGTTTTATAGAATGTTCCTCATTTCCATTAAGGATTTTTAAAAGGTCAACTTTGCTTTCATACGTGCAAAAAGGGTGGCATTTAGAGATCAGAAAACATCATTTAAGAAAATAACAGGTTCTTCCCTCCTAAAATAGGATATCCTGCATAGTATTGGGGGGAAGGTTAGATCAGGGGTTTCTCTTCTCAGTGGTATTTCTACTAACCAAAGTTATGGTTGGTGGTGGTGGTGGTTTAGTCAGTAAGTCATGTCCGACTCTTGTGACCCCATGGACTGTAGCCTGCCAGGCTCCTCTGTCCATGGGATTCTTCAGGCAAGAATACTGGAGTGGGTCGCCATTTCCTTCTCCAGGAAGTTATGGTTAGATAGACCTTGACTTTATTTCATATGCCAGCTTTGTTGTTGTTTGATTGCAAAGTCATGTCCAACTCTTTGACCCCATGAACTGCAGCACACTAGGCTTCCCTGTCCTTCACGGTCGCCTGGAGTTTGCTCAGATTCATGCAACTTTAGCAAAACTTGTGTCAGACTTGTTTTGATGAAAAAATTTCTAGTGGCTCTTTTTATGGGGTCATCATCCCACCATCTAATAAACAGAACTTTGAAGCAAGTATTATTGGTGAGAATAAAATATTTCAGCATCATAAAAGAATGTTGAATGGTGGGGAAAAAATGTATTACATAGCTGAGAGGTAACTTCCAATCATGCATTTTAATGTGGTCTTAAACTTTCTTGGGGATGTTAGAGAAAGGGAAATTAACATTCACTTAGTATCTCCTGTATTCTAGGCACTGCATGGACAATATCTCGTTCAATCTTTAAAATCTTCAGTGAGGCGGGAATTAACTATCTTTGCTTTTCAGTTAGACATGGAGGTTAGGTAACTTGTTTAAGGCCCCATACATGCATGTGTGTGTTTGCTCAGTCCCGTCTGACTCTTTTGTGACCCCATGGACTGTCGCCCGCCAGGCTCCTCTGTCCATAGCATTTCCCAAGCATACTGGAGTGGGTTGCCATTTCCTCCTCCAGAGGGTCTTCCTGACCCAGGGATCGAACTGATGTCTCCTGTGTTGCAGGCAGATTCTTTACCACAGAGCCACTGGGCAAGTCCCCCTCCACCCGCCATAGCTCATCTACAAAGCCTGTGGTTGTTCCACTCTCTGTAAGACCAGTATTTTAATATTTACAATGGTACCTTAATTAGATCATCTATGTAGGAGAGATTGTTCTTATTAACTGAAATTTCTAACTAATGGAAGGTCATGAAAATACTCTATTTTTCACCTTTGTTAAAAATCTTTCAAAATTATATTGGTGTCTTTTGCTCTTTGTATAATAGGTATATCCTGCATAATTTAGCACAACAATTTTGTTATTCGTCTTGCATTTCCTCGCGTTCATTATTGTGAATATCAGTTTCAAAAACTGATATTTAATAAGCTCCTTGAAGTTAAATGTGAAGTTAGTCTCAACCACTCATGTTACATAAGAAGTGGGGACTCAGAGTAATTGAGAAACTTTTCTCAGGGTCACTGTGTTTCTTTTTAGAGGCAAAATGTGCATGTGATTACAGAACTCTCTTCTGAATATAATATATGCCAGAAATAGCCATGGCTGAAGTTCTGATATCAACTTATTTTTTTCATCTCTTTATAGCAGAATGGAAAAAAAAAAGTGTGCATAACAGAGAGCGTTGTTTTTCAAGGTTCTGCTGTGTTCAGAAATTGTCTTCACTTGTCTTATTTTGCTAAGTACACCAGACAGGCAAGGGTGAGAACAGACAAGTGTGACAGCACCTCTGGGTCCTGACTCCAGTTGAATTTAACATAATTAGAGTTGTCAGTTTCCTGAACAGGGGGAAGTAACTAATGCTGTATTGTGATATTTAAATGTAAAATTTTTAAGGAGTCAAAAGCTAACTTTCTGCTGTATTTAACATTTCATGTCTTATGTGGAGCAAAGGTGTTTATTTGACTCACATCTGGACTTGGTTCTTGGCCAGAAAACTACGTTCTCTCTGAAGAGTTCCTCTCTCCTCTGGTACCCCAGGATCTGTAGAATATTGCATTTAACATAGTAAGCACTGTGCTGGGTATGTGACAGTTGCCATGATGCCAAAGAATGTACAACCTTCCAGCATTCAACCAAGTATAGATTCAACTGTATGAAAAAATTACCATAATAGAGGCTTATGAGAGTTGCTCAGGGTAATGAACAGATGTACCCAACACCCTCATAAAGAGGTGTGAGTGGAGGGGAGGAGGTGCATGCCTGTTGCAGAAGAGCGGTCAAAGAGTTGTCAGGCATTGAGTCAATTGGTTGGGAGCTCAATGGATAGAGAAGAGGGGAAGAAGATAACACGTTAAAAGCACAGAGATATGAAAAAGCGTAACCCACTTGGGTGATCATTCTAGCTTGATGTGACTGACGAAGTATGGAGAGGTGCTGTAGGGAATGACTAAACGGAAAGATTGGCATCAAATGACAGAGCATCTTGAATCCCATGCTGAAGAATTTGGAAAATTCTGTAGGTAACTGAGGGCCATTCAGCTATCTGGGATGGGGAATATGTCTAGACATGCATTTTAGTAAAATGATGATTTTTAAACAATTAATTAACTGATTTGGCTGTGTTGGGTCTAAGTTATGGCACACGGGACCTTCTTTGCATCACGTGGGATCTTTCGTTTTAGCACACGGACTCTCTAGTTGTGGCTCAGGGGCTTAGTTACTCCATGGTATGTGGGATCTTAGTTACCCGGCCAGGTATGGAACCCACATCTCCTGCATCACAAGGCAGATTCTTAACCATTAGACCACCTGTAAGATAATGATTTTGATTTAGTAAGAAAATTTCTCTACTTTAGTGACTAAAGAATGTATTAAAGGAACAAAAGAGTGAGGAATAGAGAGCTTTTAGAAGACAAATGTTTCTACCTTTAGCAGATAGATATGAGACTCACTTCTGTATTGAAGTTGCTAGACTAAGGGACTAGTGGGAAATCATAGGAAAGGCAAAGGTCATAGCATGAAATCCAAGGAACAACTTGAAAAGGTAGGCAATTATATCAGTTAGCTTGTACTGTGTAACTAATGGTCCTCGAATTTCATGGGAAGACAACCATTATTAATTATTCTTATGAATTTCTGTGTCAGCAGGGTGGTTCATCAGGCTTGGGATGGCCTAGGATAATCTCACCTGCTCTCACACACGTGTCTGCAGCTTCAGAGGGATTGGCTGGTGGCTGGTAGAGGGTGGTCTCAGCTGAGATTCCTCTCTCTGTTTCTCATCGTCCAGCAGGGTAGCTCAGGCTTGCTTTCATGACAGCAGGGCAGAATTCCAAGGCAATCCTGGCCTCTTGAGATAGTCTCAGTACCAGCACAATATCAGTTTCACTGCATCTTTTGGTCAAAGCAAGTCATGAGATCAGTCCAACTTCAGTGGATCAAACTGTGAGTTTTCATTTCAAGGAGTATAGTTACAAGGAGGGTTGAAGAATGGGACAGTTATCTTAATCAACTTTACCATGATTCATGGTTATTAAGTAATTATTGAAATAATTTAAAAATTATATTTCATTAATTGTATTCATTTGCTTCCCAGTGAAGATTGTTGTTCTGTGTCTGACTCTTTACAACCCCATGGACTGTAGCCTGCCAGACTCCTCTGTCCATGGCATTTTCCAGGCAAGAACGCTGGAGTGGGTTGCCATTTCCTTCTCCAGGGGATCTTCCTGACCCCGGAAATGAACTTGTGTCTCATGCAAGTCTCCTGCATTGCAGGCATATTCTTTACCGCTGAGCAATCGGGGAAGTCCCAGTGAAGATTAAAATGAATGATTTTCTAATGTGAGTGTAAGAGTGCTGGTGTCTATTTAAATTTCTCACTTTGTTGGAGTCACAGGAATGATACTGGTTTCCCTTTACTTGGTTGTTGCTGCTTTACATTTCTGCTTTTAACTCCATTCAACAGCATTAAATTTTTTTCCTCTTTTGTTTAAAATTACCCATAGGAAAATAAAATAAAATAAAATTACCCATAGGAAAATAATAGTTATACATACAACCAAGCTGGCAAGTGTCAAACCCATTCTCAGTCACCACCTCCCCACAGAGCCCCCATAAATAATAAGACTTGAGTAAACAAGCGATTGTATCCTCATTGTCTCAGGGAACCCTTCATTTCTCAGGCCTCAAAAACTGCATGGGTTGCTTTGTAAGATGTCACCAGTTGACAAGGTGTGCTTTGTCTCTGTAATTCTTCTGTATCCTTCTTACTAATGATGTTTTGCTAGCCCCATGCAGAGCCTTTGAATAACTTTCCCAGAAAGGACCACCCACGGGGAAAATATTAAGCCTATCTGGTGGACTTGAATGCATTCCTTATGAAGTGGAATCTTTATGTAAAATAGACACTCGGGGAGCAATTATTATTAATTGCAGGCCCTTTCAACACAGTTTTTGATCCTTACATGCACCAGTGCGCACCACTATTGTTCAAGTTGGTGACAGTGGTATAGCCCAAGGATGGTTTCAAAGCCATTAAGAACAAAGGGACTTTTGGCAGAATATTCAGTTTACCAATTACTGTCACAATCATAGCCTTTGAATGTGGCTGTGTGTGTTCCTCTCAGTTAATGGATTCTACTTATATTAATGCTGACCCCTGCCTCTGGACGGTTTTCAGGGGTACATGTTTAAGCTGGCCTGGTGACACTGCGGTTAGATTACCCATGTGTACAACTTATTTTGATCAAAAAACCTTGTGAATGAGATAATCACATTACCGTTTCAGATTCATGAAGGGAGTGCTACGTGATGCAGAGGGTACTGATTTTCAAAATTTTATGTTCTTGTGAATTTTTTTCTGATGTTTGAATAATTATCCTGTCCAATAAAAAGACCAGGTCAACTGTATTTCAGTTATTCACATATAATTAAGGAAGTTAGCCAAGATAGTCTGAGTTATTAAGTAGAAGCTTTTAGGTGCAAAGGGCTATCATTATGTCAGTAACTGAAAATTTTAAAATATAGAAGTTTTATGTTTTATCTATGTCTCAAGCACATTTTTTAATGTGTCAAAACTTGACTTTGGCGAATGGAATGAGGGTTATGCAGGGATTAAAAAGATGTTAGAAGTAATATTCAGTTTCTTGAGGTATTATTTACTTGCAGTTACATTCATCTTGCTTGTGTGAATTTTCTTGCTGAGTAGTATACCACTGAAGGGATGGATCACACCATGGTATTATATATACTAGTTACAGGATATAAGAGCCTCTTGATGAAAGTGAAAGAGGGGAGTGAAAAAGCTGGCTTAAAACTCAACATTCAAAAAACTAAAATCATGGTATCCAGTCCCATCATTTCATGGCAAATACTGGGGAAAAAGTGGAAACAGTGACAGATTATATTTTCCTGGGCTCCAGAATCACTGTGGACAGTGACTGCAGCCATGAAATCTTTTAACACTTGCTCCTTGGAAGCAAAACTGTAACAAACCTAGACAGCATATTAAAAAGCAGAGACATCACTTTGCCAACAAAGGTCTGTCTGGTCAAAGCTATGGTTTTTCCAATAGTCATGTATGGATGTGAGAGTTGGACCATAGAGAAGACTGAGAGCCCATGAATTGATGCTTTTGAATTGAGATGCTGCATGAGAGTGCCTTGGACAGCAAGATCAAACCAGTCAACCCTATAGGAAATCAACCCTGAAAATTCTCTGAAAGGACTGATGCTAAAGCTGAAGCTACAATACTTTGGTCACCTGATGCAAAAAGTTGACTCATTTGGGAAAGACCCTGATGCTGGGAAAGATTGAGGGCAAGAGGAGAAGGGCGCAACAGAGGATGAGATGGTTGGATGGCATTGCTAACTCAATGGACATGAGTTTGAGCAAACTCTGGGAGACAAGGAAGGACAGGGAAGCCTGGTGTGCTGCAGTTCAAGGGATCACAAAGAGTCAGACATGGCTTAGTGACTGAAAAACAACAGTATGCTTTTTTTTTTTTTTTTCGTTTTCAATCTTTAGTGATTGTAAATATAGCTACCCTAAGCATTTGCCTAAAAGTTTTGCGTCAACTTTGAGTTTCCATTTCTCTTGAGTAAATGACTACGAATCAGATTGCAGGGTTGTGTGGAGTATATGTGCTTAACCTGACAAGCTGAACTGCTTTCCTGAGTAGTCCACGGGGTCGCAAAGAGTCGGACTCGACTGAGAGACTTTCACTTTGACTTTTCACCAGCAGTATATGAGCATTCCAGTTGCTGTGCATCCTTGCCGACATTTGGTATGATCTGTCTTTCTAACTCTAGCCTGTTCTTCTCTGATATGGTGGTATCTCATTGTGGCTTGCCCTTTGTATCTATTAATAAGGAATATTTGCCCAACTTAAAGTCACAAAGATTACTTCTATGTTTTCTTCTAGAGGTGCCAGTGTTCTAGATTTTGTACTTTGGTCTATAGGGCTTCTCTTGTGGCTCAGTGGGAAAGCATCTACCTCCCGATGCAAGAGACACAGGTTCAATCCCTGGGTAGGGAAGATACCCCAAAGGAGGAAATGGCAACCCCCTCCAGTATTCTTGCTTGAGAAATCTCACAGACAAGAGTAGCCTGGCAGTCCATGGGGTCGCAAAGAGCTGGACATGACTTAACCACTGAAAAACAACAACAGTGAATTTGGTCTATTGTGAAAATTAAAGGATTTTTTTTTTGGCCATGCCTCGTGCATGTGGGATTTTAGTTCCTCAACTATGGATCAAACTCATGCCCCCTGCATTGGAAGCAGAGTCTTAACCACGAGATTGTCAGGGAAGTCCGTGTTTGTTTTTCATATGGACATATAATTACTCTAATATCATTTGTTGTAAAGGCTATCTTTTCCCCCATCAAATTGCCTTTGCACTTTGGTTGAAAAATCAATTAACCATATGCAATTTCAAGTTGTATTTTCTTATGGATCAGTGAGCATTATTTCATATGCCTGTGCATGTTAAGTCACTTCAGTTGTGGCCTACTCTTTGTGGCCCCATGGACTGTAGCCCGCCAGGCTCCTCTGTCCTTTTCCCAGGCAAGAATACTGGAGTGAGTTGCCATTTCCTCCTCCAAGGGATCTTCCTGACCCAGGAATGAAACCTGATTCTCCTGCATTGGCAGGTGGGTTCTTTACCACTGAGCCACCTATAAAGCCCTGAGTGGGGTGAGAGTGGGTATATGTAGACTTTTCTTTTTCCAAAACAAAAATGGCCTAAGTTTGCATCAAAGGTAGAAAATCGAATACTGTTCCCTATTTGGGCATTTTGATTTCACTTAACCTATTAATTCTGACAAATGAAATTAGTAATTTAAATCAGAATGACACTTCATTCTCAACAATGTTAGAAAACAAAGGAAGGAATAAGCATTGAAAAAAAAAAGGGCTTGGAAAAGTTCAGTGTGTTCTTTGATTCATTAAAGATTTATGATTTCAAAACTGGCTGAACCTTTTGTCCATAGATTTATTCCAGGTTTGGAAGCATCCAGCAGAGAAGTGTCATTTCTGACTAGCTGGTACAGGTCAAGAAGCAAGTAATCCCCAACCAGCTGTACAGGGGTTTGACAATTTCAAATTCTTTGAAAGGAGGGTAATTTTATTATTTTCTATTAAAATAGGTTTTTCAACTTAGTTTTCCAGAAGGATGCAACTGTTATAATTATGATATTAATTGCTAACCCCCCAAACTCAAACAATGTGTTGAAAACTTATTATATTATGTAGATTACCTATATCCCTAAGGACCTTATTTCCCATCAAAAAATCCTGTGTGTTGGGTTAGGGCAGAGATAAATCTCCCCTCCTCTTGACATAAGTTTACGTAAGTGTCAGGGTGAGAATTACTGTAGAAATACAACAGTATTTCTAATAATGTATGTATTATGTCCTGGGTGGATACAATGCTTAAAAGCAGAAATTTCAAAATAAGTAATATATTTCTTCTACAAACAACTTTCTAATAAGGCTTAACAATAGTAATTTTTTTTCTTGTGTCATTTCTAGTTAATTTTAATGAAGAATTTCCAAATAATACATAGAATTAATTTGAAGACTCTAATGTATTTTTCACAAGTGTGCTACTTTACTGACCAGTTTGAACCATAAAATATATTACCATGAAAAATGTGGTTCTATATATAGCTTTGTATTTTATTTCAACTCCTTTTATGACCTTGAAACTTGGCAGGGGTTTCACTCCTCCACCCCAACCCCACTTCTCATTTCCAAAGAATTTATAGGCTATCTTATCTTAACTCTGGATTTTTTCCCCTCAAAATTTAAATCATGATTTAGATTTCTTTTTATTAATAAAGACTCTATATAACATGAATTTTCTCTCAGTTTTTACTCGTCTCTATGAAACTCTTTTAGGTACTAAGTCTATTCAAATTTCATGACATGCTATATTCCATAAAAGTTTATGACATGCAGGTTTAATGGCAGAGCACAAAACTGAATAGACTAAAGCATTCCATTAAAAGTAAACTCTTAACCGATGGTGTAACTTAATTAACCCTCTAAATATTTGATCTTGACTTCTGTATGTCTAGAGTCATCTTGATGGGAATCTGAGTTTGTGGGGATCATTCTGGAAGTACCGTTCATTTATGAGCATCCAGACAGACAGACGCCTCTATTCCAGTGGAATCTATAACCACTTGGTAAGAGGTGCTGACCTCACTTATGCAGTGTTCAGGATAATGGAGTCCAGTTTTCCCAGTGGTTTATCCACCGACAGTAGTTGTCCCAGACTCACTGGGAATCTGTGTTTACTCTTTCAGACCACTGGGCACGTGTAGCCTTTGTGTATGAAAATATTGATTTGCTGAGTTGCACCAGTGTCCTGAAGACCTAAAAGAGTAAACTGGGTCCCAGTGGTAAAAGGTCCAAAGACTTTCCCACTTATTTTTAAAAGCTGGTCCCATGCTAATCAGTTCCAAAGCCAGAGGTCCCTGGTGCATTTGGGACGTTAAAGTCTTCTCAGAGTTAAATTTTCTTCTGACATCGTTATTTCACTTTATTGGCTAATTGCTTTTGTTTTGTTTTCAAATGAAGTTTCTGAGTCACATGCTGGAGAAAAGACTAGCTGAGTGGGAAAACAACTTGTCGGTTATCATGGATCTCAAAATGAACAGGAACCATATATTGGGCTGTGTTTTATACTATAGCCAACCATCTGTTTACAATGAGCCCAGCATCCATTTTTAAATGGAGTAGATCAGAGGTCAGCAAACGATGACCCATAGACCCCTTGTTTTTGTAAATAAAGTTTTACTGAAACAGCCATGCACAATCATTCATGCATTGGATAGAGGAGCCTGGCAGGCTATATAGTCCCCTGGGTCGCAAAAATTCAGATGCAACTGAACCGACTTAGCACACATGTGGCTGTTTTTGTGCCAGGACAGTAAAACTGAGTAGATGCAACAGAGTCACAATGGTCCATGCAGCCTGAAATATTTACTGTCTTGCTTTTCACAGAAAATGTTTGCCACTCCCCAGAGTGGATGTATCACCTTATGGTAGAAGAATAAATTACATTTTATATATAGAGATTTTAATGTAAATTACAAATATCCTCACTTTGTACATCTAATTTCTTCGGTGGATAGCTCAAAGAATAATATTTTCTATGTAGCCAGATTAAAATTATGTATAACAAAATGGATAGTAATTCCTTAATGTAATTCGATACCAGCTCATATGCAGACTTCAGAATTGTTTCCAAAGTATGATTTACAACTGGTTTGTCCTTGCCAAGAGCCAGTCAGGACTGTGTCTTACATCTGATGTCTCTAAGGTCTCCTTACTCAAGGTATGTCCCTTTTCTCGTGACACTGGCTTCCTGGAAAGGCTATATCACTTGTCCCGTAGAATGGCCCACCTTCTGCCATGTTTCTGATTGCTATCGACAAGTGTCAACTTGTATGTTCCTGTCTATCCTGAGTTTACCTGAAGCTATGTCTCCACTGAATCCAGGTTAAACATGGTAGTCCAGAATCATGAGAAGTGACCCTCAAATCTACATCAAATCTGAAGAATGGTGTCACCACTGGGTACACTAACATTGACCATCAGCTTAGTCTACAGATTATTCTAAAAATCGGGAAAATGGTATGGCATCCAAGAAGTAAAATCACAGTTCAAGAAATAAAGAGTTAGAAATGGGACTCTCAACCCCCACATTGATTTCCTCCTTTCTGTACTGTTCCAGGCTGCTGCTCAGCATGGTGACTCAGCCTTGACTCTCGTTGCTTTTTTAAGTGATTTGGGGTCTGGGAGATCCCCTGCGGAAGGAAATGGCAACCCACTCCAGTATTCTTGCCTGGAAAATCCCACGGACAGAGGAGCCTGAGGGGCTACAGTTCATGGGTCACAAGGAGTTGGACACGAATGAGCGACTTCACTTCATGTTCTAACTCAATCACGTCCTGTAATAAAGATCTAGTAGAATGGGCGCAGACCTGTTTTCCTGGTAACTGTGTCTTGTTTTGGTTCTGAGTTATTGAGGGTTTTGCTTTTGTTGTATTTCTTTCCTCATCTTTATGACATGTGGGAGAAACCCAACAAATTGATTAAAAATTATAAAGATGGATAATGAGACGTGGAGAAAATCAAAAGGAGTTGTGATTCAGACTTAAGATAGAAAAACCCAAGCTCTAAGTTAATAACTGCATTTAGGTAAATTACACCCATTGTAACATTTGAATGTAGTTTTATAGCAGTGAAATTTCTTCATGTGGAAGTTGCAGAGGCTCCTTCTCTGGCATGAAATAAACTGAAAGTGTATCTGCCTCCAAATAAACTGAAAGGTTGGAACCTGCACACTTAGAACATGGACTTTCACTGTGTTAGTCTTAGTTTTCTGTTTTGCCTTGTAACTGTGATTTCCTTGGTTCATAAACTTGTGTTTTACAGCCTAGATCTAGCATTTTATGTATCTTAGCTGAAGCCACGTGGAATTGTTTAGTGTGTGTGTTTAGGACTGTGAATATAGAGCTGCCAGTGACCTCACCTGTCCCTTATTTTGAGACAGCAGTGCATTTGTGTACCTTGCAGGAGGAGGGATGGAGTGAGAGGTGGAAAGACGCTGCCGATAGAGAACAGTGAATGAGCTTGAAAAATTCCCGCAAGGCTTTAAGGGCTCCCATCAGTAGGAAGCCAGTTAATCAAAATGACAGGTGCAGAGGTACAAGCCTGTCGGAGGGGACATGCTGCACAGCCTTGTAATGACCTCAGGGCAATGTCAGAGCTGCTTCTGGAGAGCTGATGCATTAGAATAGAGACACAGAGGGGATGGCGAAAGCTCCGGAGCTGGAAAATAAAGAATCATGCTTCATGGTTTGAGGAAGGTGACTGCCTCCAAAGAAACCACCCATCACCCACCCATGAAGTCTCAAGTAGACACAAGATAAATCTGAACTGGATTTGATAGTGACTGATTCATTATGATACCAGTTTAAGTAGAATTTTAACTGCATTCCACTGGTCAGACATACAGGAGATTGGACCTGGAGGGTTTCACTAGTGAGTGATAAGAGGGCAAGGTGGAGAGGGTGACTGAACTGGGCTGGAGAGCTGACACCTGTGAAATGAGAGAGCAGGAAGAGGGTTAGGTGAAAAGAGCGTCAGACTTCAGTGCACTTCTGAGGGAGTCTCTGAGGACAGTAAGAGTCCGTAATTGGGCAAGAATGGCTAGACTCAGTGTTATGCTCACACTGCTCAGTCATTGGCTGGGACAACCTTGGGGAGGCGTGGCCTCAGCATCCATGCTGAGGGACCAAAGATGCGGTGACTGGCCTCCACTCTGCTGACCCTGCTCCCCTCTGAGTGGTGCAAGCCCGTGGCTGCCACAGACAAGACTGTCCACGAAAGCCACCCTGTCCCTCCTGCCCCTCTTCATTCTTGGTTTCCTTGTCCTTGTA
Source organism: Oryx dammah (assembly GCF_014754425.2). Taxonomy (NCBI): domain Eukaryota; kingdom Metazoa; phylum Chordata; class Mammalia; order Artiodactyla; family Bovidae; genus Oryx; species Oryx dammah. The sequence goes on from NW_024070208.1 coordinate 22,880,828, forward strand.
AGCAATCACTTGGTTGTATATTTCAAAGATAATAATACTTTGCAGTGCATTTTAATATTTTAGAGATTGCTTTTTTTTTTTTTGATAATGCAAGTTTACTACTTGCTGCTTGTGAACTTAGATCTGTGACCTAAGTAGGTAGATCTCTTACCTAATAGATAGATCTCTTGTTAACTTGAGCATGGAAAAGACAATACATAAAGAGAATGGTGAGATGACCATGTCTCATTTTTTCCTTTCCTATGGATTGTCAAGTAGAAGGCTGAAGTAGGTAATCAGTTAATATCAGTGAATGCTTTGTGAATGGTTAGGTTAGTTTATTCTCATCTTGATTTCCTTGAGTCATTTATTTGGAATGCTGATGGTCTCTTCTTAACCCCTTACCCCTTCTTTCTTATGACCTGAGCATAATTGTTTATTACCTCTAATAGCTAAAATCAAGTGATTATGACTCTCAAAGGAAGAGGTAAAAATCACAGCAGAAGAAAGGCATTTTTTTTCTTAACAAATTTTTGTTTCTAACAAAGCTTTAATTTCTTATTTGCTTCAATTTAGCTATAAAGTTAACAGCACATATGTCTATGAGCGTCACTTTCAACCAGCTAAAAACTACTAGAAAAACAGCATGAGTTCACTACCTCTGAATTCACAGAGCAACCTCATCAAGTGCCTGAAATTCCCCGTTAGTGGTGTATAATGACCTTGTTTGCCTATTGTGTGTTAGTTGCTCAGTTGTGTCTGACTCTTTACGATCCCCATGGACTATAGCCGGTTAAGCTCCTCTGTCCATGGGATTCTTCAGGCAAGAATACTGGAATGGGTAGCCATTCCCTTCTCCAAGGCATCTTCCTGACCCAGGGATCAAACCTGGCTCTCCTGCATTGCAAGGGGATTCTTTACCGTCTGAACCACCAGGAAAGCCCTGTTTTCCCTATTAACATAGGTAAAATACATCTGCTCTTCTGTTCTTTTGAACTTTCATTTCGATTTCTGTCACAAAGGGATGCATTTTCATTTTTACAATGCCAACCAAATCTTTAAAAGGAAGACAAGTGATGCTCAGGCACTCTAGTGTATTGAATTCCCACCAGAAAGAAGCAACAGAGAAACGAGGTCTATAAAATGTAGTGAATGATCACCTGGATGACAGAGTGTTAGGAGCTGAATTGTGTCCTCCAGAAACACGTGTTGAAATCTGAACCCCAGGTACCTGTGAGTGTGATCTTGTTTGGAAAAATGGTGTCTTCACAGATGTAATCAAGTTACTGTTGTTCAGTTGCTCAGTCATGTCTGACTCTTTGGGACCCCATAGACTCTATCTAGTCCACCAGGCTCCTCTGTCCCTGTGGATTTCCAGCCAAGAACACTGGAGTGGGCTGCCATTTCCTTCTCCAGGGGATCGTCCCACTTCAGGGATCAAACCCAGGTCTCCTGCATTGGCAGGCGGATTCTTTACCATCTGAACCACCAGGGAAGCCGGGTGGTTAATCAAGTTAAGATGAGGTTGTACTGGACCAAAGTGAAGTCGCTCAGTCGTGTCCGACTCTTGGCGACCCCATAAACTGTAGCCTATGAGGCTCCTCTGTCTATGGGATTTTCCAGGCAATAGTACTGGAGTGGATTGCCATTTCCTTCTCCAGGGGATCTTCCCAACCCAGGGATCGAACCCAGGTCTCCCACATTGTAGACAGACGCTTTACCGTCTGAGCCACCAGGGAAGTACTGTACTGGACCCAGGTGGACCCTAATCCGATATGACTGATGTCCTGTAAGAAGAGGTAAATTCGGACAGTGATCAACCCAGAAAATGTCATGTGGCCATGGAGACAGAGATTATAGTTACGCTGCCACAAATCAAGGAATTCCTAGGGCCACTGTAGCTGTGTGAGGCAAGGGAAAATCCTCCCCTCGAGGCTTGGCAGAGAGCATGGCCCTGCCAACACCTTGATTTCAGATTTCTAGGCTTCAGAAGTGAGAGACAAATTTTTGTGGTTTTACAGCACCCAGTTTGCAGTACTTTATGACAGCCCTAGGAAAATAATAGAGGTAGTATTTTAAATGGTAAGAGAGTGAAGGTTGCACTCTCTTTTTTCAATGATAAAATATATAATTATTAATTTTATTTGAATGAGTGATGCATGGATACCACCTACAGTTATAAAGGTATAAAACTATATATAGTAAAAGCATCTCTTGTTATATTTTCCCACACCTACCTAGGTCTCCTCCAGTGGGCATCCATTGTTAATACTTTCTTGGGTATCATTTGAAAAGTATGTCATACATGTACAAACATGTATGAATACCTGCTTTCCTTTCATCTCCTCTCAACAAATGACAACATGCAATTTATGTTGTCATTATTAATGACAATATTTTGGCCTCTGAGTTTTTCATTTACAATATCTTTTTGAGATCTTTACATATTGACACTTGTAGAGCTACTTTGTAGTAGTGAAAAGTGTTAGTTGCTCAGTTGTACCCAACTCTTTGAGACCCCATGGACAGCAGCCCACCAGGACTGTCCATGGGATTTTCCAGGCAAGGATACTGGAGTGGGTTGCCATTTCCTTCTCCAGAGGATTTTCCCAACCCAGGATCAAGACCGGGTCTCTTGCACTGCAGGCAGATTCTTTATTGACTGAGCTACTAGGGAAGCCCCACTTTGTAATAAGGAATATTTAAAATTGACGTTGGGCTTCCCAGGTAGTGCAGTGGTAAAGGAATCCACCTGCCAGTGCAGGAGATGCAAGAGACATGAGTTCGATTCCTGGGTCGGGAAGATCTTCTGGAGTAGGAAGTGGCAACCCGCTCGATTATTCTTGCCTGGAAAATCCCATGGACAGAAAAGCCTAGCGGGCTACAGTCCAGGGGGTCACTCACAGTTGGACACGACTGAGCACACACATAGAATCGACATATAGAATTCTGTTTTAGAAATCCAGTTGTTGTTTCCTCGGCTATTACTGTGTGAGTGAACCGCACAGCCATAAATGGAATGCTTACTACCATCTTTGGAAACCTGCCTGCACTAGGCACTATGCAGACTGGTTCAGAGATTTCATTTAACCTATTCTTGGCTGGGAACAGAAGGGTTAATAAGAAAGCTTCAATTTCCTGGACCTAAAGAATATTTTTTAAAAATGTTTACTATTGAAATAGGATCAAGTCCCATTTGTATTATAGACTCCTGAAAAGAATACAAAATGGAAATTTGTATAGGTAGTTCTGATTACTGCCACCTGCCTCAAGATTAGTTTTATGTTAAAAACCTTATCTCTTGTCTTTTACTTGTCATTACTGAAAAACATGATTTCTTTGATGTGGTAAATGTAATTTTTTTGGCATAGAATTTATTCAAAGCAAAGCAGAGCCTGGTTTTGATTTTTCTGAATGTTCTTAACTAGAATCAAAACAAGGGGACGTATGTATTTTCTACGGAGGACAAGAGTCGATTACAGGTACTGTCTGATGTGCCACCCTGAAGCTATTGTGACTGTCACTGCTGATGTTCAAATATGGATTCTTCATTGGAAACTTGACAGCCGGGAGTTTGAAGGATGAGGGGTGTTGTTTATGGCCACAAAGAAGTAGGCAAGTATCTGTGGCGTTATTGTCCTGTTTCAGACTTGCAAGTGTAGAAGTCTTCTGATCAGCTATAGAAACAAGGTAAATAGACTGGTATTCTTTTTTTTTTTTTTTTAGACTGGTATTTTTGAAAGCATGGTGGTGCCCCTTATCCACAGGGGATGTGTTCCAAGCCCCACAATGAATACCTTGAGACCATGAATATTATTGAACCCTATGTATACTGTGTTTTATCCCATATATGCATACTCTTGCCTGGAAAATCCCATGGATGGAGGAGCCAGGTGGGCTGCAGTCCATGGGGTCGCTAAGAGTCGGACATGACTGAGCAACTTCACTTTCACTTTTCACTTTCATGCATTGGAGAAGGAAATGGCAACCCACCCCAGTGTTCTTGCCTGGAGAATCCCAGGGACGGGGGAGCCTGGTGGGCTGCTGTCTATGGGGTTGCACAGAGTCAGACATGACTGAAGCGACTTAGCAGCAGCAGCATGATGAAGTTTAATTTATGAATTAGGCACAGTAAGAGAATGTTCAAACTGCCAGCAGCACTATTTTTGTGCTTTGGGGCCATTATTTAGTACTATATGGGTTACTTGAACACAAGCATTGTTCTACAGGACAGGCAATCTGATAACCAAGACAGCTATTAATGCCTAGTGTGTGGGATGAGCTGGACAAAGGCATGCTTCATGCCCTGGGTGGGATGGAACTGGAGGGCATGAGATTTCATCACACTACTGGGAACAGCATGAAATTTAAAATATATGAATTGTTTATTTCTGTAATGTTACATTGAGTATTTTCTGACTGGCTGACTGCAGGCAACTGAAACAGCAGGAAGTAAAACTTCTGATAAGGAAGGACTGATGTACCCCCAAATATCTCCATTCTTGCCATGGACTTGAATGATAAGAGAGGATGCCCTTGTTTTGCTTGGTTTATATTGTATCTTTGCCACTGGCTCCATGGTGGCAGAAGTTGATAGCTTTCCATCAGCACCCCAACTAGGGGGTTCACATCAGCTTCCTTTGAGGCTAGTAGGGCAGGTAACCAAATTCTGGTCAGTGGGATGCAGATGGAAGTGGTGTGGGGTACCCCAGGCCAGGGCCCTGGAAGGAGTGGGTGTGCTTGCCTTCGTTTCCTGTGACCTTCCCTGCTGTTCAGATACCCATGTGCTGGCGGTGGAGCTGCTATCTTCTGCTCAAGAGGGAATTCACCCCGCCCCGATAGGGTATTCCTCAAAGGGGGAAATAAGCCACTGTCTTGTTTAAGCTCCTGTGTTGAGGGGGTGCTCTTTGTTTCAGCAGCTTAAATCGTGCCCTAACGGATAACATCCCTATGTCCAGATATGATTAAGAAGGAACTAGACCACCTGCTTCTTTTAACTGCCTTCTAGAATCAAATGTGAATGTACAAATTACTAGTCTCAGAGTAGCCTAAATCCCCAGAATGTTGATTCTCTTGTTTCTTTGATTTAATTCTGTGTTTTACAAATGTTTATAGCATGAGATGAGACTGGTTAGTATCAAATTGGTTAGCAGGATTTTCCAAGCTACTTTTCAGAAATCTCCTATGAATGGGTTATCAATTCAGTACCAGTTCCAACATGAGGGAGGCTTCCCACACATCAAGAAGCAACTCTCCAATACAGGTTGGGTATCCTGTAATTCAACCGGATTCTGACAGTATCTGTCCGGAGATAGCATCAGATTCCACAGGTTAAGGGCTCAGTTCCCCAAAATTGCCCTCAACTTCAGATGTAAATCACAAGCCCAGGCTGTTACCTGTGCTTCTGACCTACTGGCTATAAGTCAGATGTTCCTGTGACCCCCAGCCTCCATTCTTGGATTTGACTAATTTGCTAGAATGGCCCACAGAACTCAAAAAACCTGCTTACTTACTAGGTTACCAGTTTTGTTTTTTTTTTTAAACAAAGGATATTAAAGAATATGAATCAGCCAGATGAAGAGAGACATAGAGTGAAGTCCTGAACAAAAGAGGTTCTGTCCCAGTGGAATTTGGTGTCAACACAATGGCACACGGAAGCATTTTGGTTCCCTAGGCTGGAAGCTCTGCAAACCCCCTCCTTTTGGTCTTTCCTAGAGGCTTCGTTACGTAGGGTGATTGGTTAAATCACTGGTTGTTGGTGGTTGATTCAACCTTCAGTCCTTCTCCCCTCCCTGAAAATCAGGTGTTGGGACTGACAGTTCCATCCCTCTATTCAAGGTTGGGTTTCCCCGGCAACCAGCCGCATCCTTAGGTGCTTCCCATAAGTCACCTCATTAACATAAAGTCAGGGTCTTGTTATGAATAATAAAACAATTTCACCTTTATGGCTCTAAAGTGATTTCAGGGACTGAGGACAAAAGACCAAATATAACAGAAGATGCCCTCATGCCTCTTACAGCTCAGGACATTCCGACGGTTTGGGGAGCTGTGAGCCAGGAACTATGAAAGAAGACCAAATATGTCTTTATTATAAATCACATGAGTGTTTTTCTAAAAAAGGTGTAGGGAAGGATTTGAAGACAGCAAGAGTGGAAAGCTACAGGCCAAATAACCAGTTTATTCAGGGCTATGATGAGAAAGTACCACCACCGGCTGGCTGGTGGGAGATAAGAGGTGTACTGTTTCCAGTGTTATTTGACCATGCCTCTCTTTCTTTGGAATGTATTAACATTTTGTGAAACTAGTGTTTTTTTTGAAACATAGTTTGGAATTACAGCGTTACAGGGTTACAGTTGTTTGTATTTTGCTGGTCTGTAAACAAATGTCTCTATTACAGAGGACTGTGTGTCTCATCCATCTTGTGTTGATTCACACTTTGCAGCTCATAGAAGGGAACCACATTTACTTTATGTTCCAGGTCTGGAGGAGTTCTTCACATTTGCTCCCATGAGCTATAGACACGGTACAAGTAAAATGCATTAGTTTGTGTCTTCATAAAAAAGGAAATGATATAAATTTGAAATGCATGAATATATGAAATACTTATGTTCTAATAAGAACCCATCTTATCTGCTTTCTATCATTTGGATTGCGTGTAAGATTTTCTTAGCAAAAAATGGTGATGCAACAAAAATAAGTTGAAAAACTGTTGTTGGTGTTAGTAAAGTTAGTAAACTCATACAATTGGGGTTGTATGGTGGAAGGTGTGATTTCACACTTCCTTTGGTAGGCATTTGGGGGCCAGTGAAGGTTTCTGAACAGGACAGTAGGATTAGTGTTGTTTTTAAAAAGAGAAAACTGACATCAGAACAAAAAATAAGTGATTTGGGGAGGGTAAACACTGCAGGGAAGCCAGGTTATATCAGGCAGGAGGTGGCATTACTCTGCTTTGCAACCATCCAGGGCAGAGGGATGAATGGAGGAGGCTTCAGGCATCATTTTCCAGAGTTTCTATGTTTCATGCTCCTCCATGGAGTTATATTTTGTATAGAGCTGATGTGTGGGCTTTTAGAAGCATAAATCAATAATAAAAGATCAAAAAGCAGAGGCACATGACTACACTGGAAAATATAAAAGCCACATCTGTTTCCATAATTGCCTTTTGACAGCGATTGGTAAAGAACTGTTGAATGTATTCTCACAGTCTTTGCTTATGTCATGGAACCTTTGTCCCTAACTCTCCTTTCCTGAGTGCATCATGGCAGAAGGGTTGAATTATGAAATTGTGTTCTGTAAATTATTTGTTCAGCTCAAGTTGTTTGCTCTTTAGTTGGCTTTCTTGTGCTCTACATGGGACAGTTGAGCTTCTGTTAGGAGATTTTCAAACCCTCTAGACCATCCATGGAGAAGGCAATGGCACCCAACTCCAGTACTCTTGCCTGGAAAATCCCATGGACGGAGGAGCCTGGTGGGCTGCAGTCCATGGGGTCGCGAAGAATCGGACACGACTGAGCGACTTCACTTTCACTTTTCACTTTCATGCATTGGAGAAGGAAATGGCAACCCACTCCAGTGTTCTTGCCTGGAGAATCTCAGGGACGGGGGAGCCTGGTGAGCTGCCGTCTATGGGGTCGCACAGAGTTGGACACGACTGAAGTGACTTAGCAGCAGCAGCAGACCACCCATATCTATTGTTTGGCAGTTGATGGAGCATCGTGGTACTTGCAACGGATCTACAAGAGGTCTCGCTAGCTTTGGTTGCTTAACACTCTGGGCTCATAAATCCCTAATTTAAATTTGGTACTTCTATGGGGTACAGTTTTATTTCTAAATTTACCTGTGTGCTCCAACCCCACAAAATGGTTTTGACTTGAGTGGTCTGGAATCTTACTAGAGGCTCAGAGTCCATTTTGTACATTTCAACTAACTTTTTCCATTTTGTTTGTTGTTGTTTATTCACTAAGTCATGTCCAACTCTTTGAGACGCCAGGGACTGCAGCATACCAGGCTTCCCTGTCCTTCACCATCTCCCAGAGTTTGCTCAAACTCATGTCCATTGAGTCGGTGATGCCATCCAACCACCTCCTCCTCTGCCACCCCCTTCTCCTTTTGCCGTCAGTTTTTCCCAGTATCAGAGCCTTTTCCAGTGAGTTGGCTCTTCACATCAGGTGGCCAAAGTATTGGAGCTTCAGGTGGCTTTAATTTTTTCTTTGTTTTTAGAAGTTTGATGTGTCCAAAGGGGAACAAAATGTAAGCATGGCTGTCAACACAGAGACAATGAGGTTGATTAATTCGCATTGGCATAAAAACTGTTTCTACCAGTACAGCTTCTTTTTCTTTTATAAACTGGAGACAGTGTATCCAGAAAACAAAGGATGTTTCCTAATACTGTGTCACGAGGGGATGGTGGCATTGACAAGGTGGTGACATGTGTAGATTGCTTTTAATGCATGTTTTTAAGTTATGCCAGTAACCTTTCCTCATACAGACCATTGGGAAAAAAGCTACAGTCTGTTCGTTAGTTGTAATACATGATCCTGGCGTGAGGTGACTTGCAAATAGTTCCTGTGTGAAATCCATCTGATGATAAAAGGACACAAATTTCAGGATGTTTCTGTGTGATATACAAGCTTATGAATTTTATTATTTTTCACATTAACGGTAAACGGTTTGTCTGAATAAGATAGATATTGAAAAGTAATAAAGATGATATGTTCCATTAGAAAAAATGCTGAGGTATTAGGTGCATATTGTGCGTAATGCTGTGGATACCACATGGATGCCACCCTTAATCCAGTTTGTAATTGAAGTGAATGTCTTCCTGTCATTAGTGAGCAAGAAACAGTGGTTTCAGATGGAGTCTCTGCTTGATTCTATCATTGGCACTCTGGCTTCCCTGATGGATCAGCGGGTAAAAAATCCACCGGCAATGCAGGAGACTCAGCAGACGTGGGTTCAGTCCCTGGGTCAGGAAGATCCCCTGGAGGAGGAAATGACAACCCACTCCAGCATTCTTGCCTGGAGAATCCCATAGACAGAGGAGCCTGGTGGGGTACAGTCCATGGGGTCACAGAGACTTAGACATAACTGGGTGACTAAGCACACACGCAGCTTTGACACGTTCCTTTGAGGAACCTCTCTGATGTCATACGGTTGGAAGTTTGGACTCTGGCTGTGATTTTTAGGCTCTCTTCTATGTGGTCCTTCTCCAGATTGAGTCACAGGTCTGCAGTGTCACTTACCTCCTTCCATATGCCCAATTCTGGTGGGGAGCGCTATTCCTGTAAATGATTAAGTGGATGGTGCCCTTTGAATTTATGGGATGTGAGAATACTGATCTTGAGTACCCACGCTGTACACATCCCAGTGGGAGATGTTCTGTCATCGCCAGAGGTATTCAGTTCAGTTCACCATACCACAGGCAGGTACGATGCTGGACAGCACTGGTGCTCCAGGCACCCACCTCCAACTCTCCTCTTCACCGTCTTCCAGCTCCCAGCTCTCCCCACTTGATGTTCACCTAAGGAAACCCTACTAACTCATTCAGTAATTCAACAGTTATTTACTCACCTGCTATGCATCCTGTGTTATGTTAAGCACCTAGGAAGTACTCAGGGATCATCCTGATTTGGATAAGTTAATCCTTGGAGAAGCCTCAGTGTATGCTTCTTTTGTTTATAACACTTTCCCTGTCTTGGCTCTTTGTGCAAAACTTAAAAAAAAAAAAAAAGATCACTTTGTTTTCATTTACATTGCATGGTGCCTGCTTATTGTATCTGTGTATTTTCTCCCTCTGGACCATAAGTACTTTGAGCACAGGATTGCATTTTTTTTTTCTTTGTTTCCCAACCAATAGCTCAGTAAATTGGAGAAAAGCAAAAATTACAGTAGAATAGATTGAATTTCAATTCTACCTCTTTCTCACTGGGCAAATTAACTTTCCTAAATCTTAGATTCCCCCTCTGTGCTTTGGAGATAAGAACACCAAGTTAGACCAACTCAAGAAGATTTATTTGTTTTCACTGTCCTCAGACTTTAGATGAGAATGAGTTCATACGTTTCTGGGACAGAGCCCATCACGTTAGTATGAAGATGCTAAGGTATCCACCCGTTAGTCCTCTCCGTCCTTCTCGTCTGTGACTTTGAGTATAGCAGGGATTCATGAAAGTCTATTGAATAAACAACAAAGCACCCGAGGTTTGTATCATTAAATATGTTTACATAAAGATAGGGAAATTAGCATGAATAGTATATATTATTCCTTGGCAGTGGAATCTCTGCTAATCAGGTTCTGGGAAATAGTGACCTTGGCCTCCAGCTGTCTTCAATAAAAGCTAACTGGCACTGTCTTAGGCATCCTTCTCTCTTTTGGAAAATCCAGTCATATACACTTTTTTCTACCAGAGAGTCTAAATAACACAGTAAATACATGTATTACTCATTCTGTGTTAATTCTTCTTGCCAAAGGAGAGAAATGCATTTAAAGGAAATTCCTGGAAGAATATCTGGAGACCTAAAAATAAACCTCATGGTTTTATTTTTAGCTTGTCAACAGGGGTGACAAGTGCAAGAATTGTAGCCCAGATGTACGGGAAGCAGCTCGTAAATTCTCTTTCTCGCCGTGTTTTATCTTGCCTGCCACTTTCCCCTAAAATGGAAATAATTTTTAATATCCGAGAGAGAGAGATGGGAAAGTTCCACTTTTGTTTGTAAAGGTGACACTGCGGTGAGTGAACAGTCACAGGGACGCTTGTCTGTGTCAGTGGCTGGCTGCTGGGAAAGAGGGATGCCCTGCCGACTGGCGCTCAGGCACTTCAAGATGCTGCTGGCTTGTCACTACTCTTCCTCTCTGGGGTCTCCGTGCTCCTATTAAGGAAACTAGGAGGTGACCAAGGGGCTGATTAGAAGACCCTTTCTGGCCCTTCCCTGGTAGCTCAGTGGTAAAGAATCTGCCTGCAGTACAGGAGATGCGGGTTTGATCCCTGGGTCGGGAAGATCCCCTGGAGAAGGAAATGGCCACCCACTCCAGAATTCTTGCCTGAAGAATCCCATGGACAGGGGAGCCTGGTGGGCTACAGTCCATGGGGTTGCAACGAGTTGGACATGACTGGTCAGCTAAACAACAGCAACCAATTCCTTTTCTAAGTCAGCTTGCACAGTGTTCAGAGGCCTAGTTCTTTTCATTCAGAGCGGGAGAGGAAAGCTTGTAAGTGGAGAGGTGAGCAGTAGGTATCCCCTACTGAGAAGCAGGTGAGAAGCAGGTTCAGCTGGGTTTCCTGGGACAAATCAGCACAGGACTGGAGAATGTCAATGAGTGTAGAGCCACTGGCCTCTGAGCCCCAGGATGGGAAGTTAGCCAAGTAGTGCTTCTGTCTGAGTTCTGGCTTGACTCATAGTATGGACCCTTGGATCCTCTTCCTTACCCTCAACCAAAGCTATAATGGTGACTTTACTTTTGTAGGGTCATCTCAGATGGAAGGAGATTCTGGATGATTTAGATATTGTATTTTAATGCATATATATATATTTGGAATCTAGAAAGATGATACTGATGACAACCTATCTGCAGGGCAGCAATGGAGATGCAGTGGGGACAGCAGTGGGCTTCCCTGCTGGCTCAGAGGGTAAAGCGTCTGCCTACAATGCGGGAGACCTGGGTTCGATCCTGGGTCAGGAAGATCCCTGGAGAAGGCAGTGGCACCCCACTCCAGTACTCTTGTCTGGAAAATCCCATGGATGGAGAAGCCTGGTAGGCTACAGTCCATGGGGTCGCTAAGAGTTGGACACAACTGAGCAACTTCACTAATGGAGAGAGACAGAGAATGGACTTGTGGGAACAGTGAGGGAAGGAGAGGGTGGACGAATTGACAGGGTAGCTTTGAAACATCTATATTACCATGTGTAAAATAGATAGCCAATGTGTGGCAGCTTGCTGGATGATACAGGGAGTTCAAACCAGTGCTCTTTGACAACCTTGGGGGGTGGTTGGGGGGGGTAAGTGGGAGGGAGGTTTAAGAAGAAGGGGACATGTATATGCCTATGGCTGATTCGTGTTGATGAATGGCAGAAACCAACACAATATCGTAAAGCAGTTATCTTCCAATTAAAAGTAAATAGAAAAACAAAAACCACAGATAACTGCAAAATATTCCAGAGGGTTGAATCAAGGTCTTGTTCTTTTTTTTAAAGTGAACTACTGAGTCAGGCAATGGTTCCAGCTCCACATGTGTTCAGTTCCTGCAAATTCTGTGTCAGGAAATTGTAATGGTTTTTGAAAAGTGTCTTAATAAATGTAGTTTTCATGGGACCACTTAGAATCTCCCTCACCCCTCTAATTTTTTTCCAAGCCCTGCCTGTGAATTGCATCTTTCTTTTAACAACTGCTCATTACACCCTAGTTATTTGAATGGAAATCCAGTCTATACAAAATCAGTATATACTGGATTTTCCTTCATGTGTGAACTAAGGAGATACTTGTTGAATATTTAATTCTCGAGGCTACAGAGGTGTTCCTGTATCCTTTGACTTTCTTCCCTTTAAGTATCTGTTTCATATTTCATACCATTAGTACATTCTTTACATCAGTCAAGTACGGCCTGTTTGTATTTCAGCTGCCCTGAAATACAAGCAAGTCATCGGCCCTTGCTTTTTTAATTATCCTTTATTTGTAGGTGTGCCATCTTCCCCTGTCCTTCTCTAATACGATTATTCAAACAATCCTTTCTTTTCCGTGTTAAGATAGTGCTAACTCTCCTTTGAAGTTCACCCCCCGTATTTATTTTTCTTTATTCTTAAACCTCTGCTCCATTAAGCTTCTCTCTGTTCCTTTTCTCTCATGGATTTTAATACCAGCTTTAATTCTGGAACTTGTACTTACTTTCTCTTCTTTTGTAAAATAAATGGGCCCTGTATGGATAGACCCACTTAGAGAGTGGATCTGCTGTGATAGAAAATACTAGGGAAGTAAATTCCATACCTAGGATTTCTCTCTTGGGCTTTTTACAGTTTCTTACATCACTCCAGAATGTTCTGTAGAAGCCAGGGCCGTTGCCAAGTTCTCCAGCCAGTTATCTGGATCTTCATGTCTATTAATGCAGCTTAAGCCTGTGCTAATTAACTCCGTTGTAATATGTCACCTGTTTGTCTGGTTTTGAGTTTCTAGAAACCTAAACCCTTCATAATAATAATGACAACAATAGTAACAGGAAACTGCATACTTTCTGTAAAATGGGCACTTTACACGTATTGGTTCTAAAATATAGTGACGTGAAAGTCACTCAGTTATGTTAGACTCTTTCTGACCCTGTGGACTGTACAGTCCATGGAATTCTCCAGGCCAGAATACTGGAGTGGGTAGTCTTTCACTTCTCCAGGGGATCTTTCCAACCCAGGGATCGAATCTGGGTCTCCTGCATTGCAAGAGGATTCTTTACCAGCTGAGCCACCAGGGAAGCCCAAGAATACTAGCGTGGGTAGCCTGTCCCTTCTCCACTGGATCTTCCTGACCCAGGAATCAAACCAGGATCTCCTACAATGCAGGCAGATTCTTTACCAGCTGGCTACCAGGGAAGCTCAAAGTATAAGATTTATTTATTTATTGGTTGCTCTGGGTCTGCATTGCTCTGCTGGCTTTTCTCTAGTTGCGGTTTGTGGGCTTCTCATTGTGGCTTCTCCTGTTGCAGAGCATGGGCTCTAGGGCACGTGGCCTTCGGTTTTCACAGCACGTGGGCTCAGGAGTTGCCACTCCTGGGGTCTAGAGCACAGGTTCAGTAGTTGTGGTGCACGAGCTGAGATGCTCAGGGGCATGTGGGATCATCCCAGATCCGGGATCAGACCTGTGTCTCCTGCATTGGCAGGTGGCCTCTTCACCACTGAGCCACGAGGGAAGCCCATAAGTATAAGATTATATAGAGGTTTAAATAAAGACTCAAGGTGAGTGTGTACATTGTCCAAGTTGGCATGGATCAAGGCAGGTTTCGTTGTTTTTCTTCTCTGCAAAAGCTCCTGAGCTTGTATTTCTCTCATCCTACATTCTAATGTTGCTGGCTTCATTCAGGTCTTTATACTTATTCAGATGATATTCTGATTATGTTAGTTTCAATTCTTTTCTGGAACTGATTTTGTCTTATCATCGATTTTCTATTCCTGTTATTTTTTTTGTATCTTCCAATGACTTGATAAATATTCCTTCTGTGTCTGCCTGGAGATTATTCTCAGGACCAAGAACACAGGAGGGTTGCCCACCGCCAGGAGCTTCCTATCTCAGTGTCCATTTCTAAACACATTTTGGAGAGAGTCAAGTAACAACCTGTGACTCCGTTTAACCCTACTGTCATTCAGCCCCTATTTCTCTATTGTTCATTAGGATTTAGGGCAACTGAAATCAACAAGAGTGAGACACTATAGGAGGTCTTGTGGAAATGACACACTAAACAAAACAGTCTTTTTGTGGTTTGGAAGTAGAGGGAATAGACTAGTACAGAGGTAATTATAAGCGAAACAGGATGAATCTCCTCTCAGGTGTAGAGGGAGATGTGACTTGGGTCAGCGCACATTTGACAGATCCGCCTGTAGGCCTTGTGCTGCAGTCCGTGGAGTCGCAAAGAGTCGGACACGACTGAGCGACTGAATTGAACTGTAGGTCTTGCAGAGAGAAGGCTACATCGAGAGTCAGATGCCAGCTGAATCTTGAAGGGGATGCAGAGGCGTGTGTGGGATGAGAGGGTATTGCCTGCACATGTGCAGATGGACTGCGCAGGCCATGTGTGTGACACAGTTAAGCCATCTGCTTTGACTTGTGGGGCGTGGGGTGCATAGGAGGTGCACTGTGCCATTGTGTTGAAGGCTTTGGTTATGGACTTCTATCTTGCTGAGGAGCCTGGACTTGGCCATACCGACTACAGTGTACTGATTACGAACATGGACTCCAGAGTCAGGCTTCTTGGACATGGATTCTGTTGTGCTCCCTACTAGCTGTGTGCATGCTCAGTCCCTAAGTCGTTTAGTCTGACTCTTTGTGACACCATGGACTGCAGGCTGCCAAGCTCTCTGTCCATGGGATTTCCCAGGCACAAATAAATACTAGAGTAGGTTGCCATTTCTTCCTCCAGGGGATCTTCCCAACCCAGGGATCGAACCCACGTCTCTTGCATCTCCTGCACTGGTGGGTGGATTCCTTACCACTGCACCGCCTGGGAAGCCCTACTAGCTGTGTAATCTTAGGTAATTTACTAAGACCTTCTGTGCCTTAGTTTCCCTGTCTGCAAAATGAAGTTAAAAACATCAACCTCTTTGTAAGTTTTTTTGTGTGAGGATTAACTGAGGTAACGTTTATTAAGTCCTTACCCAATGCCTGCCAAACAGTAAATGCTAAGTGGTTGTTAAAGAGGAGAGATTTTTTTGGTTTGGAGGAAGAAAACCACATAACAAAAGTTGGATGGTAAAATGCTTACACTGGTAGCTGTGAGAATTATGGGCTAGGTAGAGGCTGTGTATGTGTACTGGGGGTGGGGATGAGTGAAAAACAACAAGAAAGTCAATGGGATGGGTAAGACATAATGAGGGAGCATCTAAAAGAGAGTGTCAAGAGGACCACTTCGTTCAGTATTCCATTAATTTTCCCTTCCCTAATTGACCTGTCCCTGTTGGTTGGTCAGATTTAAATCTCAGTGCACGAGCTCCCTTTTTGTTCTTTTCCATCTTCTGAGAAGTCATCAGCAAAGCAAGTCTACAGTCGAGAATCTTTTAGCTGCTCTGCAGTGAGTTCCATTAGACATGTTGTCAATACTTGGATAGATGATGCCTCTTTATCAAGACTACATTTTACCTCTGTAATATGAGGAAACCATCTACTTCATCGCTCTCTGTGTCAGTGTGGTTAATAAACAGCAAACATACATAACAGCCTCCAGCACATAGTATATCTTATCAGCAGTCCGGTTGCTACATAAAGTCCTGCGTCTTTGCCTCTGACCAAATGATAGAAACCTGATAATCGAGCCCGACATTCTTCATGTACAGTAGAGGAAATGTGATTCTCACTTTTTAACTTCTTATCTCCTTTTCATCACTTGAAATGTACATGAAACACACATCCAGCAAGTCATAGTTAGCAGTAGAACCCGACTATATGTAATAAGGGGTATTTTTGGACACTCTGAAGTTCGGCTTTCTAAGATTCGATTCAAGATAAAAGGATCACAAAAATAAAAAAAGATCATATAAGTATTGTAGCAAGCCGCCATGGTTATGGAGGTCGTTTAAAAATAGGGAATCTTTACTTCCCACTTGGAGGAAATATTGATTGAAGCCTGAACTGGGGTCTTTGTTTCTGCCTCTCATTTGTTGAAATGATCTTTCTAAAAGGCTGCAGATATCTTATGCTGCCTGAGACCTGTGAAGCTAAGGACATTGTTAAAAGAAAGGAACAAAATCAGTGTCTGTGTAGGTACAGGTTTAGGATTATATAGAATTCGATTATGGATTATGTGTGTTCAGATCCTGCCTGGGTCTCAGCAAGCTGTTGCTTTTGAGTCCAGTGCCTTTTGCCCACAGCTCGGGCTACATGTGACCCAGTAGTCACCCTTTCCCAGTCCCGCGGTCATTCTCCATCCTGGCTACACAGCGAAATCACCCTGAGCACTGAAAAATAACAGTGCCCAGCCCCATGCCCAGAGTTTGATGTGATTAGATTGACCGCAGCGATTCTCATAGGCATCAGGGTTGGGAATCCCCACTTTTAGAGACCACTTACCCCTCAGGCAGGGGGATCTAAAGAGTTTACAGTGAACACTCTTCCACTCAGCATCACCGTGATGTTTGCTGCTGTCTGGCCTTGATATGGCTACTCTTTCGGAAGCTGGTTTCTCTATGAGCCTCAAAGACCCCAGTTCTGATGACTGGAGTTCTGCTTTCTTTCCCTGTGGCTGAGTTCATGACTCGTTAACTGCCTGCTTCCTCACAGTCTTTGGAAGCCTGGAACTCTTCATTTTTTAATTTTATTTTTTTGCTCTTGGGAAATTGCCCCTAGAATCTGTTAGTGTGGACTAGCTGTTCTTACAGAGCACCACTCCCGAATGCCCTCTTTTAGTATTCTCTCTCCCAGGGCACTCTCTTGCCCTTGTTAGGTGTCCCTGACATGACAGCTGGTCCCCACAACTGTGGGGTGGGGGGCACCATGGTCTCCTAGAGCCTCGTGCTGGACTGATTTGACCTGATGCGCCTGAAGCTGCGTCTGGTCTTGCTTCCCACAGAGTTTGTTCTGGTTGAGAAGCTGGGTCTCATTCTCGATTCCTGCCCCTTTCTGTCCTAACTGTAGGTCCCTGTATGTTACCTCGCCCTTTACTTGGTGAAAGGCACTGGTTCAGATGAACCCATTGTGAAGACCAGTCTGCTGGGTGATGTGCTCCCAGATAGAGAGGGTGGGCAGAAACTTTGGGAGATACTGATGCATCCCGCTTTCCCCTGAGATCAGGGATTCACCAAGCTCGGAAGCCTGTCTAGCGTGGACCGTTCCTCTGAATCTCTCCAGTGGTTGGTGCATCGCCTGGGGGCACCACACGTCAACGTGGTGGCTTGAATATCAGTGATATTTGCTTTGGGCAGGTTTCCCCTCATTTCAGTTTTTGTCTTGTTATTATCCAGGGTGCTTCATTTGTTACTTTATCTATCGTGCAGAAATGGAGGTGTGAAGGTTTGTAGACACCCAGTCTCTTATTGACACAGGAAGGATGGGCTCTCACACACTTGTGTACACTACTGTGTGTGTACAATGGGGTGCTTACTCCACTGCGGTCTTAGTGTGAGTAGACATAGCTTTAGGATTATGGAAAATCTGACTAATTTGGATAGTGTGAAGCAATATTACTAGAAATAAACCCCAGTCTTAAAATATTTACATATTTTTCATAGTTTCTCACATATCTGGGCTCTGATTTTCCCAGCAGCTACTCTGCTTACCACCTGGTTTATTAATTTACTTTCACACTGAAGCCAAGTAGGCTTTGGTTCTGTTGGTTTGTCGGTTCCCTGGGTGTTCCATCTGGGACTGGATATTAGTCGTCATTGCCAGTCTTCAGGGAGCATCAGTGGACACACCTGTTTGGACCTCATCTCTGGAAATTCTGCGTTATTAAGTCGGGTGGGGTTCCTCAGCATCTGTATTTTTTAAAATTTATTTTTAGTTGGAGGATAATCGCTTTACAATATCGTATTAGTTTCTGCTGTACAACAACATCGATCAGCTGTATGGGCGCATATATCCCCTCCCTCTTGAGCCTCCCTCCTATGACCCCTACCCCCATCCCACACCTCTAGGTCATTACAATGAGCATGGAGCTGAGCTGAGCCATGGTACATGGTACTGTTTATACGTGGTAGAGTATATGTGTTAATGCTATTTCTCTCTTAATTCATCCCACCCTTTCTTTCCCCACGCCCCCCATGAGCATCTATATTTTTGCAAAGCCCCGCAGGTAATTCTGATGTATCCTAAAGCTGAGAAATATAATCGTAGAAGGACTGAAATAAATACCAGACAGGCATGGCCTTTAGAGATTTTTCCAGCCCTGAGATTTCATGTAGGTTGGTTCAGTGTGAGGTGTCAGAAAGTTTTCGAAAAGGAAAAACTATGAAAATGAGAAGTTAATGAATAAAAAATTACACATTGTAAGAAAATCCTTTATCATTTAGAAGGATTTTCTTCAGGGCTGTTTCAAACAGAGAGCTTCTCCAGTACATTCAAAAGATAAGTTGGTACAAAATAGGAAAAGACTGAGACACAGCTTTTTGAAGCAGCTCCTGGGAACAGAAGCCAGATTGTCCCAGATCGCCTGTCTTTTACCAGAAAAGAAGCTGTTCAGGACCTGGTTGGTTGGTTCTCCAACACTTTGGGATCTGGGAAAATGAATTCTATAGAGCAACCATATTGCTCTTGCCACATTGCTAACTATAATGTTAAAAAAAAAACAAAACACTCAAATTTCCTAGTGATTCACAAGTGCTTGCGAAATAAGACACCAGGAGCGCCAGCATCTAAAAGATACCTTATAAAGTGCTTTCATTTCTTCTCTTTTTATTTAGTGCTAAAAAGAGAGCTGAGTGAATTTGGATACTCTGCTGCCCTTTGGTCTTTAGCTCAAGGAATAGGGTTTGAGAGTTGAGAGTAAGGACTCTGCCACAGTATTTAGTGAGGAACAATGAAAAGGACCACTATATTCTAGAACATGAAGGACAAAGGATACTACTTTACAGGGCAAGGAATAAGTGAACCCCCTTTAAGAAAAACGAGTAGAGCAGTAACTTCAAATTATACTTATTTATATATATGTTAATATTACATATATACTGCTGCTGCTACTGCTAAGTCACTTCAGTCGTGTCCGACTCCGTGCGACCCCATAGACGGCAGCCCACCAGGCTCCCCCGTCCCTGGGATTCTCCAGGCAAGAACACTGGAGTGGGTTGCCATTTCCTTCTCCAATGCATGAAAGTGAAAAGTGAAAGTGAAGTCGCTCAGTCGTGTCCGACTCTTAGCGACCCCACCAGGCTCCTCCATCCATGGGATTTTCCAAGCAAGAGTACTGGAGTGGGGTGCCATTGCCTTCTCCGTACATATACACATGTGTATATATATATTTAGGCTTCCCTGGTGGCTCAGTGGTAAGGAATCCGCCTGCTAATGCAGGAGATGCAGGAGAGACGGGTTCGATCCCTGGGTCAGGAAGATCCCCTGGAGAAGGAAAATGGCACCCCACTCCAGTATTCTTGCCTGGAGAAGCCCATGGCTAGAGGAGCCTGGCGGGCTACAGTCCATGAGGTCACAAAGGGTCAGACCTGACTTAGTGACTGAACTACAACAGCAACGTAGTGATGAAAGTTGACACCTGGATTATTTGATGTTACTTCAGATTTTGAATAAAGAAAAGGGAGCTAAGATCTCTCTTTGTAAAATCAGAGCAAAGAAGCATTTTTGTCATCTGATCCTCTTGAAAATCTTGACTGCTTGGAGCAAGCAAATAGGGTTGTTGTTTTCTTTTTTTTTTTCCCCCCTCCCATACCATGAACATTCACTGGCTTCACAAGTGGTCTCTTCATTTATCCTCTTTGAACTTCATTATCGTTTTTCCTTTCCAATCAGCAAAGTGCATGTTAAATAGTCTTGGGTACTCAGGAGCTAATTATATAATTTAGAAGTGTAAAAGTTCTCATTACCCCCTACAGTCTGCAGTCTTTTTCTTCTGAATCCATAGAGCAGTTGGCAAGACTTTCTCTTTAACACTATGGTAGGGTTTCTTTAAAGCAGTTTCTAGGAAAAGGTATTATTTTGGCATCACGTAGGGAGATCAGAATTTTTTTTTTAAAAAAACCCTCCTCTCCTTAAAATGACACAGTGGACTCTGTTTCCAGTATGAAAGATTTAAATTGCTCTCAATCGGGTCATGTGCTCTCCATTGAGACAACACCCACAGGCTGATTTAAGAGACTTAGTGTAACCAGTTGAACAGTTGAAGCGATACAACTCCCTTCTGTGTTGGTACTTTTGAAGTTGGTTTCCTGTTTTGACTGTTGCCTTTGGGATGGTAAATTACTCCAGAAAGTTCATCTGAGTAAATTAAATTCCACATCTGATTTTCTTCAAGATTTTGGTTTCATTTGGTTTTACTGTTCAGCTCACTGAGGCTTAATAAAGGTCAAGTGCCTTGGCCAGGGTCATCTAGCATGTCGATGTCTTAGCGCAGGTGAGTTTTCTTTTAAGTCCCTGTTGATGTCTGCATTCTGCGTTCATCAGTCTGTTCATTGACCGCCAGCGCATCCTTGTTGGATGGTCTCCTTATGAACTGGCCGTGTTTAAGGACCTTCCACACCAGTGGGACTTGATGGGAAGCCTGCGTGTTCAAGGGCTATCTTTTATATGCAAATGAGAAACATACAGAGATCAATTAGAATCATCTTTTGCATGCAGCTCCCTAGGGATTTGTTCCCCCACGCCAGCAAAATCAGGCTCAGGCTCACCACTTGGATGCTTGTGTGGGGCGGGATGCTAGTCACGTGGTGTCTGGTATTTGAGGCTGGTATGACAGAAGGCAGGATGGCCTGGAAATAGATGACTTCATTTCAGGGGCATGGAGCCTTTGCCAGGAGAGAAATGTTCTGCGTTCATTTCCTAGAGCCTGCTGCAAGTGTGGCATAGCTGCTAGATTTTTGTGGCTGCCCCTGGACCGTTTCTGTCTGCTCCAGTCTCAAAAGTGAAGCTTGCAGGAATGCAGCTAGGAGACTATACCAAAAGCATTAGAAAAAAGGAACCCATAATTAGCCTGCACAGTCTCGAGCCTTCTAGGATATGCTAGAATGCAAAACACTTTGAAAAAAAAAAAAAGCCTAGGTTGAAATTTAGTTTAAACTGATTAAGTGAGTAGCATGAATAGAGAGCCAAGGCATACTGTAATTACATGTAACTTTTGAGGTCTGAATTCATTGAAAACTGTATTCAAGCTCCCATTTTGTCTCTCCTGTGGAATACCCAGAGTAATTTTTTTTTTTAATGAAAGCAGACATTTTTGATTATTGGTTTCCCCGCTCAGTTAATAATGCTTTTTATTTTAGCAGTTTCTTCAGTTTGGGTCTCTCCCCACTTTCCCTCACCAGCAGGCACATTTCAGGGTGGTTGGGAACGCATTGTTGATGCTAATATAGGGCTAATCAGTGAGCCACTCAATCGCCTACCTCGGCACACATAGCTTTGCTGTCGGCCAGAGATAAATTAGTAAAGGAGAAAGATGATTTAAAGCAATGCCTGAAAATGATTATCACACAAAGGCCAGCATTTAGGAAGCTGTTCAGCCACAGAGAAATTCCCAGGGAGGCTGAGGCGACAGTCTTTATCTTGCAATAAGGGCAAATGGTGAAAATCAAGTGTCGGCCCAGGCACGTTTTATGTCCATTTGAGTGACTAAAGGCCAATTTGGCTCAGCACGTGTTTGGATCATGTGCTGTAAATCCTGTGACCTTGTTTCCTATTGCTGATTGATCGCTTTTGTGTGCTTCAAGCTTTCTGGGGGAAGGAAAAAAATCCCCGACCCTTGATGGGAAAGTGGGCAAAGCCGGAAGTGGGCGCACTTGTGTTGAGCCTCACTTCACTTCTTGAAGGCAGCCGGCGGAATCATCCCTGGCTTGGAATGCTTTGGGACTGGGGCTCATGGGCAGGGACAGAGTTTTGTCAGAGAAGCCACCAGGTGTGAAACAGAATAAGAGTCTTTGTGGGCCAAGTGGGCAGAGCCATTAGAAGTACAGCCACTCCACTTAAAGGGGATTCGGGTCTTATCAGGATCAAATGAATGCAGCTCAACAGCAGTGGCTCAGAAGGCTCTCCAAGGAATGACTAGGACCCATTTGCTAGTTATTGATTGATCCGCTCTAGTCCTGTCAATGCCCTGAAAACTCAACATGTTGCTTGGATGCAGTCTTCGAGCTTGTTTCTAAGATGTGGCTGGAGAAGGGAATGGCAGCCCACTCCAGTTTACTTGCCTGGAGTCCTGTGGATGGAGGAGCCTTGGTGGGCTGCTGTCCATAGGATCGCACAGAGTCGGACACAGCTGAGGTGACTTAGCATGCATGCATGCATTGGAGAAGGAAATGGCAACCCACTCCAGTGTTCTTGCCTGGAGAATCCCAGGGACAGAGGAGCCTGGTGGGCTGCCGTCTATGGGGTCGCACAGAGTCAGACACGACTGAAGTGACTTAGCAGCAGCAGCAGAGCTAAGATGTGGCATTATTATATGGGAATTAGGAGTCTTTGACCATGTCACAATTTTTCTTTGGGTTTTGGCTGGCTGGAGTTAAATTTTTTACATCAGTCAGTTGTGTCTTGGGTTGGCTTCTTCAGCCTTGGGGATATTAAATTCTCTCCTTTCCATAAGTGCAGACACACGTCTTACATTTTGAGTCCTGCACTTTGCTGCTGGTTTGGGGGCCCTGCTGAGTTAATAAGGGGTGTGCCTTCCATCCACCCATCCTTTGGCGCTCACTTAACCCCGGCTGAATAATAATAAGCTGCACAGGTGGGTTTTGTGGCTCACATTTCTTTGGTAAATTTTATTTTCGCATGTAGCATTCTTTTCCCGCTTTGATTATTGTGGTCCCCATTTGTAACAGGATCACCTGCTTTTCAGAGCAGGTACGAACATAGTGCCAAGGGGCCAGTGTTGATGCCAAACCTTTCTTCCTCTGTGGGCTATAAACTGGGAGCAGACTTATCAGACTTCAGGAGGACTGACTAGTCACTGCCCCTCTGAGCCACAGGTGCAGAGAGAGGTTGAGTCTCTTTGTGCTTTCGGAAGAGACCCTTGCTTGCGAGAGCTTTGTCACTTGTGGCTCCAGCCCTTCTTTTATCCATTTTTTTTTAGTTCATTCCTAACCAGGGGAGTCAGAGCGAATTGCAGAGTGCTTGCTGGAGCTTTATGGGACATTAGAAGTCATCTTTCCAATTATTCAATTCACAAATGAAAGAAGTGAACCCAGTTACATTAATTCAACCAGTTTAAATACTCAGTGCCTGAGACTGGGCCAGAATGTGGATCTCCTGACCTTCAGCCTAAAACATTCTTCATTCATCACTCAGCTTCCCGTCAAGATGGATGTCATGACCGGGAGTAGGGATTACAAAGATTAATCGTTGGATTTCGAGAATCGAGTTGGAAAGAGTAGGGTCAGGATGCGCTCATCAGTTTTCTTGACTGGTCCTCAGAGTTGGAAAGAGGGCAGAATTCCTTGAATACTTCGTAAGGATCTAGCTATTAGTCTCTGTAAAACCTGTTCAGTTTCACTCAGAGAAATCTGACCTCTTGCATTCATGATGAGTCAGGAGACACACCGCTATTCCTGAACAAGCCATTGATTTTTCAGTGGCCTCAGCTTCCTCATGTGTAAAATCAGAGTAATAGTCCTCATTACCACGGGTAAGAGATGATACAATCCATCCCCTGTGTCCTAAGTTTCTTATGAAGGAGGCTGGTCATCCTGGGGTAATCTAAACCAGTGGTTGTTACAGTGCGGGCCCCACACCAGCACCAGCAGCGCTGGGAAGCTGGTTAGGAGGGTAAATCCTCGGGCCCCTTCTCTGAACTACTCTGTCTCACCAGTTGTAGGGTAGAGCCTGGCACTCTGTGTTTTAATGAGGCTTCCAAGGGATTCTAATGCACAACAAAGTTTGAGACCCAATGATCTAAACAATTCTTTCTGGCTTTCTTGTACCCTAGACTGTAGCCGTGGAACTGAGGAAGTTTAAAAAGAAACATTTATAGGAGAATAGACTGATGTTCATAGGTAACGAGTATAACTTAAACTTCAGGAGGGAGAAACAAATGTTCTGTAGCTCTGTTCTGTGCCTTTATTATTAACCGTTTTGGGGGATGGGGGATGGGAGTCTGTATCCAGCTATAAACTCTGCAGGGCTGGGACCACACCCGGCATATTCCCTGTTACTTTCCCCAGCATCTGTCACAGTCTCTGAAACACACTTGGAACTTAATATTTCTTGAAGAATGAACAGATGAATGCTGAGAATGCTTTGGATGGACCCAGGGTTATCGTACTAAGTGAAGAAAGTCAGAGAAGGACAAATGTCTTATGATATTGCTTATGTATGGAATCTAAAAAAATGATACAAACTTATTTTACAAAACAAAAGCAGCCTCAAAGACATTAATAAAACATACTTATGGCTTCCAAAGGGGAAAGATTGGAGGGGAGGGATAAATTAGGAGTTTGAGATGAACGGATTCACACTACTATATATAAAATAGATAAGCAACTATATATATAATTAATGTGTTAATGTATATATATGCATGTATATATATATATACCACAGGCAACTGTATTCAGTGTCTTTTTTTTGTTGTTGTTATTAGTTTGTTTTTAGTTGGAGGAGAATTGCTTTACAGTATTGTGTTGGTTTCTGCCATATATCAACATGTTAAACCTCCCTTCCGCCTCCAGCCCCATCCTACCTCTCCAAGTAGTCACACGGCACCGAGCTGAGTTCCCTGAGTCATACAGCAAATTCCCATTAGCTGTCTGTTTCACTTATGGAAACATGTATGTTTCAGTGCCACTCTCTAAGTTCGTCCCACGCTCTCCTTCCCTGTGTCCACAAGTCGGTTCTCTATGTCTGCGTCTCCATTGTTGCCCTGCAAAAAGGTTCGTCTGTGCCATCTTTCTAGATTCCATGTATATATATGTATACGTTAGTATGCTATTTGTTTTTCTCTTTCTGACTCATCCCACTTTAGGACTGAGAGACTATAAGTCTTCCTAGGTGATCTCAGAGGGGAGGCTTGTGAACCACTTGTCTGGAGAAGGAAACTTCTCAGAGAACCCACAGGCAATGGCTGGGCTGGGAGAGAATTCTTACAGGTAGGTGCTCCAAAAAGTGCTGGGGAACACAGAGGGAAAGACAGGAAGTTACAAGGGGAAGTACAGGAAGGGGCCCTGCGTCAATGATATTGTAAAGCATTTCTCAAGGACAGCTCTGCATGTGTTTTTGTTCCATAAGGCAGATACCCGACAGCTCACAAAATCTTACTATGGAGCACCAGAAGACAGATAGCAAATAACCTTTTCAGTGTAACTTTGCCCCAGAGAAAAATAGACTTTAAATTGGTGATTGAGTCCAAGCTATTACTAAAATGCAGAGGAAAAAACGGTTTTCATTGTCCTCCCAGCCTTTGCCCTTTCTTTAAATGCTGTGGATATTTCACAAAAAGAAGGCAGTGTGGTTTGACGGTGTTCATTTTTCATAAAGCAAAATTTCTCTACTCATTTATAAAGTCAAGTTAATTGATCTAGAAAGTTCAGTTTTCCCCGTCTCTGTGTTAAACCCTCTGCTTTGCTCCTCCCATGCATTTGTCAGGGATGGTGATTATATTTCCTTTCTTTTTGAACTAGTTTTAATCAATCAATAAAGGTTGGGGGCAAAGAGGGCCGTGATTGATTACTGAAGACTATGGAAAATTGCCTGTGGGAGGAAGTATGTTAAATATATTTTGCAGTTTATTCTCATTTGTAAATTTTTAGTCAAGAGCAACTTGGTTATAATACTGTGTTATTTTAAGAAGCAGACAAGTTTGATGAAATGTTATTATTTGGTAAATCAAGATGGAGATACAGAAATGTTCACTATACTAATCTATGACTTTCTGTATATTTGAAATACTTCATGAGAAAATATTTTTAAAATATTAATAATAATCACGCATGCTAGTTACAGTGATTTAATTGCAGGTTTAAACTGCATTGTTTCAAGTTGCCATTTTTCTCTTTGACTGTTTGTTTTGCTTTGTTCTACTTAGCTTTTCTATTCAGGAAGCAAAGTGATCCATTTCTATAAAGAATACTTACTTGCAACTAATTTCTATTTTGATACTTTCACATTCTTTTCCCCTTCCTTTTTTCCTTCTGGAAACTTGCATGATGGACTCTTGATTAACATAGGGTTTAGTGAAGAATTTTAGATCTAATTATTTCAGACCTACATAAAAAACACAGTTTCCCATGTACCCACCATTACCAGGTTTCAATGCTAAAAATAAAATCCTGGGGCAGCACAAGATTTCCTGATTTTTGGTCTCTAGTGTTCTTGCCTGGAGAATCCCAGGGACGGGGGAGCCTGGTGGGCTGCCGTCGATGGGGTCGCATAAAGTCGGACACGACTGAAGCGACTTAGCAGCAGCAGCAGCAGTGACCTATTCCCTTGTGGCTCAGCTGGTAAAGAATACGCCTGCAAGGTGAGAGACCTGGATTCAATCCCTGGGTTGGGAAGATCCTCTGGAGAAGGGAAAGGCTACCCACTCCAGTATTCTGGCCTGGAGAATTCCATGGACTGTATAGTCCATGGGGTCGCAAAGAGTTGGACCCAACTGAGTGACTTTCGCTTTCACTCCTGGGAAAGATTGAAGGCAAAAAGAGGAGGAGGCAACAGAGGATGAGATGGTTAGATATCATTACTGACTCAGTGGTCATGAACTGGGACAAGCTCCAGAATATAGTACAGGACAGAGGAGCCTGACGTGCTGCAGCCCTTGGGGTTGCAAAGAATCAGACATGACTTAGCGACTGAACAAGACTGAACAACTCCAGGAAAGGGACAAAGCGGCCCTCTATATAGTTACTATGGACATCTCCACCCCATTTGCCTCAGGGCAAAAGTAGCTGTTCTGGAAAACACTGTAACTGGGGGGAGGAAGATAAAGATAAAGGAAATTTGAGGAATGTTACTTATAAACCAACCCTACTCAGGATTTATGACTTGATAGGCTGAACTCTGTCTTTAATGGGTGATGCTATTTTTACCTAGTTTTTCGATCTCCAATGTGATTTTGGTTGAAAAGACTAATTGTACTTAGTGTTAGCAACTAAACAACAGCTACATGTTAGTAAGGATGTGGATGAACTCAAACATTCACACTGCTGACACCCATATGAAATGGTACGACTGCCTCAAAAAACAACTTGGCAGCTTCTTCTTTTAAAAAATTGTTATTTATTTACTATTATTTTTTTTTTTTTAGTTTTGGCTGTGCTGGGTCTTCATTGCACTGCTGGGACTTCTCATTGCGGTGGCTCCTCTAGCTGCAGAGTATGGGCTTTGGGCATGCGTGCCCAGTAGTTGAGGTGCCCAGGCTTAGTTGCCTGTGGCATGTGGGATCTTCCTGGACCAGGGATCAAACTCATGTCCCCTGCATTGGCAGGTGGGTTCTTAACCATTTGACCAGCAGGGAAGTCCTGGCAGCTTCTTAAAGAAGTGAAATAGACACATACCATGTTACCCGGCCATTCCATTCCTAGGAATTTACCAACGAGAATTGAAGCATATATTCATACAAAGACTTGTGTACGAATGTTCGTGGCATCTGTAGTTATAATCACCCCAACCTAGACAGTCCAGACGTTCATCAACAGGTGAATGGATGAGCAAACAGTGATCTACCCATGCACTAGAATATTATTCTGCAATAAGAAGGAATGACTTTTTGATACATGTGACAGCCTGGATGAATCTAAAAATAATTATGCTGAGTGAAAGAAGCCAGACAAAAAAAAGAGTATAATTCCACTTATATAAAATTCTCAAAAATTCAAACTATTCTATAGTGACAGAAAGCAGGTTAAGGGTTATCTGGGATGACAGAGTGGGAAATGGAGGGGGAGAGGAATTACAGATAATCAGGAGGAAACTTGATGGAATAATGGATACCTGTGTTGATTATGGAGAAGGCAGTGGCACCCCACTCCAGCACTCTTGCCTGGAGAATCCCATGGATGGAGGAGCCTGGTAGGCTGCAGTCCATGGGGTCTCGAAGAATCGGACACGACTGAGCGACTTCACTTTGACTTTTCACTTTCATGCATTGGAGAAGGAAATGGCAACCCACTCCAGTGTTCCTGCCTGGAGAACCCCAGGGATGGGGGAGCCTGGTGGGCTGCCTTCTATGGGGTCGCACAGAGTCGGATACGACTGAAGCAACTTAGCAGCCGCAGCAGCATATGTAGATAATGTGTAACAATATTTTGCCAAATGCAAAATGTCCTTATAAGTATTAGGCATTATTATGAATGTTTTTTACAGTATTTATCAAGCAGATGCAAACTGTAGCCACTGGGGCATTTTCCTCTAACTTTGGGAGAAATGTCGGAGTCCTTTGAGGTGGAGGGTATGTTTAAGTAGGTATGTTACCAGAAGTGGGGTCTGGCTGCTCACTGCTTTAAAGCCAACAAAGAGGCCAGGTTGGTGGAAAGGAAAGTGTGCTTTATTTTGGAAGCTGGCAACCAGTGGGCCAGAGAGCTGGACTCTTGTCTAAAGGCCAGCTGCCCACCACTGACAACCAATGGACAAGAGCTTTTATCAGAGAGAAGGGGCTCCATGCAGAAACAGTACAATCAGCTCTGACAGTCATCTTAAAATTGGTCCTCAGTGCTCTCAGCAGCGTCGTCTTAGTTGTTCTAAGTATCTTCAGTTCCAGGGTCAGTTTGTTCCCATTCCTTGAGGCCAGTTCTTGGAATTGTGGCAGCATATATCATAGCTACAGTCTGATCATCATGTAGTTAACTTCTTCCACTTGGTGGGGGTTTCAGGATCTACCAGACAGCTCACAGGACGTGGCTCAGAATATTATCTATAGCCCTTGAGGAGGAAGTAAAGGTCCTTGACTTTGCTTAATGACCGAACTTGATTATCTGGTCTTGTTGAACTGCGTTCCTTTGCTTCTGCATTTTCTCACTTCTCTGATTAAACTTATTCTTTGGCTAAAGTTTTTCTGCAGACAAAAGGCAGGTGGAGGATGTAGAGGGGGAGGGGAGGGAGGACCATGGGGTCCTGCCTCATTTCCAATATAGGGAGGAACGAAGTAGCAGTGGTGTTCATCTTTTGCTATGAGATGGAAAATAAAACCTGAAACGTATTGAACTGCGCACTGCATGGAAAATGTACTATAGCTGCCATCCTGTTGGCCGTCTGCAGATCCCAGCATGCAATGCTCCAGTGCAGTGCAGGCCACCAAGCTCTGCTTGTAAGGATGCGTGGTTTCTGTGGGCTGTCCCCTGTAAAGAGGAATTGAAGCAGAAATGGGCAATAAATTCGTAATGCATTGCACACATTATGCATCATGCTATTTTTAAACAAAAGCCTACCATGCATTTTCCCTGTAAGTCAGAATACATTTATGCACACCAAATAGTGCCCAACTACTGCTTGGATAACATTTAAAGCTTTTATCAACCTAAAAAGGTTGGTAAAAAAGACTGTGTGTTTAGAAACATGCATACACTCTCCTCAAATATTGCAGTTTCTTTCTTTCTTTCTTTCTTCTTTTTATTAAACATCGACTCCTTGAGTGGGGAAGTAAAGATGCAAAGCTCTAAGCCATTTAAAATCAAAATCAGACTTTAATAAGGGAATGTCATGTTTCATTTAAAAGCTTCTCTTCACCTCCTTTTCTTCTGCTGTCAAGTGAAAGAAAAGCTAGCTTTATAATTACATGGCTGCCTCAGCTTTAGATTGTATGTGAGATCTCACATTATTTTTTCACACCTTCTTCTCTCTTTCAATCCTTAGCCACCGCCTGCCTTCCATATCTGCCCACCCCTCCCCGACCCCAGCTTTCTCCATCACCCCCCCAACCCCTGCTCCACCCCAACTTCCTTCTTCTTAAGGAGCTGACAAGATGATGGAGTTCTGTTGATGAAGCTGCTGAATGGCGGTGGTCCTGATTAACTTAGGGGTGACAAGCGAAAAACAAAATAAAGTAAATGAGGAGCATGAAATGCTTCTCACTGTGGATGATCGTTGCAGCCTGGCTGGGTAGAAATTAAGTGCTTTTGGTTTCTACTGCTCAGCAAAGTGTGAAGTCTGTTCCGTGTTCCTTCCCTTGTTCCTGTGCCTCTGGGGTCCTTTCTCACAGTTGATCAAACTGATCACTGTATTTGCCACTGAACATTCAGATCATTTCTTGTTGAATGCCTGGCAAATGTATTAGCAGTAGTAACAACAGGTCTGTTTTCATACATGTTTTTGTTTATATTTTGTTTTTGTCCAGAATCACGATTAACTGCCCTGTTGGTCATGGAATAGGAGTATTGGAAACCTTTGCAATGTTCCCTAGAAAATTATATTGTAATGAAGACGACAAAGAAGATCGTGGTGTAGAATGAAGCTCTAGTTTTGTTTGTTTTGCCACTTGAACGTTAAACTGACACCCAAGACAATCAAAATCTCCCATATTCAGTATCCCACTATTTTCTGGTTGCACCAAAAAATTAACAACCAGCAAATGATATCATCTCTTAAAAAAAAAAAGCATTTAGAGCAGCAGCATGGATGAACCTAGAGATTGTCATACTGAGTGATGTCAGACAGAGAAAGACAGATATCATATGATATCACTTACATGTGGCAAGAAATTGTGGAGTAATTCCTTTCTGATAGTAAGGCAATGCAACCATGAATAGATGATACTGTCTTTACTTATCCTGTAGACAAAATATTATTATTTAGACAGTGCATGAAGGTAGGTAGATATTGTCATTCACTGGAAACCTTTAGAGGGAATGAACATGTGGAAGAGTCTCCGATTTGGAAGGAACCAAGGAAGTTTATTCTCTGCTGCTGCTAAGTCGCTTCAGTCGTCCTGACACGAATCCCTCCAGGGCACGCATGACCCTTAGTCTTAATAGTTAGGGAGAGGGACTCACTGACCCCATGACTTCGGTTGGACAGTTCTTCTCTCTTTTAGCCAAAGTCAGCCTCTCAGGGTTTGAACCAATTGATCAGGCTGTATTCGGGTGCCTCTGAGAATAAGTGGAGTTCTTTTGCCTGAGAGCCCTCACGTCCTTTGACGGTTCTCATAACGCCACTAAATCTTTTATCCACCAAGTTAAAAAAACCACTCACTTCTTTCCGTCGTTTCTCACTTGATCTCGTTTAGGATCTGGCGCAATCCTCCACCCATAGGGGCCTTCTGGCAAGGTTTGACTTGTCAAAATGCTCACACCAGTTCTCTTCTGAATTCCACTGACAGTGGTATTCCGTTCAGATTCCACCCTGTGTAACGTGGAAATAGCCGTGAGTCCTAGGATGCTTTGAGGCTGATCACATCTCTACGTGGTTGATTTTAAACCATTCAGTTAACCTCACATTTCCTCCTGAGTTGGTTGCTTCATCCTGCCTGAGATAGATGTTCCTTTTAAACTGGCACCTAAGATTTTAGGAGAAATAGGCCTGTCTGTGTAGACCAATCTGAAATGAAATATCTAGGAAGAAAGCCTGAATTTTGAGGAAAGCAAGTTTGTTTATTCTCCTGAGTTGATGAGACCAGCTTGAGATCTTAACTGCAGTTAAATCAATTTTAATTCATTCATTGACATTATTATCCAGTTTGTTTCTATTCATGTTAAAGAGGCTAGGTGCACTGAATGTGAAATTGTATATTTTTATCTTAGCTTTTGGCTGCATGTATGGAAGCAAGTAAAAGTGTAAATTAATATGCTTATTCCTGCATATGTGTTAGGCATTAGACTTAAGAATGCTGGTATTATGGGCTTAATTGTGTCTCCTCCAAATTCATATATTGAAGCTCTACCCTCAATACTTCAGCGTGTGACTATGTTTGGAGATGGGTTTTTAAAAGAAATAATTAAATAGAAATGAAGTCATTAGAGTGGGTCTTAACTCAGTATGACTGTGTCCTTTAAAGAAGAGGCAATTAGGACACAGAGCCACACAGGAAAGGTGCTGTGAAGACACAGAAGGAAAACAGCTTTCTACAAGCCAACAAGGGAGTCTGCTAAAGAAAGCAAGCCTGCCCACTCCTTGACCTTGGGCTTTTAGCTTCCGGAGTCACAAGAAAATTAATTTCTCTTGTTTGAGCTACCAAGTCTGTGATACTTTGTATGGTCGTCCTGGCAAACTAATGGGGCATGTTTATAGCATAAATTGTGAAACGTGAAGCCAAACTAAGATTAAAGAATATTTAAGACCCCTTAAAATATTAATATAAATATAAATAATTGGTCATTGGTGATAATACAGGACCTACTGATCATGTTCTCTGAAATGATTCATCTGACGTAAAACCAGTCCTTTCCTCTTAACAGTTTTGAAAGGAAAATTCACCAAAAATGATGGTTAAACTGAATATTTTAAAACCTTACTTTGCTGTAACTAAATTAATACAATTTGAGACAGGTTACTATCCTTCCGGATGATTCACAGACGCACTGCTTACTATAGTCATATTTGCAGCTACTCCTGCTGCTAAGTCACTTCAGTCGTGTCCGACTCTGTGCGACCCCATAGACGGCAGCGCACCAGGCTCCCCCATCCCTGGGATTCTCCAGGCAAGAACACGGAGTGGGTTGCCATTATAGTCATGTTTATTATATGAATATGCATATTTGTTACAACTTTACACCTTCAAAGCTGAGTTAGCATTTTGCTGAACACATGATTCTATGCCAAAACTTCTAATCTGATTATTTTATCATTTTTCTCATTTGCACATGTTCTATCACCACTTATAGTTGTTACCCTTTGTAAGGAGCTCTTTCTATGTGACTGGTTAAGCGGCACCTTGTGAGAAATTGGTCTGATGAGGCACCCAGCAAGCTGTTGGCAAAGAAGCAACAGTTTAATTATGTCAGTGTTTTTCAAACTGTTGGGTGACCAACTAATGAGTTGCAGCCAACACTTTAATAAGATGAATTAGAAGAGAATTGGATGGACTGTATCTGAGTCCATTGATGTAGTTAGGTGTAGTATTGTTGTATGAAATCTTGGTTCAGTTATATTCATTAGCTTAACATATATTTATTAAGCACCTACTGCATACCAGCCCTGTTCTAGGTACTTGGCCTATATCAGTAGACAAAGATCTCTGATATTGTGGAGCTTATTCTTAGCAAGTAAACAGTAAGCATATCTTATTTACATGGTATGTTAGAAGGTATATATATATATATATATATATATATACACATATGCCTTAGTGCAGCAGTCCTCAACCTTTTTGACACCAGGGGACCTACTTCACGGAAGGTCATTTTTCCGTGGACCGGGGAGGTTTTGAGATGATTCAAGTGCATTATATTTATTGTGCACTTTATTTCTATCATTATTACATCAGCTCCACTTCAGATCACCAAACATTAGATCGTGGAGGTTGGGGACCCCTGCCTTAGAGTAAGTATGTAAGGTTCAGTTCAGTTTGGTTCGGTTCAGTCGCTCAGTCATGTCCGACTCTTTGCGACCCCATGAATTGCAGCATGCCAGGTCACCCCACTCCAGTACTCTTGCCTGGAAAATCCCATGGATGGAGGAGCCTGGTAGGCTGCAGTCCATGGGGTCGCTGAGTCGGACACAACTGAGCGACTTCACTTTCCCTTTTCACTTTCATGCATTGGAGAAGGAAATGGCAACCCACTCCAGTGTTCTTGCCTGGAGAATCCCAGGGACGGGGGAGGCTGGTGGGCTGCCATCTATGGGGTCGCACAGAGTCAGACACGACTGAAGCGACTTAGCAGCAGCAGCAGCAGCAGGCCTCCCTGTCCATCACCAACTCCCGGAGTTCACCCAAACCCATGTCCATCGAGTCGATGATGCCATCCAGCTGTCTCATCCTCTGTCGTCCCCTTCTCCTCCTGCCCCCAATCCCTCCCAGCATCAGAGTCTTTTCCAATGAGTCAGCTCTTCGCATGAGGTGGCCACAGTATTGGAGTTTCAGCTTTAGCATCAGTCCTTCCAATGAACACCCAGGACTGATCTCCTTTAGAATGGACTGGTTGTCATTACCATCTTTCTAATGATAACCCTGTATGCGAGACAGCAAAAGAGACACAGATGTAAAGAACAGACTTTTGGACTCTGTGGGAGAGGGAGAGGGTGGGATGATTTGGGAGAATGGCATTGAAACATGTATACTATAATGTAAGAAATGAATCGCTAGTCTAGGTTCGATACAGGATACAGGATGCTTGGGGCTGGTGCACTAGGATGACCCAGAGAGATGTTATAGGGAGGGTGGTGGGAGGGGGGTTCAGGGTTGGGAACTCATGTACACCTGTGGTGGATTCATATCAATGTATGGCAAAACCAATACAGTATTGTAAAGTAAAAAAATAAATAAATAAATAAAAAATAAATAGAATGGACTGTTTGGATCTCCTTGCAGTCCAAGGGACTCTCAAGAGTCTTCTCCAACACCACAGTTCAAAAGCATCAATTCTTCAGTGCTCAGCCTTCTTCACAATCCAACTCTCACATCCATACATGACCACAGGAAAAACCATAGCCTTGACTAGACGGACCTTTGTTGGCAAAGTAATGTCTCTGCTTTTCAATATGCTATCTAGGTTGGTCATAACTTTCCTTCCAAGGAGTAAGCATCTTTTAATTTCATGGCTGCAATCACCATCTGCAGTGATTTTGGAGCCCCCCAAAATAAAGTCGGACACTGTTTCCACTCTTTCCCCATCTATTTGCCATGAAGTGATGGGACCAGATGCCATGATCTTCGTTTTCTGAATGTTGAGCTTTAAGCCAACTTTTTCACTCTCCTCTTTCACTTTCATCAAGAGGCTTTTTAGCTCCTCTTTACTTTCTGCCATAAGGGTGGTGTCATTTGCATATCTGAGTTATTTATATTTCTCCTGGCAATCTTGATTCCAGCTTGTGCTTCCTCCAGCCCAATGTTTCTCATGATGTACTCTGCATAGAAGTTAAATAAGCAGGGTGACAATATACAGCCTTGACGTACTCCTTTTCCTATTTGGAACCAGTCTGTTGTTCCATGTCCAGTTCTAACTGTTGCTTCCTGACCTGCAAACAGATTTCTCAAGAGGCAGGTCAGGTGGTCTGGTATTCCCATCTCTTTCAGAATTTTCCACAGTATGTAAGGTATGTATATACTATTGTTTTTTAGTCGCTCAGTTGTGTCTGACTCTTTAGCAACCCCATAGACTGTAGCCTGCCAGACTCCTCCTCTTCCATGGGGTTTCCCAGGCAAGAATACTGGAGTGGGTTGCCATTTCCTTCTCCAGGAGGTCTTCCTGACAAGTGGGGATTAGGAATTCCAGGAGTCGAGAATGGTTGAACGTTACACGGGATATCGGGGCAGACTTTATGGAGCTGGTGTTGAGTGGAGACTTACAGGAGGTGAGGGAGCTGACCCTGTGCATGTCTCAGGGAAGGAGGTCCTAGGGAGAGGCAATGGCTCGAACGGAGGTCCAGGTGGGGAACTGGAGTGCTTCTGGGACGGCAAGGGGCTGTGTGTCTAGGAATGAGTGAGTGAAACAGCGAGGGTTTCCCAGAGGTAAGAGTGAGATCGTGGAGGCCTGGCAGGCCATTGTAAGGATTCTGGCCGTGATGCTGAGCAATATTGGAAACTACTCAAGGTTCTCGGCAGAGGGCTGACGTGGATATGGATTCTGATAGAAATGAGTTTATTACTATGAGTCTCTGAAGAAAAGACTGGAAGAGACTGACAAGTCATGAAATCCATAAGACTCCTGCAAAATGGAGTTTCTGTTTTCAATTTCATGGGCGTAAATAGGAAGTCCCATAGATGCAGCTGGCTTACCCAACTCGAGGAAAAATAAGAATCACTTGGAGCTTTTTAAAGATCCTATTTCTCAGCCTCACTCCAGATCTCCTGACTTAAAAAGTGTATTTTTAATAAGCAGCACAGGGGGTTCTTTAATGATCAGGGACCTTTGCAGATCACAGCCTTTTTGAAAGATCTGAGTTCGGTTCCTGCCACTGACTAACAGTGAGGCATCGGTCAAGTCACAGAGCTTGGAACCCCAGTGCCTACCTTGCAGAGTGGGTTTGGGGTGTTCATGGGCCCCCTGCAACACACAAGAAATAGGACACGGGAATTATATCTGTCCTGTAGCTGTTCTCAAGTACAGCACTCCAGGATGTGAATAACTGGTCAAGGATTCACAAAGGAGTGATTTACAAGAAAACAAAGTCTGCCTGTGGACAATTAGCCATACTGAAAGCTTACAGGACTATTTGCTAACTGTCCTCAGAGAGTCACGGGCTGATGAATTCTGTAAGCCCAGGTCCCCTTTGATCTGGCTAATTACAGTGAAGCATGAAAAAAAAAAAGTTAATTGCTTGACTCCTGGCTCCTATTTTCCTTAGCATCCTGCTTCTCTGCCCTGGCTCTCTCTGGGCCAGCCCCTTGTCAAGTTTTTGAATACGTGGTGGATGCTTCTTCTGAAACTCCATGACTATGTGAAGACGAAGCTCCTGGCCTACACACTTCATGGGGTAAATGAAAGAGAGCAGGGAACAATGGATCTTATTTTCCTCTTGTTTTTGTGAAATGTCACCAACAGTCATCTTCCATGGTGGCGATACGGTTGAGAATTCCATTCAATTGAGATAGACCCTATGGGAAACCTCAATATATTTTGTAGGAAAATCATTACTAATTGTCAGGGGCAAGGAAGTGGGGCTATTTCTGACCAAGTGTTTTCCTGGTTCTAAGGCACAGACTTTGTGAAAATTGAGTTTTAACTAAATTAGGCTAAAGGAGAAAAACACACTCTATCACAAAAGGAAAATATTCTGGGCTGATCAAAGATAATTTCGAACCTTATAGTAAAAGAGAATAATAGAATGAGATATGAGACAGGATAATAGTATAGGCTGGCATTATAATGAAAGATATATTCACATAAGAGATATAGTGGCTGAATTAAAAGACTCCTGGTCAGGAAATTGGAAGACCATTGACATCCTGTTGCTGACAGCGATAACAGCACCACTGGGAAGAACAGCATTTACTGTGCACTTACTGTATGCACTCATATGGTGAGAAGCATTCCACTTTTAACACTTATCTGTGAGATAAGCACTTTTGTTTTTGCTCATGCTGCACAGGAGGAAGAGGAGAGACTCCTAATTTATCCCCTCCCTTCTTCCCTGGTGGCTCAGATGGTAAAGAATCTGCCTGCCATGCGGGAGACCTTGGTTTGATCCCTGGGTCGGGAAGATCTCCGGGAGAAGGAAATGGCGCTCCACTCCAGTATTCTTGCCTGGAAAATTCCATGGACAGAGGAGCCTGGCAGGCTACAGTCCGTGGGGTCACAGAGTCGGACAGGACTGAGTGACTAACACTTTCACTTTCCCCTTTGGTAACCATGAGTTTACTATGTCTGAGAATCTATTTCTGTCTTGTAAATATGTCCATTTATATCATTATTCAGTTGTGTCCGCCTCTTTGCGATCCCATGGATTTTAGCCTACTAGGCTCCTCTGTCCATGGGATTTTCCAGGCAAGAGTACTGGAGTGGATTGCCATTTCCTTCTCCAGGGGATCTTCCCAACCCAGCAATCGAACCCTGGTCTCCAGCATTGCAGACAGACGCTTTACCATCTGAGCCACCAGGGAAGGCCTTCCACATACAAGTGATATCATATGATATTTGTTTTTCTGTCTGACTTACTTCACTGAGTATGATAATCTCTAGGTCCATCCACGTTGCTGCAATTGACATTATTTTATTATTTTTTATAGCCAAGTAATATTCCATTGTGTATATATACCACATCTTTATTCACTCATTTCACATTGTAGAGGCAGAGATGGGGTTGGATGGACACAATCAATTCTTGATTGGACATTGCATTGTAGAACTCCTCTCTTGGGAAAGTCTCTTGTCCTCTAGGTCTTCATCAGGAACCTAATCACTTACCTTTTGTGGAATGGTTTAGGGAGAATCCCCTAAAACAGAGTGAAACATTTGGAAATGAAAGTGATGATTTAATGTTGAATACATCGTGGGGCAATCCAGGTTTAGAGAGAAATAGAAACGTTTAGTGGTTTTTAGTCTTACAACTGATAGGGACTCTCATTGGGGTTGATTTATCGTGATTCACTGCAGAAGCTTTGTAGCTGAGAAGAGTGAAGCTCTTTAAGTGTGTACTAGCGCTAAAATCAGTGTCTTCATT
This sequence comes from Oryx dammah, assembly GCF_014754425.2. Classification (NCBI taxonomy): domain Eukaryota; kingdom Metazoa; phylum Chordata; class Mammalia; order Artiodactyla; family Bovidae; genus Oryx; species Oryx dammah. The sequence continues at coordinate 22,919,316 of NW_024070208.1, forward strand.
AGAGTGTTAATCGTGGCAGAAGTGGGAATTAAACTTGGCAACATGACAGGGAAGCTGACATCAGTTATTAATTTTAAAAGATTGCTACTCAAATCAAATCAGATAAGGCCATTAACGTCATCTCTGGTATGCTTAACACTTTAAAGGAAGTGGAGAAAATAAACCCTAAGTTAAACAGCTATGCGCGTCTCCCCCCATCTTTGGGATTGCTGTCATAATACCAGAAGATTAAATACGAAATCAAAGCAGGAAGACTTATCACTGATGGACTCCTCTACAAGTAGTAAAATTCATTCATTCTAAACTGATTTTTCCTACAACTGTAAAAAAGTAAGAAAACAACTTCTTGTTGCAAAAGAGGAGTAGATTACGCTGGTAAAATTGAACCACGTATTTTAAAAATGCACGCTTTGCTCTTCTAGGTCCCACATGCCTCTGTCGCATGAGGGCATCTCAAGGGATGACATGAGATTCCTACTGGGAATTGGGTAAAGATCCTATAAATAAGAGAGTTCATCTTTCATTTCTTTCCATCCATCATGTGACGTTAATGACACGGAGCCCGTGAATCAAGAGTAAAATCAGCTCTTTGAGACCTCTTTCACTTTGACCTTCCCCTGCAGTGTTTGCAGTCAGTGCCAGTAACTAGACCCCGTGGTTTAGTGATCACCCAATTTCCTATCTTTCTTTTGCTTAGCATTACCATAAAACCTGACATCATGCCCCAGTCTGCCTCTTGCGGAGACTGCAGTAAGTGGGGGTTTGGCTGAAAGCCCGTTGGTAGCTTCAGAAAGCAGTTTACTTGCCCAGGATGATGAATGAAATGATCTATCACTAAGTCCAGAGTCCCTACTGAAGTCTAACTGCTCAATTTTCTTTTTCTGGCTCCACAGTTTTTCCAGCCAGGAATTAGATTTGAGATGGGCTTCTGCATTTTGGATTGAGGTGGGTTAGGATTTCGGGTAGCATAGAGGTTTCACGCAGCCACCTGCAGCCTGCACTGCAGTGATGCTGCTAGTGCTGTGGTCCTGGCCTCTGGGCATCACGCTGTACGTGGGGTTCCCTGGAAAGTAATGACTAGTGCCTCGTGCCCGGCCAGACACTGGAAACACTCTGGGCAAGAGTGACCTCTGGATCTCATAAGTGGCCAGCTGGGTGCATGTTTTCTAAAATGGGATGTCATTAGCCTTTTCACTGATGACAGATTGCTTGCCTTCCTGCGGTGACTGAATCCAGTCTGCTGCACACTTCTTTGTAGCTCTGTGCTGCTGATGGCAGCCCACTCCAGGACTTGCCTGGAGAATCCCATGGACAGAGGAGCCTTCCAGTCCATGGGATTGGAAAGAGTCGGACACGACTGAAGTGACTTAGCACGTAGGCTGCTGAGTTACTAGTCTTGTGTGCAGGAGGGGTATCTTTCTTTGGCATTCAAACATTTGGTCCTTCTCTGCATTTGGGAGGTATAAACACGACTGCATGTGTGCAGTTTTGAAGTGCTGGGCTTTGACTGAGTCTTCTTTGGAATCTGTTGTGTCCCATTTCGTAACACTGGACTCATCAAGGTATCAGGAGATGGAGTTGGCTGAGCTGTGTGTGTTTTTCTTCCTCTTCCTCTCTTCTCCCCTTTCCATAGGGTTACTTTTAATTGAATACCTATCTTGTGCCAGACACTTTAAATTGATTATGTCATTTTCCCTATATGTTTGCTCTGAGAGATTGTTTTCACTGGCTTTAGATAAAGAAACTAAAGCTCCGAAAGATAAAATAACTCTCAAGTTCATGTGATTAGTAAGCAACTGAGCCAGAATTTCAACTCCAGGTCATGTGGGTTCCTGAAGGCGGAACTCTTTTCCTTCACACTACTGGTGCCAACCTTGTCTGGACAATAGCATAAACTGGGGATTATTTATACAACAAATCCTTGAGTTACCTCCCAAGCTCTTCATCTCCCCAGCCCCAGGCTCAGGGTCTGGCACTTCACAGGCACATAATCAATATTAATTTGATGCCCAGCAGGTTTGACAGATAGTAAGACCCAGATGAGGAATCTGCCTGCCAGTGCAGGAGATGCGAAGATAAGGGTTTGATCCCTGGGTCAGGAAGATCCCCCAGGGAGGAAATGGCAACCCACTCCAGTATTCTTGCCTGAAATACCATGGACAGAGGAGCCTGGCAGGCTACACAGTCCATGGGGTCACAAAGAGTCAGATGTGACTGAGCATGCACGAGGCAATCTGTAAGGTTTGAGTCATGGAATAACTATATACTTATAAACAAATCCCATTATGGTTGTTGGAGGGAAATGTGTTCATTCTCAATATGGGGCCACAACTCTTGTCTTTTCACTCTAAAATGGGCATCCTTTCTTTCTATGCTTGTCACTGCAATGTTATGAGCACTCAATGAATGCTTTGAGAACTGTGATTACAGTACACATGAAAGGTATTATCATCATAAAGCAAATGATAAGAGGAATTCCATACCTGATTGACCAGATTCACTGAATCCTATGAAATGAAATTAGAAGTCAGAGTAGAAGAGGTGTTAAACTGAGAGTTGATAGTAAAAGTCCTGGGACCCCGACAACCTGAAATCTGAACAAATCCTTTGACTCCAGATGTATTTTCCTGTTAATAAAATGTATTACACGGTCCTGAGCCAATGTACAATGAATGGACTTGGAAACGTAACTTGTCCCTGTTTGATCTACAGTGTCTGTTTCTGAATGTCAATTTTTGTTTTTGGCCCAGAAGGTGATTGAGTTCAGCTGTTCTCCATCCTTCCCTTCCAGCAACAGATACGAGTGTGGCGAGCACAGACAATTTGGGGTAGGAGAATAGGGTACTGTCCTTTCATATTCAAACTAAGTGCCTGAGGATGACACATGGGATATAGTGGCCTAAAGGTACAACTGTTCATAGCCACACAGTCACTTTCTTGCTTCCAGCTCTTGAAATCAGTGACACAATTGGTTAATAAACATGGAAAATTCTGAACTCACTCATTAGAAAAATAAGATACAGAATCTCAGTCAGAGAAAAATGTCTTTTGGCATTAGGTACTTTTATTCTCCTGTGAGTACTGCAGTCTAGTAAGTTTGGCAAATTTTATTCCAATTAAATCTTAAATGACGATGGAACCCATTTCAAATGGAGTACTCCAGAAAATCTATAATTTAGTGAGCTCTAACTATGGAAAAGGGTTTTGTTGAATTATTTTCTCTTTCAGTTTGATGCTATTGGGATAATTGTTCACATTAGCTAGAAATGTTTTGCATATTAATATAGATAAGTATAAAACCTTCATGCTAAGTATGCAAATAAGGTTCAGAGCAAAGGTTAAAAGCATGGTAAAGCTGATGGGGAAGAGAGAGGACTTGGTAAAGTCAGGCTCTGGAGCCAGACTGACTGGGATGAAAGTCCAGTTTGGAGGCCTCTTAAAATAAGAGATCCCTGAGGCCATTTCTTATTCTGTCTGTCCTTCAGTTTTCACATATATAGAATGAGAGAAATTAACAGGCTATTAATTAATGTTTCCTCATCTGCCACTGGGCTTGCCCAATATCTCAGTTGGTAAAGAATCCACCTGCAATGCAGGAGACCCCAGTTTGATTCCTGGGTCGGAAAGATCCACTGGAGAAGAGACAGGCTACCCACTCTAGTGTTCTTGGGCTTCCCTTGTGGCTCAGCTGGTAAAGAATCCGCCTGCAATGCAGGAGACCTGGGTTCTATCCCTGGGTTGGGAAGATCCCCTGGGGAAGGGAATGGCTACCCACTCCAGTATTATGGCCTGGAGAATTCCATGGACTGTATAGTCCATGGCATCGCAAAGAGTCGGGCACAACTGAGCAACTTTCACTCATTCACTCATCTGCCAAAGGAGGAAATGAATGGTTAAAAAATAGTGTGAACTGCTTAGCCTAGTGGCTCAGTTGCTTTGGTTGTGTCCAACTCTTTTAGACCCCATGGACTATAGCCTGCCAGGCTCCTCTGTCCATGGGATTATCCAGGCAAGAATACTGGAGTGGGTTGCCATTTTCTTCTCCAGGGGATCTTCCCAACCCAGGGATTGAACCCGTGTCTCCTGCATTGGCAGGCAGATCCTTTATACCGCTGAGCTACCTGGGAAGCCCCAGCAGCTTTCTGTAAGGCAGCCCTAACAGACAGCAATAGTCCTGCAAGTGATAACAACAGCATTTGAGGCCAGCATGCTTTAGCTGTGCTGATGTGGATGGGTGTTTCGGCATGGTGGTGTCTAAACTCACACCAGCTGCCTGGTGTATATGGGGCACCATTAGCAGAATCCCCTGAGGGGGCCCCAGGACTCTGACATGGTCACATAGTGATTTTCCTTTAAATGGGAAGTGGATGAAATTAACGTTCAATGACTGTTGTCTCAGGTTTTAAGTAAGGTCACCACATCCATGTGCCCCTCTCTGAAGAGGGATGAAAACACTCACCCTGTTCAGACTTCCTGTTAAGTCTCTGCTTGCTTAGAAATCCTGCTTACCTGCTTTTCTGTATAGTAATATGGAGAAACTTGTCTCACAGCGTCCTTAAGATGTGGGCCATGATGTCTTCCCGGACGACATTAATGACAGCATCAGTTCACCCTGTGGTCTTGACCACAGCGCTCTGTGGACTCCTTAAGAGAAAATTGTTTCTATCATAGAACTTTTACCATGTGGAAACATTGGGAGTGGGAGCGCATATAGTTGCTTTCTAGTCTCTCGGTCAAGGACAAGCATTGCTAATACAGGCACGCCTCATTTTACTGTGCTTTGTTTTACTGAGCTTCATAGATACTGTGGGGTTTTTTTGTTGCTGGTTTTTATTACAAACTGAATGTTCATGGCAACCCCGAGTCAGCAAGTCTACTATTGCCGTTTTTCAGCATTTGTCATTTCACATCTCTCCATCATGTTTTGGTAATTCTTACAATATCGTGAATTTTCATCTGTATTATATTTATTATGGTGATCTGTGGTCAGTGATCTTTGCTGATATGACCACAATTCACTGAAGGCTTAGATGCCAGTTAGCACTTGTAGCAATAAAGTATTTTTAAATTAAGATATGGGGCTTCCCAGGTGGCTCTAGTGGTAAAGAACTCGCCTGCCAATGCAAGAGAAATAAGAGACTCAGGTTTGGTTCCTGGGTTGGGAAGATCCCCTGAAGCAGGGCATATGGCAACCCACTCCAGTAGTCTTGCCTGGAGAATCCAATGGACAGAGGAGCTTGGCAGACTATAGGCCAAGGGGTCGCAAACGGTCGGACATGACTGAGGGACTAATACACACACACAATTAAGATATGTACGTTGTTCTCACCCCCCTTTGTGTATACATTTTGGTTTAAAAACTGGTACTTACATTACCTATGTAATTTGATATTATATGGGTTTTTTGTTTACTTTTATATTTTCTGCCTTGCAATTTTTTAAACAACTCTTACAAGTTTTATAGTATTCATTTTAACATAATTTATTACCTTTTATTATTTGATGTTGAAATCTTTTAGCGATCTTACATTACTTTTGTATTTATTTAGCTATTTATCGGGCTGTGTTGGGTGTTAGTTGAGGCACGCAGGATCTTTGTTGTGTCACGTGGAATCTTTCCTTGTGGCTCTTGGACTCTCTAGTTGAGGCATGTGGGCTTAGTTGCTGTGGAATTTTAGTTCCCTGAGCAGGGATCAAACCTGCATCCCCTGAAATGCAATGCAGATTCTTAACCTACCGGATCACCTGAGAAGTCCCAGTCTTACACTATTATAAATAATTTTTGATGCCCATTTTTTTTCTTTTCCTTAAGACATTTTCCTAGAAGTGGAGTAACAAGTCAAGGCTATAGATATTTTAAGTCTCAATATAAATGTCCAAATGGCATTCCGGAAGGCTGGAAACAGTGTGTGTGATCAACAGTAAAGGTAGATTGTGGCATTTTCACATGACGGAATGTTACGTGGCTATGGAAATTATTTAGAAGAATGTTGACTTAATTCATGGTATCAAGATTTACTTTTTGTGGAGAAAAGTTTTACGTATATGTGTAAACACACATACATATACAGAAAAAAAAAACAAATATAATAATAAAAATGTGTCCCCCTAAAACCAAGTTCCTATGCCAAGTTTATGATTAACTTCTCTATCCAAAACTTTATTTCCTTTCTTGTCCTGTACCTGTTCTTCCTTAAGATTGAAGAGTATCAGATAAAAGGGGGAATTGTAATGAGCAGAACTCAGTGATATCTCCTTGGAACAGACTGCCCCATGTCCGGCACTTGCTTCTTATTTGTAGAGAAACTAGCCTTCTTGGAGTTCCAAAGAACAGATTTAATCATAGAAGTAAGAAAATGCAGAAGCAAAAGAAAACAGTCAAGCAAGACAAAATAATAATAGTTTAGTTATCAAACCAAGTCAAGAATCTTCAGTTCCTCCTCAAAGGCTATAGATAACCTGAGCTATATGCTTGAGCTATTATGCAGATATTGAAACCCACCAGCTGGAAAAAAGTAATTGTATGCTGACCACCAGCATGTAGACCCACGCTGGTTGGAACTAGAAGGTTGATGATGTTGAATTCCAATTACCTCACAACCAGTCAATCAGAGGAATGTTCACAAGCTGATCACGTACTTCAAAACTCTCTCCCTCACCCTGTCTTAATGAGATTTATGAGATTTATTTATATTGGTTTTGTTTTAACCAGGTGCATGCATGCATACATGCAAAGTTGCTTCAGTCATGTTTGACTCTTTGTGACTCTATGGACTATAGCCTGCCAGGCTTCCCTATCCATGGGATTATCCAGGCAAGAATACTGGGGTGGGCTGCCGTGGCCTCCTCCAGGGGATCTTCTGGACCCGGAGATGGAACCTGTGTCTTTTATGTCTCCTGTATCGGTAGGCGGGTTCCTTACCACTAGTACCACTTGGGAAGTCCCAGTGGCTCAGCAGTAAAGAATCTGTCTGCAGTGCATAAGACGAGGGTCAGGAAGATCCCCTGGAGGAGGAAACGGCCACCCACTCCAGTATTCTTGCCTGGAGAATCCCATGGATAGGGGAGCCTTGCAGGCTGCTGTCCATGGGATCGCAAGAGTCAGACAGGACTTAGTGACTGAGCCCGAAAGGCATGGCTGATCAGGAATTGAACTGGTTCCCCCCTCAGTAGAAGCTCAGAGTCTTAACCACTGGACCACCAGAAAGTCCTGCCCCTCATCCTGTCTTTAAAAACCTGTCCCTGAAAGTCATCAAGGAGTTGGGGTCTTTTGAGCACGAGCTGGCCAGACTCTTGCTTGGTGCCCTGCAGTAAATGTTGCACTTTCCTTCACCAACATCCTGTGTCAGTATATTAGATTTGCTGAGAGCAGGTGAGCAAACCTATGTTTGGTTTGCTGACAATGATACCTCGACAGTGAGTGCCTCTGGTTTTAGAATTGTAGATAATTTTATTTTCTCCTTTATTATGTGAATATATTCAAGTTTCTATAAGAAATACATATTGCTTTAAGAAGCAGAAAGTAGCTTTCTAAAAGCATTATGCATGATGGTGTTCTAAATGCATGATGGTGTTCAGTTTCCATTATTCATATGAATTCTTTTGGCTTTGCTAAAACTCTTGAGAAAAGTAACAATACCAATGTTGCTTTAAAAAAAAATGAAATTTCAGTTCTCCAGATGTTAATTCCATATACTGTAGAATCTTGAGTTTTAGAGCAATCAAGGAATGAAGCTATAGAAATAGCCCATACTTGGTGTCCCTCCCCCATTAAGCATTTGCCTAACGTCTTAATGCACTCAGCTCTTTGAATGGTGAACTCTGGCCTGCATGCACATAGTGTGTTCACTCATGAACTCATTCATGTATTCATTCAGAGTAGTTTATTGAGTACTTACAGTGCTCAGGTCTGTACTAAGGACTAAGAGACAGAAAGATGAAAAGACTATTCTTGCTTTCAAAAAGGTCACAGCTCCATGTATGTTAACAAGCACTTGACTCAGATCAGCATTTGGGGGAACTTACAAAAAGTGGGTAAATGTCTGCCTTCTGTTACCTAAACATTTTTAATACTATTTCTGTTTGGTTTTGATATCTTACTGTGCAGCATTTATTGCTTGGGAACTGTGCTGTTGAATATAGTAAGTCACGAGATGCCTGTGGAGAGTGGAAGTTGCTCAGTCGTGTCCGACTCTTGGCGACCCCATGGACTATACATTCGTGGAATTCTCCAGGCCAGAATACTGGAGTGGATAGCCTTTCCCTTCTCCAGGGGATCATCCCAACCGAAATACAATTTAAAATTCCGTTTCTGTCACACCGAAGCATGAAGTGTTAGTCTCTCAGTCGTGTCCAGCTCTTTGCGACACCACATACTATGGTAAGAGTACTGAAGTGGGTTGCCGTTTCCTTCTCCAGGGGATCTTCCCGACCCAGAGACAGAGTCCAGGCATCCTACATTGCAGGCGGATTCTTTACCATCTGAGCCGCCAGGGAAGCCCCCTCACACCCTGTCACACTAATCACACTGCAAGTCCTGATTGGGCATGTCTGACTGTGGCGACCACAGTGGAGAGGGCAGGTGCAGAGTGTTTCCATCATCACAGAAAGTCGTATTGGACTGACCCACTCTAGGAGGAAGCGTCTTGCTCTTCTTTCCCATCTCCATGGCACGTCCTCACCAAGTTCTTAGACTCTTTATTATTGTGGTCGGGAAGGTCTCCAGGAGAAGAGAATGGCTACCCACTCCAGTGTTCTTGCCTGGAGAGTCCCATGGACAGAGGAACCTGGCAGGCTATAGTCCATGGGGTTGCAAAGAGATGGACACGACTGAGCGACTAACGCTTTCCTTCCCCCTCCACCAAGTGAACACCAGAGATTTCCTTCAAAATTGACCTGCCCATTATTATGGGACAGATAATCCTTAAAGAATCATGATCAACTGTGGCTTCCCAATTTTAAAATGTTTACGACTTACTTCTTGACTTCCAAGTAAAATCCAGACTCTTTAAACCAGCCCCCTATGTAACCCATCCTCCACCTCCCTTTCTGGTTTATATCAGCTGTTTGCAGCCATTCCCCATATCTCCCAAGCTCCCTCTGCTCTTCTTGTCCCTCTGAGTTACCCTTCATGTTCACCCAGCTGTCAGAAATGTCACTTTCCCTCTTTGCCCAGGCTAAGAATGACTTCAAATGCCACCTCTGCCCTAAGCCTTTCTTTGATCTCGAATCAGAAGTCACCCCTTTGCCCTCATTGCTTAGGGCTCAAAATCCGTAACACCTCCACGGCATGATTGCAGAGCAGACTGTATTGTATCTGTTGCTCATTCCTTTACCTCTTCTTGACTGTAAAGTTTAAGGGTAGTTTAGATGTGCATGGGAAGACTCACAAATGTTTGTCGAGTACATTTAGAAGCACACAGCAGTCACTGTCTTTATTTTAATTGCACTATTCAAGTGCATTAAATACCAAAGTGGTCCTTATTCTAGTGATGTTGGAGTTGATTGTCTGTTTTAGAGAGCTAACAGTTTGCCCACATGCTTGATGTAATTGGAAATACAGGGATTGAACACAATTTTTTTTTGGTAAGACTTTCAGGAAAATCAGGGCTCGTTAAATACAGTAGAGGATCACATGAATAATAGAAAAATTTCAAGAATCAAATAAGTAGGAACAAGTATAAAAAGCTGGATCTTTAGCGGCTGTCCTCTCCAGCTTTACTTTCCAAATTAAATGAATAATTAAAGCTTCTTTGAGGCTTTGTGGTGTTATTGTTTTAATTGTTAGTGTTATCCGTTCACAGATCGTCATTGCAATTTTGTGACAGATGCTGAGCTTTCCAGCTAATTACATGGCCACAGATGTAGCTGTAATTCCGATATTAGTGACTGCTTATTTGCTGTAGTCCTTTTCTTTTCCTAAACACTCTAGCACATCAGTATTCATTGCATCTAGCATCATTTTTTTTTTCCCGAGTGGAGATGGAATTAACACGGAGACTGATACACCTGAGGAATACCCTACCACTGGCAAAACTAGAATAGTCTCTCTTTGGGGTATTTTATAAGGCTGATTCATCCATCCAACCCTTTAGATTCTCTGATACTACCTGGTATGTTCCCTTCTCAAGTTTGTATGGACTTATTTCCCTCTTGGTTTGTACTTGTATTGCAGCTCTATTCAGGACATAAAGATGGCTAAACAGTTCCTGTGTGTTTGAGGATCAATGAATAGGAAGAAGAGAGGTAGAAAGAGAGGCCGAGTTCCCCCACAGGATCCTCTATTCCGTTACGTTATCTATTATTCCTTATTTGTTCTTTCCAACTTCTGTGTAGGAATAGTAGTTTGAATTTTATTTCAGTTGTTGGTTTGCTTTCAATTTCATGTCTGTTACCTTTTCTTTTTTATGTGAACTGTTTTTTGGATTTTTTTTTTTTTTGGTGGATTCTAAACAGAGGAACTAAAGAGTCTCTTGATGAAAGTGAAAGAGGAGAGTGAAAAAGTTGGCTTAAAGCTCAACATTCAGAAAACGAAGATCATGGCATCTGGTCCCATCACTTCATGGGAAGTAGATGGGGAAACAGTGGAAACAGTGTCAGACTTTATTTTGGGGAGCTCCCAAATCACTGCAGATGGTGACTGCAGCCATGAAATTAAAAGACGCTTACTCCTTGGAAGGAAAGTTACGACCAACCTAGATAGCATATTCAAAAGCAGAGATATTACTTTGCCAACAAAGGTCCGTCTAGTCAAGGCTATGGTTTTTCCAGTGGTCATGTATGGATGTGAGAGTTGGACTGTGAAGAAAGCTGAGTGCCAAAGAATTGATGCTTTTGAACTGTGGTGTTGGAGAAGACTCTTGAGAGTCCCTTGGACTACAAGGAGATCCAACCAGTCCATTCTGAAGGAGATCAGTCCTGTGTGTTCATTGGAAGGAATGATGCTGAAGCTGAAACTCCAGTACTTTGTCCACCTCATGAGAAGAGTTGACTCACTGGAAAAGACTCTGATGCTGGGAGGGATTGGGGGCAGGAGGAGAAGGGGACGACAGAGGATGAGATGGCTGGATGGCATCACCGACTCAATGGACGTGAGTCTGAGTGAACTCTGGGAGTTGGTGATGGACAGGGAGGCCTGGCGTGCTGCGATTCATGGGGTCACAAAGAGTCAGACACGACTGAGCAACTGAACTGAACTGAAACAGAAGTTTATATTTTAGCTCTTCAAAGGTTGCATAGAAAATCAGGATCAGTCATAAAAAAAACAAACCAGCAGTTTTCTCCATTCCTTTAGCGTATCTTAAAAAACCATGTTTATGAGAAGTCATGGGATCATATTTTATATATATATATATATGCACACACATACACACATATTCTGAAATAATATGGAGCTGAAAGATCATCAGGTTTAACTTTTTTAAAGAAGTTTTCATTTTATATTGGAGTATAGTTGATAGCAATATAGTGTTAGTTTCAGGTGACATATACACACCACTATATAAGACAGGTAACCAACAAAGACCTACTGTATTGCACAAGTCCAAATTGTGGTGGTAGGAATGTTGGTGGCTTAGGGAACTGAAGTCCCTTGTCCAAGGTCCTGCTGCTGCTCAGGGTTAACCCTGGGACTAGAACCCAAGTCCCTGTCTCCTAGGTCAATGGCCCGTCAAGGAGACTCTTTAACACTAGAGACAGAAGAAGCTGTGAGCTTTAGAAGCAGTTCCTCAGGGTGCACAGCAGTGCCCTAGGCCTCCCAGTGGTTAGTGTTTAGGTTTGACGCTGTCAGGCTCAGTCACTGTCATTCAGTGACTCTTGCAAACCGGTTGCGATTGAACACCAATCACAAACAGTTGAAGAGGTGCCACAGAACCCTCCAAGCCAAAAAAAAAGAAAACCTAGGATTGAACAGTTTGTTGGCAGATCTGTCTTTATCAGAGGATGAGATGGTTGGATAACATCATTGATTCAATGAACACACACTTGGGCAAACTCCAAGAGATGGTGAGGGACAGGGTAGCCTGGCGTGCTGCAGTCCATGGGGTCTCAAAGAGTCAAACACGACTTGGCAACTGAACAACAAAAGAACAACTGTCTTTATAGGAAAGGAGAGATGGGAGTGTTTAAATGACATCAGTCACGAGAGAAGGGGGGAAGAAAAGTAACCCAAAGAGAAAAAGAAGGCACAGGGGCCACATAAACTGAATACATTTCCATCAAGGAGGTTTTTATTCACATCTTGCCCATTCATGATGAACCACGCAGAATCTAAAGTGATATCTGTAGTCACACGTGTTGAGACCAAGTAGTGTGTCCTGATAATGTATTTTTGAAACCTTGCATTATAATAAATATCTAGGCACGGTTTTTAAATTAATAAGCACCATTCATGGCCACAGGACACAGCAGCATTGTACCTGATCAGTGTTACTCTTTTGGGAGGCAGCAGCCCAAGGCTTAGCACCTACACTGGCAATCTAATAGGGATCATATATCGGCTTAAAGTTCATTCCGATTAACGTGTTACATCACCTAACAAAATAATTATGACTTCATTTGATAGTTAAGATTTTCTCCACGTGGCCAGGCTGATAGAAGCAAGGTTTATCTAACCTGAGAAATCTGCTTCAGAGACTTCATGTTTGATGGGAGAGAAAGACAGGTTGGTGGAGCGTAAGAGAAGAGGTCATCATGATTGAGTTAAGGGCAGGATTGAAAAGGGAAGTAAATTGCTGGCATAAAATGGAGCATCACCTCACAGCTATCCATTATTTCTTTTCAGAGCTTGATTTATAACTGTCAGAGTCTCATGGTTTACTTAGACAGTCATAATTCTCACAGAACTGGATCCGATGTTTTACAATTGCTTTCTTCCTGGTCCTCCCTGGGATAAACAGCAAAAGCAGTTAAAGAACATGTCTCTTTTTTAGTGTTCCTAATTTATTTATGTTATTATTTATTGTTGACTGTGCTGGGTCTCCGTTGCTGCCAGGGCTGCCCTCTAGTCGCAGTGCTCAGGCTTCTCCTTGCGTCAGCTTCTCCTGTTGGGGAGTGCGGGCTCTAGAGTGTGTGAGCTTCAGGAGCTGCGGCTCTGTGGGCTCAATAGTGGCAGTTCCCAGGCTCTAGAGCACAGGCTCAGCAGTCGTGGCAAATGAGCCTGGTTGCTCCTTGGCATGTGGGATCTTCCCAGATCAGGGATCCAGTAGGCGTCTCCTGCATTGGCAGGCAGATTCTTTACTACCGAGCCACCAGGGAAGCCCAAGAATGTATCTCTTTTAATGTTACCTAAAGCCTTACTTACCTACTAAGTAACCTGCAAAGCTGTTCACCACACAGAGCCTCGGATGAAATCCTGTGGACCGTGTATATTACGTTAACGTGGGAATTTGCTAAGTGTTAGGTGCTTTTACAGCGTAAAAGCACTTCCCAAGCCCAGAATGTTTAATTCATAGAACCCTTCAGCGAGGTATGTAGGTCCTGAGCTTTATTATTGTTGTTGTCATTATCTTTCTTATTTCACAGTTGGACACACTAAAACGCAAGAAGGTTAAGTGCTTTTTACCCAAAGTCTCTGAGGAAGCCGGTGGTACTGGAGCAGGACAGGAAAGCTCCCGTCCAAAGCACGTCCTTTGTCTACTGAAAATGGAGAGATTGCTCTTTTGCCTACTAAAAATCAAGTCCCAAAGGCACTGAAGAGTTTTTTGAGAATTGAGGAGTGTCTATTCCATCTCCATTTGTTTCTTGAATAATGTAGGAAATGCATAAAGTTTGGCCCAAATTGACCAATGGTCCATTTATCATTTTTAGCAATTTTTGGAAGAAAGACTTTTTGGAGTGACTGGTTTTGTCTGTATGATAGTTCCCCAAAGCCTCCAATATTATATGCTTAGTTTCTCAGAAAGACTTCCAATTTCATCATTGCCCTTTGGATGAAAAGGGCACATACCCATCTATAGAGTTGAGTGGTGACCCCTGTGGAAGCAGGGACTGCCTCAGAAGGTGGCATTATTTGTACTGCTGTCTTCCCTGGTGCCACAGATGGCAAAGAATCTACCTGCAATGCAACAGACCTGGGTTCAATCCCTGGGTCAAGAGGATCCCCCAGAGAAGGGAATGGCAACCCATTCCCATATTCTTGCCTGGAGAATCCCATGGTCAGAGGAGCCTGGTGGGCTACAGTCCATAGAGTTGCAAAGAGTCGGACACGACTGAGTGACTAACACTTTCACTTTGCTGGTTAAGTACTATTGAATGAGCTAACAAGAATATTCAAACAACTTTTAGTGATTTTTCTGAAGCAGAGACACAATTTCAGTCTTTTATTTAGGGCTACCCAGTTGTTTAAAATCACTGAAGCAGAGCCATCCATCGAGGAGCTCTGCTGCTTTTTTTTTTTCTTTTGAAATGAGACACCCTGATATGGCAGCATTTCTTTCTCTTCTATAAAAGGGGCTCAGAATGACCCCTGCTTTTCAGGAGATTGCACATTCATGAATAGTGACAGGTTGCGGTGTCTCTCTTCCTGACAAATCTATCTTTAGAGTGGAGCGAGGCACGCTGACCACCCTCATCACACTGGTAGTGATACTTAGTTACTGCTGGGATGATGCGTGCAGTCTGTCCCCTGCTTCTGCTCCTGGTGGGTGCTGGGATGGATTGGTATGTGTATTACTTGTCTATTACTGATAGCAGCACAGGGTTGTGTACATGTTTAAAATTATTATATTAGCTGACACAATCTGTACCATTGGTAGCAAAATCACTGCTCTCCCCACACAGAGCAGCTGCGTTGCTGCATCTGACTTTTCTGTAGAGACAAAAATGACACCAAATCAAATACAAATCTCCTACCAAGATGGAGCCACAATCAGCAGCACTTATTGAGCTCTGCCCAGGTGAGAATGAATGATGCAAAGATATGGATCCTTTAGTTCCGTGTCCTATTAGGGATTCCAACCCCACCCTCCATCAGATGCTTACAGTCTCCTTGTTGTTCAGTCACTAAGTTGTGTCCAACTCTTTGCCCTTGTTAGGATGGAGATTAAGCCCTGTAACCAGTTACCCTGCCATGTATGGAGACGGTCTGCAGGTCAACCATTCTCTGGTCAAGCCCGTATGCCACCACTGACCCAAGGGACTTTGATAGCCTTGAACAAGTTACTTAGCCCTAGACTTTTGCTTTCTTACCAGTAAAGTTGAAACAATAATACTTGTCTTCCAGGATTGTTGTCAGCATTAGAAACATTGTTTGAAAGCTGCCTGACATAGCCTAGAACTTTGTAGAAGATCAGTATTATTACTAACAACAGTAATGGCACAAGCAAGTGTGTGCCCAGTGCCAAATTTGTGACGCAGGTGTAAATGCTATAAGAAGTCAAAGCAAATTAATTGCTTTCACTTCAACTTCTAGATTTTGAAAAGTTGGAGCTATTCATCATTTTCCTTTAGTTCTATCCTCATTTCTTGTGTTCCTTGAAATGTACTGAATTTCCTTGCTGCCTTTATATTAGCTGCTGTTGCTGCTGCTAAGTCGCTTCAGTCGTGTCTGACTCTGTGCGACCCCATAGATGGCAGCCCACCAGTCTCCCCCGTCCCTGGGATTCTCCAGGCAAGAACACTGGAGTGGGTTGCCATTTCCTTCTCCAGTGCATGAAAGTGAAAAGGGAAAGTGAAGTCGCTCAGTCATGTCCGACTCTTAGCGACCGTATGGACTGCAGCCCACCAGGCTCCTCTGCCCATGGGATTTTCCAGGCAGGAGTACTGGAGTGGGGTGCCAGTGCCTTCTCCGTCATATTAGCTAGTTCTTGATTATTCATAGTGGCAGGAGCCAAGGAATACATAAAAATAATTGAAATTCCCAGGTAGAACATGGGGAAGTCATATTTTAGTCTACCTTCTAGTCTGGACTTGAATTTATCAGCATTCTTCCAGAAATCTATTAAGTAGCAAACTGAACTGCTTTTTAGCTTTCTTTCCTTATTTCCTTCCCATCACCTCATGGTACAACGGATAAAAGACGACTGTCAGGTGATAGAAGAATAGATTTTTCTTTGAATCACTTATAAATTAGATAATTAATTGTAAAACAGTTGAAAAATAGCCAAATCCATTTCTCTGAATCTGATAGGTAAAGAAAATTTTCAGAGTTTTCAAATGCCTATAAGGCATTATTCATTTAGAAAGTAGTGGTGTTGATAATACAAAAGATCCTGTTTGTGCTTTGTATGCACTGTGATTTTTCCTGCCAATTTATCTTCCTTCATAGTTTGCTTAACCTGATATTAAATGTCATTGGTATTCCCTGAGCAGTAACTGACTAATGAAGGGAAAATAACCCTGAAGGATAGAAGGTATCAGGAGAAACCTTTTGGAATTGAAAATTGGCCGTGGAAAATCCACAGGCTTACAAGTGGATAATTGTGAATTGACTCTAGATGAAAACTGCCAGGTTTGGTCATTTGTTTTCATCACTGTAAATATCAGTAAGTTCTCTCTTGCGATCCCAGAAAGGGATGAAAAAACATCCCATCAGTCATTCTGAAGGTTAGAGTGATGGTAGGCGGTCACAAATACAAATCTCTAGGGAACTTGCCTATCACATACAGATCTGCACCTCCTCATGTTGATATTCACCCCTTCTGCATATAATGAAAGATATTCCCTAAAATAGTTTATTGCAAAGTGGGTGAGATGAAGGCTGGTATTTAAAACACTCATAACTGGCCTCAACTTCCTTCTGTGATGTTTGGATCTTCTAGGAGAAATTCAGGTTAATTGAAAACAATCCAAAAAGGAAAATAAGTCATTTCAGTACAGGAAGGGAGGGAGGAAAAGAATAGGAAGAAGTGGAAGACAAGAGGAAGAAGGGGTCTGAATTTTCCATCAGTGGCTGATTTTCCCCAAGAGAATCCACCTGGTTTATACTTCAAGATCTTGGGTTCATTGAAGACATGATTTTTCTGACCAGCCACAGTTTTCTCTCATTAAATTTCCTTACAACTGCAGCAAACTAAAGCAAAATTTAGAAAACTACCTTTGGAGAGTGGAACTGAAAATAACCTGTGTAAGTGTACTCCATCAAGTGAATCTTTTTAAACTGAGAAGAATAATTTATTATTTGACTAAGGAGGTAACTGATAATTCTTGTGGCTATGATCAGTGATATCCTTCTAAGTGTTAGTCGCTCAGCTGTGTCCAGTTCTTTTGCGACCCCATGGACTGTAGCCTGCCAGGCTCCTCTATCCATGGAATTCCCCAAGTAAAAATCCTAGAGTGGATAACCCTTCCCTTCTCCAAGGGATCTGCCCAATCCTGAACCTGGGTCTCCCGCATTGCAGACAGATTCTTTCAGGCAGATTCTTTACCATCTGAGCCACCAGGGAGATTTTAAATTACCTTAAACATCATCTCACAGATGTTAAAGGCCAGCTGGGCTCAGTGTCTGCAGCCCTTCTCTTCCGTGGTGGGAATAGGGTGACAGGTACCTGCAAGTGATGGCTGAATATCTGCAGCTACTTCCTGTTTCTCGGTCAGTAAGCTTTCTCCCTTAATAGTTCCCGTCTTCTTCCTCGCTACATTGATTTTTGGTGCTTTTGTAAAACCCAAATGGGATCTACATGGACTCTGAAGCCAACAAAGAGAACTGCATCAATATTTCATGTAAAAAAAATTAAAAGGAAATAGAATCCATACCAATAAGCTGTATATTTCATGACATCATAAAATGCTTTTGCCAGAGGCAGAATTAAATGGAAAGCAGCAGGATGTAGTTTTGTTAAAAACCTGTGACCAGACAGACAGGAATTTGGGATAATCTAGACTTATTGTTTTTGTGTTTGTGACATTTTTATGTTAGACTTGAGTTAGGGGCAAAGTTCCATTTTCTGGTGGAGTTCCAAAATCACATTCTTGGTACAGCTGCGGGAGCCATGGCCCCAAACACAACCCCTGGAGGGAAACAGACAAGATGGAGAAGTATTTTTGACAGCGGGAGAGCTGGAATGGGGCACATTATGCCACAAAAATTTGCTCTCCTTTTAATGCATGTTCCAACAAATCTCCTGTGTAACCTTACAGTTTTAAAGTTTTCGAATGTTTCCAGTGTGTTTTTAAATTTCATCCAATATTTGGTTTATTTTGATCATTTTATAATGTGTGAAATTATCAAATCACTGTTATGTACCTGACATGAATATAATATTGTATGTCAATTCTATCTCAATTTAAAAATTAATCAAGTCCAACTAAAAAATCGTTTCTCAGTTTATAAATAATGTGTGTTTCTGTTGTGAGTGTAGTATATGTTCATTATAGAAACTTTGGAAAATTCAAAAAAAGCGTTATAACGCTAAAGTAAAATTCACCAATAATCTTACCCATTAGAGATATTACCGTTAAAATTGGAAAGATAAATTTGGAAGCGCCGCCCCCATCCTCCCCAGCGTTTACCAGGCTGTCCGCATGTGTCCTGTATTGTCTGCCCCCTTGCTTGTCACAGTGATGGAGGATGACCTTCTGCTTGAGTCCTGTGTCTAATCCATCCTCTTTCACTTAGCCTTGGTGCCACCCTTCTTAAATGAATCTCTTCATTACCTTCCATGTACTACTGCTTTGCCAGCTTTCACACAATTCAGTCTTCTATATTTGCTGCTTTACAATACTCATTAGTAACTTGCACATAATTATCTGCATATGGACATATGAATATATAATACATTAGATTAAAATATTCATGCTAGGAAATATAATTTTTAATAGCTAAAGAATGCTTTGTCCCTATGGCTATGTCATAATTCATTCATTACTTGTGAATATTCAGTTAATTCCACTTTTTCCATACTAAAATAACATTGCAACATGTACTTTTTTCAGACTTTTAGAAATGATTTCAAATTCTATGATTCCAAAATTTGTTCTTTTAGTAATATTGGTAAAAAGTAAGCTTGTATTCTTTTTGTGTTTGCATAGTCACCGGATTCTGCTTTGACTTACCACCTCCACATCTCATCTTACTATAGGGATTTTTGCCTAATGAAGAAGACTGGGCCCTTAAACTAAGGAGTCTGTGTGAGAGGAAAAGTCTCGAGCGGTCCACGCACAGATGTTTTTGTTGTGGTAGTTTGTCTAAGACCTATTCACAAGCTACTAATTAAGACAAATCCTTTTGGGGGTCAGAGTAAATGGCCTTCCTCTCAGGAGGTTCACCTTCATATCATTACTTCTTAATAGTACCACAAGGGACCCTTTATCTTGGACAACAGAGAACAAATGATAGAGCCAGTTGCAAGAAGTATAGTAAATGGATACTCTGTTTGAAACATACTTATTTATATTAATATAAATAGATAGATATAGAAGTTTCTATATCAGGATGCTGGGCTTCCCAGGTGGCTCAGTGGTAAAGAATCCAGCTGCCAAGCAGGAGATGCGGGTTCGGTCCCTGGGTCAGGAAAATCCCCTGGAGGAGGAAATGGCAACCCACTCCAGTATTCTTGCCTGGAGAATCCCATGGACAGAGGAGCTTGGGAGGCTATAGAGGGGTCACAAAGAGTTCATGGGGTCACAAAGAGTTGTATACGACTTAGTGATTAAACCACCACCACCACCATATCAAGATGCTAGTATAAAATTTGGATGAGGTTATCATATTTTGGGTGATGAGCACTTTCACCTAAATATGCATAAAAATCTTTACCCTGAGGGTTAATGTTACATATCCCATAGTCCAAATCCAGCTTCAGATTTTCTCCCTCTTGTTCTTGACTAACACTCTTGACTTTCTCAAGAAAAAACAAAACAAAACATCTTATGATTGACACCTTTGGAAGAATCGGTGCCAAAATATTAATGGGAATTTCCTGTGCCTGTGGAGTTTCTTCTTATTTTTATCTGTATTTTCTAGTTTGTCAAATCAACTCATTTTCAGAGTTTGTGATAACATGGGGACAAGATTAATTTCATAGTGTAAGTAAATCAGACCATGAAATAGGACATAAATCTCCTTGGATCCATGTTGATGGGTCTTTGGCTCTGTCTCACCCTGGCACTTGCATCTCAAGTGTGTTCATGTCAATCATGGGGGATTTTCAATGTCAATATGCCCTGATTACTGTTGATGATGTCTCTGTTATTTATTCCTACTTTGTCCTTCCTTTTAATTTGTCTCTGTTTTCCTATTTCAAATTGTGATCACACAGTATTGTCATCACACAGTAGCTTTGCAGTGACCCTGAGACAGCCCTGGAAACTGCAGTCCTTGCCTGGCTTCATGGCTGATTAAATTCCTCTTAGGAGGGGATCAGAGTCTTCTTCTATAAATTGAGATGAAGTACTTCTGCCAAGACTTTCCCCAGTACTCATAAGATGTTTTCTGAATTGTTATGCCCTATCTCTCAATCCAAAAAAGGCATTGGTGTCATCTTTCCCTTCCTCTGTTCATGACCACTCTAGTGGATTCATCTGAAAATCTAGATAATGGAGCTAGATTCAAAAGACCAAGTATCCCTACAAGGTACACATAGTGTGCTCTTAGTATAGGCGTAAGGCTTATGTGTTCATAGGTCTAGTTCCTTTCTAGTCCTGAGTTCTCTTCAGTTGTTACTTATTCATTAATAGATTTCCAGCATTTGCCATGGTGTCTGGAACCCCACAGAGACTCAGAAAAATGTTTACAGTTTTGTTCTGGTTCCCTAAAGAAAAATCCAATAAATATCCAGGGACTCCACAAAGTCTTCTGTGGGTATTCTCTACTCCATTCAGATATCCCTTCTCAGAACTTCTTTTAATCACAGGGTGAAGCAAACCCACACCTGGGAGGGTGGGGACACTCACTCACTTCTTAGAAGCCTTCTTTCCTGTTTCCCTTTAGAATGGTACCTGGTAGATAGTAAGTGCTCAATAAACACCAACCATGCTTTAGTTTGATTGTGTAAATGGGATGACTGTCCTCATTTGAAAACATTTTCTTAGTTTCAGTTCAGTTCAGTTCAATCGCTCAGTCGTGTCCTACTCTTTGCGACCCCATGAATTGCCGCACGCCAGGCCTCCCTGTCCATCACCAACTCCCAGAGTTCACTCAGACTCACGTCCATCAAGTCAGTGATGTCATCCAGCCATCTCATCCTCTGTCGTCCCCTTCTCCTGCTGCCCCCAATCCCTCCCAGCATCAGAGTCTTTTCCAGTGAGTCAACTCTTCGTATGAGGTGGCCAAAGTACTGGAGTTTCAGCTTTAGCATCATTCCTTCCAAAGAAATCCCAGGGTTGATCTCCTTCAGAATGGACTGGTTGGATCTCCTTGCAGTCCAAGGGACTCTCAAGAGTCTTCTCCAACACCACAGTTCAGAAGCATCAATTCTTCGGCGCTCAGCCTTCTTCACAGTCCAACTCTCACATCCATACATGACCACAGGAAAAACCATAGCCTTGACTAGACGGACCTTAGTTTAATTCCCCTCAAAATTGGACATTGGTTTCCAACTCTATGCTGTTGATTGATTGATTGGCATTGATTCGTTGTAACTTCATGCTTCCGTCCATTTCCTTTTTGAATAAGTTTATCCATGACTGTCTTTTTAAGGGAAATCAATAGACAGATGATTCGTGCTCGGTGAGACCATCATGATTTATTAGCTATCTGTTGATCGTGACGCCCTGCTAAGAGACTTCTCGTTGTTGTTGTTGTTCAGTCTCTGTCACGTCTGACTATTTGCAACCCCATGGACTGCAGCACGCCAGGCATCCTTGTCCTTCACTGTCTCCCAGAGTTTGCTAAAATTCACATCCATTGAGTCAGTGACGCCATTCAACCATCTCATCCTCTGCCACCCCCTTCTCCTGCCCTCAAACCTTCCCAGCATCAGGATCTTTCCCAGTGAGTCAGCTCTTTGCATCAGGTGGCCAAAGTATTGGAACTTCTCATAAATCATGAGAAAAGCTAGAACTAGAACCAGGAAACCCTTGGGTCTTTTGTTCCCCCTCTTGAAAGTCACATTTCCTTTCCACTTAACTAAAGAGTAGGTGTATCAGCAAACAAGAGACAACATGTTTCATCTAGGGATGGACTCCCACATGCTACGAACGAATGTGCCCTTGGTTTGTACGCAGGAGACTCTTCTCCTTCTTGACAGCATCCTACGGGATGGAGCTGGGAGATTCAATAACAGAAGCATGTTCCTCCTCACAAATCCTCCGGAGACAAGGGGCTCACTTGCAGATCAAGTTTTATTGCTAAACGTGGTATTCTATAGTTCCCATGGTAGAGATGCTAAAGAAAGAAAGAAAGTGAAGTTGCTCAGTTGTGTTCAACTCTTTGAGATCCCATGGACTGTAGCCTACCAGGCTCCTCCGTCCATGGGATTTTCCAGGCAAGAGTACTGGAGTGGGTTGCCATTTCCTCCTCCAGAGGATCTTCCCGACCCAGGGATCGAACCCAGGTCTCCTGCATTGTAGGCAGACGTTTTATCTTCTGAGCCACCAGGGAAATCTTAGAGATGCTAACAGAATTCTAAAAAATCCTTGCGAGTAAGTTCCTTTTCATGAAACCTACTCAGGGAGGCAGAAGCACATGAAGTGCTAACCTCAGTGAGGCGGTGCTGACTGTGAATACAGCAGCGCTTTAGGGAAAGGAGAGGGTCTGACTGAGATGGAGCAGAAAAGCTTCAGAGTCATGGAGGAGGAATCTGGGCGTAATGAGTGTCTGCAACTGAGATGCCGGCGCTGGGCCAGTGGGGACCTGGTGGGGGTGACGTCAGGGGAGGTGGAGGAGAGTTGGGTGGGCTGCCCAGGAGAAGACCAGGTCTGAAAGCATAAAGTGGATGCTCAGGAGCAAAAGGAAATGAGAGTGAAGTTTTAAGTGTCAAAGCTTCTCTTTTACTACCCTTGTTTGGTTGGTGACTATTTGCAGATATTGTCAGCAGCTTATCAGACATTCAGTGTATGTAACCGCAAAGACCATATGGAACAACCCTCCTTTGCACTGGAGCAGGGGTCTCAAATTTTATGAGGCTCAGAGATTGTGTGTTTCATTAAATATGAAAGACACCACTTCTAAGCTTGGGAGTATTTCTTGGCCATCATCTTGGAGGGAAGAGGCTTCTCACAGGTTCTGGAATATTGAGTACATCCATTATTAAATATTATTGTTGGTGCCACTGTAAATGTGGTTTGCAGATTCTTCACACTTGAAATATATTAAATATTTTTAACCAGACATTTTTCTAGTGATGCTATAGTTGATACAAATTATATTGGAAACTTGAAAAAACATAAGAATGCACTTTGCCCTCAGTTCGGTTTTTATTAAAATTTTTACCTACTTTTGGCAGAATCTCGTTAGGCTCAGCTTTTTTGCCAAATTCTTACTAGATCTTTAGTAAGAATTTAGAAGTTTTGCCAAGGACCAAATACCTCTTTGGAATATGGTATCTTATTTTGGTTGCAAGCTTTTGTTCAAATGGTATCTTTCTAATTGAACTTATTTTACATTTTAAACATTTATTTATCTGTCTGCGCCAGGTCTTAGGTGTTCCGCTTATAGGATCTTTAGTTGCAGCACGTGAACTCTTCTTCGCAAAATGTGGAATCTAGTTCCCTGATGAGGGATCGAACCCGGGCTTCCTGCATTAGGAGTGTGGAGTCTTAGCCACTGGATCACCAGGCTAGTCCCCCTGTCTAATTGACTTTGAAATAGAGTTTATTATTATTTGTTTGTAGTTCAGATTTTTGTTTTTCATTAATATAAGTTTAATGTTCTTATACAGGAAGATTCTCCATTAGGTTAAATACATTATTGATCGTGTGTTTTTGCCGTATTTCATTAATAGGAATAGTAAATAATCAGTTTATGGCAAAGGGTAATTTTTTTTTTTAATTTGGATGAAATAGTTTTAAAAATCACTGGTGATATATAGTCAGGACACAGATATAAGCACATTATGTCACCCACATGCTTTTTCATTTCCTGCCTTGTGGGATGCTTTTCTATGAGGTAGCTGTTTTATTCGAGGGTGCCGTGAACTCAGCCCTTTATTCCGGGCATCACTGTCACTTGTCATTGTCTGTGCTCTGCCTGAGTGGTGTGAGAATGGGTCCTCCGAGTTTCTTACTGGACCAGTGACTGGCGCTGCTTCATTTATTCTCTGGTCAGGATAGCCTGTTGCTTGCTCTTTCATGGGTGAGGGCTCCCCTGTGATGTTGGTATGTTCCAGCCACCCGTGGTCCCCTCTGGGATGCAGGGCCATCTCAGAACATGTCATGGTGCCAACCGGAAGATGCGCATGGTCCCGGAAGCCCCCTTGTGTGTGGCTGGGGATGGTATTTGCAGTAGCATGGGCCACCTGGCATCATCTATTAGGAGATATGCTGCCAGCCCCCCCAAATCTCATGGGCACATGAGACTGCTATATTCTGACATTAATGTCTGCGTGAAAAACAACGGCAGAAAAGGCATTTCTCATTTTTTTCACAGCTTTAAAAAATGGATCAACTAATCAAATTGAAAAAATTGATTCTCGGCTGTGACTATCATTAAATTTATTGAGCACATCTGTTCTTAGTTCTCATTTTATTAACACCGAAATGGATTCTCCTCCAGCACATTCGAGATCAAGTTCAGGTAATTCCACTCGGCAAGCAAGTCCTCCGCGATTTCTCAGTCGCTCAGTGGCCACCACCTTGCCTCACTTACAGTCTCACAGACGGGTCCTCCCGCCCGGTCTGCCACCCCACCCACACTCCCCGCCCCCTGCCCCCAGCTGTCTACTTTGTGGTTCTCCAAGGGTGGTCCTGGGAACCACAGGCATCAAGATCAGATGGGAAGCTTATCACAAGCCCAGATTTCTGGGTCAGAGCCGAGAGGTTTTGTGTAGGATTCTCTGGGAGAACAGAGTTGGAGTCTTTTGTTTTTAGTATTTATGTACTTTTTTGTTTGGCTGTGTTGGGTCTTAGTTGCAACATGCAAGACCTTTCATTGTGGCGTGCAGCCTCAGTAGTTGTGGCTCACGGATTTGGTTGCCCCACGGCATGTGGGATCTTAGTTCTCCAACCAGGGATCAAACTCGTGTCCCCTGCATTGGGAGGCAGAATTTCTGAAGCACCAAGAAAGTCCCTGAAGTCTGTTTTCAACAAGTTCAGCCTAAAATATGAGCACCACTGATCTATGAAATAAATTCCTTCTTGGAAGACTGCATTTCACCATCATCCAACTAGGAGGACAAGACCCTTTACCTGTCGGGGTCTCTCCTGCTTGAGTTTTCTCCTCTCCACCTGCTCCAGTAGGCTTGCACTTTGTGTGGTGTGCAGTGCTTGCCAGTTCCCGCCCCTGGTCTGTCCTCGTGGACTGGAGCATGTCTGACAGCTCCCTTTGTCGGGTATTTAGCACCAGCAAAGTTTAACAAGTGCTATTTATTTGTTCCTGGCAGGTCAGGATTAGCTGCGGTGGCACTAAATTAACCCTAAGAGTATCCTTTAAATTCACTTCACACTGACTTGTTAATTTGACTCCAGAAGAGTAAAAAAGAAGGTGGAGAAACATTCTTCTCTTCTTTTTTTGAGAGA
The DNA here is from genome assembly GCF_014754425.2 of Oryx dammah. Lineage (NCBI taxonomy): Eukaryota > Metazoa > Chordata > Mammalia > Artiodactyla > Bovidae > Oryx > Oryx dammah. Next base: position 22,944,867 of record NW_024070208.1, read on the forward strand.
TTCCGTTTGAACAAATGAGGGGGAAAATAATAATATTTTAAATTATGAGATAAAGACCAAGTATAAATAAAAAGTCATTACCAATGTGTCTTGTTCAGTTTAACATCAAAAACTGAAACACTGACTCAGACCAAGAAAAATGGAAAAAGAAAGACAAGGGAACTTCTCTCCATGAAACTGAAAAATAATTTGTATTGTTATTTCAAACAAACCCATAAAACAGAAAAGCTATATTGTTACAAGGAGACAATTTGTTCCTTTTCTTTCTAAAGTGATATTACTTGAACCTTTTTTATTACATTTTCTCAGACCACAGAATGTTTAATACAGGTCATAAAGAAGGCATACCCATAAAATATCTGTAAGCAGAGGCTTGTGGCAGAATACCTCTGATGTTGCAATTGCAGTTTTATTCAGGAATATAAACTATCCACTCTTGCTCTGGAATCAATGATGGTAAATTGAATATTTACCTTTCCTCCAAACTCTGTCTTAACATATCAAGGACATTTTGTGTAATTGGAAATCTACTTTATGGTCATCAAGTTTTGGAAAGTTGTTTTTCTCCCCATTTCTCATTTTGTTTCTACCAAAGAAATTGGATTTAACTACTCCTTAGTCATACAGAAAGGACTCCAAAGAGATTCTAAGTAGCACTGATGGTTTTATTAAGCTTTAAAGTTGATCTTTGGGACTTCTCTGGCGGTCCAGTGACTAAGACTTTGCTCTCCTAATACAGGGGCCCTGGGTTCAATCCCTGGTCAGGGAACTAGATCCTGCATGTGGAAGCTAAAAATCCAGCGTGCTGCAATGAAAATCAAAGATCCCATGTGCAGCAACTGACCCATCGCAGACAAATAAAGAAATATTCCCTTTTTTCTTTTTTTTTAAATTTTACTTTATTTTACTTTACAATACTGTATTGGTTTTGCCATATATCAACATGAATCCGCCATGGGTATACATGAGTTGTCCTGAATCCCCCTCCCACCTCCCTCCCCATACCATCTCTCTGGGTCATCCCAGTGCACCAGCCCCAAGCATCCTGTATCCTGCATCGAACCTAGACTGGCGATTCGTTTCTTACATGATATTATACATGTTTCAATGCCATTCTTCCAAATCATCCCACCCTCTCCTTCTCCCACAGAGTCCACAAGTCTGTTCTGTACATCTGTGTCTCTTTTGCTGTCTCGCATACAGGATTATCGTTAGTCGCTCTTTGCCAGGGTGCTAGGTTGGGCTTCCCAGGTGGCGCTAGTGGTAAAGAACCCACCTGTCAGTGGAGGAGATGGGACTTTGATCCTTGCATCTGGAAGATCCCCTGGAGGAACCCATAGCAACCCAGTCCAGTATTCTTGCCTGGAGAATCCCATGGACAGAGAAGCTTGACAGGCTACAATCCATAAGGTCGCAAAGAGTCAAACACAACTGAAGCAACTTAGTGCACAAGTTGGATGTCTAATTAAAAATTTGTGAGAATATGTATCAGCAAACTGGCCAAGGAGTTGCCTGTTGATATTTACCTCCTCATGTAAATACCACTTCCATGTGGAACCACCCTATTGATTCAATGTGAACACTTGCACTTGGAGTTTTTAATCATTCAGTGTTTTTTTTGGAGCCCACCAGAAGTTGTGAACAGATTCCAGTTTTGATACGATGTCAATGGTGTTTACTCTGTAAATACTATATTAGTATTTGGCTCTCATAAACTCTAGGTTATATAACTGTTTTGTGTCTTACTTTCTACTCCCATCCACCGAGAGGTCGTTTCCTACTGAATATCGGCGTGTGACAGGTTCATGAAAAGTGACCCAGGAAGGACTTCTGTGGATGACAGTGCAGCAGAGATTGCTGGCAATGCCCTTGAAAGAAACAAGGCTGCAGGGAGCTCAGCTCTGTAAAATCTTGTAGAATAACCTGCTAGACAAAGTGAAATTGGACACATACATACTGGAAGAAATTTAAAAGTTCTGAATAGCATTGTAGGGGGATCAAAAATGCCTCATCTTTCACCTGAATTCACATTGACTTTCATTCTCTCACTCCGAGTTTCTAAGGATCTCAGTTATTATCTGCAAAGTTAGTAACATACATCTCAGTGTGGCATTTTGTGCTCAATTTGTGTGCGTGTGTGTGAGTCTGTGTATATTTGATCTTGTCCTGTCGTTATTCTAGAGTTGGGCATTTTCCCGCAGACCTTTAGTTCTTAAAGCACACCAGTTTGAAGGAGACAGGTGAGGTGGTGTCAGAAACCTTGCTGGTGTGGATACAGAGAGGACGTTGGAGAGGAGAACTCCGTGAAAACCTTTGTTGCTCACTCACACGCCACTCTCTGCCTTTGGCTGTCCCCTTCACTCTGTAATTACCACTCGCATAATGAGAAGTTATCGCTGGAGTGCCAGTACCTTCAAGGGACTTTAGCTGCAGTTGCCGAAAAGAGCTGCACAGGAGTGGGGACTACAGTTAATAATGAAGAGAAGAAACCTTTCAAGTTCATTAAGAGAAGGAATAAAAGTTCCTCCTCTCACTGCTGAGCCTTGGCATATTCCCCAGGAAATAAATACAACAAGTAGAGCCATGTGGTATTTATCTGACTTTAAAGCTGGAGTCCTAAAACAATGAAGATGCCAGGAGAGTGAGAAAGAGAGAAGGTTTGTTTCTGCCTGGGGGACTCTCACAGTCTTTCTTACACACATCTGGGGTGAGCAGGGGAGGGGGAGTCCTGCATTCAGCAAAGAGAGGTGGAAGCTGTACGGATGCTGCTAACTGAAGAGGGGATGGTGTTTTAAATTAGATAAAACTAACTAGTGATTTTAGGGCTTCCCAGGGGGCCCTAGTGGTAAAGAACCCGCCTGCTAGTGCAGGAGACACAAGAGACACGAGTTCCATCCCTGGGTCAGGAAGATCCCCTGGAGAAGGGAATGGCTACCTGCTCTAGTATTCTTGCCTGGAGAATTCCATGGACAGCGGAGCCTGACGGGATATAGTTCTTAGGATCGCAAAGAGTCAGACACAACTGAGTGACTGCATGCATGCAATCAACGGTTTTAGTTTCTGTAGTCTGGTTCTTTTTTCCAGTGACTGACTATAGTATATTTGAAAAAGGATGCACTCAGCCACAGAGAGAAGACATGTTTATAAACTGCTAAAAGTCCAGGGCCAGCGAGATGAGTTGAAAGAAAAATGGATTGAAAACTAGGAGACCTGAGAGTCGGGTTTTGGTCCTGCCTTGTCACCAGTTGCTGAGTGGTTTGTGAGCACCACCTCACCTGTCTGGAATATTTATTCTCTTCCTGTGAGACCAGATGGAAAAGAATAAATGCCTTCCATGTGTCTCATCATGCCATAAGAATAAGGATCGCTTGATGATGCATTGCTGAAAAAGTTTTTAGATTAGTCCCTTTTACTGGAAAAGCTTTGTATTTTTCTGGGATAACCATGAGTGGGAATGATAATCCTGTTTAGATTACAGTTTTGTGCTATAAGACTTTCTCTAATGCCTTAATAACGAATTATAGTGGCTTGTTGATTTCTCTCTAAGGTGGAGCATCCTGGTCCCCCTGTGACATATATAATACACGTGGCACAACCCATGTATAAGTAACAATATGTAACATAAAGCCGACTAAAATCCAACTTAACAGCAGATCAATATGTGCTCTTGATAAACTTGTTTGTGGGAGAGAGGGAGGGCAGTCAGAACTGAGGCTGGGAGGCAGAGAGGCTTGAGAGAATTTCCAAGACACCCGAACTATCTCATGACCAATTTTTAAGAAACTCCTGGTTGTTCTGTGTATGGATAATGGGCTGCACAGCAGTGTTGTTGTCTGCCATAGCCAAGTGACAGCCCTCTCCTTTCTGCCCAACTTAATCATGGTACCAAAAGCCTCTAGGAAACGTGTGTATTAATGTCCTTCAGGAGAAAATGTTGGGGATTTGAAACAAAGCAATGACAGTCAGAATGGAGAGAAAGGAACAGATTTCAGTGATGTTTTTAAGGTGGAAAAGTGGAAATGATAGAAATTCCTGCATCCTTTGCCTGGAATAGCCTTCTCTCTCCCTTGTGGCTAACACTTCCTCATCCCCCAGTCTTTCAAAATTCAGCACAGAGATCAATACCCCCAGAAGACTTTCTTCCTCGCTCTGCTTGGACATCTGCCAGCATCCAGCCTCTACTTGTACCAAACCTGTACTGTGGTTGTTGGTTTGTGTGTGTGTGTGTGTGCGTGTCTCCCTGGCTGGTCTCTAAGTCCTTCTCAGAGGAAGTGAAAGTGAAAGTCGCTCAGTCCTATCTGACTCTTTGTGACCCCACAGACTATACAGTCCATGAAATTCTCTAGGCCAGAATACTGGAGTGGGTAGCCATTTCCTTCTCCAGGGGATGTTCCCAACCCAGGGATCGAACCCAGGTCTCCCGCATTACAGGTGGATTCTCTACCGGCTGAGCCACAAGGGAAGCCCAAGAATACTGGAGTGGGTAGCCTGTCCCCTCTCCAGGGGATCGTCCTGACCCAGTAATCGAACTGGGGTCTTCTACGTTGCAGGCAGATTCTTCAGCAGCTGAGCTGCCAGGGAGGACTCTCTTCTTTCATTCATAGATCATCATCAACGCCTGGAATAGAGCTTTGCTCATTGTAGACACAAGATAGGTATTTATTGAGCAGATGTCTGAAAAGTCTGAAGTAGAGAGTGAGAGAGAAGCTAAAATGATGATCAGACTCCTGTTCTGGACCCGAGCTGAAATGGTTACTGTTATTATGTAATAACATTTTATACATTGAAATGCGTTATCTAAAACCTGAGTAATTATTACAGTTGTTTTCAAAACAGCCTTTTTTCGCTCAGGTGCTTTTAGAAGTTAGACTTCATGTTTGGAAAATTGTTGAACTAAGGATCAATTTTTTTGTATCATTTATCATGTCTATCTTTTTAGTTATTTATTATAAAATCCATATCATGGAGACTGAATTTGTGGGTGCACCCGTTCCTCCACTTAGTAAGTTAGAAACGTGTGTAGCTGAAATGTAATCTGTTAAAAACCAAAAGAAAAGAAATTTTCGTTTTGATTTATTGGCATTTCTAAAGTCTATGTTTGTAATTAAAAGAAGTTTCCTTTTCAGCTTAGTCCTTCGCAGCCAATGTTTAATTTTCACAGAAACCAACTGACACATAATGGTGATTAAAAAGTTGACAGTGTGAGAAAATAAAATTTAAACAGAATAAATGGCAAAACATTAAACTGAATTGAAATTGACACTTGTTAGTCTCTAAGTTTGACAGGAGCTTTCTTAATAAATGAAACATAGTAGATGGTTTTCCTTTGCATTTTCTCTAATGGGCCTGCAGATAACATATTTGATATGCGATATTGAAGAGGAGTTTATCTTGCCCATTTAGTTTCATCACATTTTACAAAAGGAGGATTTCATTTTAGCGAGCCTATTTTGACTTGGATCATATATTTTAAAAGTGAGTCAGGAGATGAAATGGTTAGCTTGATTCTTCAACCCCAAATGCCATTTTTACTCTGAGCCTGGGAGATAAATATTGCCTCTTGCAGTGTTTTCCTAATGTTCCCGTGACTTTTTCTGGAGGCATGATTAATTGTTGGCTCTCAGGGTGCTTTGCATGTGTTTCTGTTGTAGTAACGAGGCCATCGCCATGCGATTGTGAGTCTCTGTGTCTGAGACCACAGCTGGTTATAAGAACCTTGCAGAAAGAGATGTTGTGTGGCATTTTCAACTTTGGTTTCCCTAGAGCCTAGCACACCCCAGATACCCAGCACATGCTTTGTAGAGATAACTTTAATCATACTTTGATTCTGTTTCACTTTGGTGAGGAGGTAGATGGAGTTCCCTGGGCCCATCAGAAACCACAGATGTCTAGTTCAAGTTCACTCTGTTAACCCATGTGGTCTTACAAAGACAGGGCTTCTTAGATTCCTTTTTTTGAAATTGATTTTTATTGGAGTATAGTTGCTTTACAGTGTTGTGTTAATTTCCTGCTCCAGAAAAATCAGTCATATTTTCAGCATAAATCAGTCATATCAGTCAGCAGAGTGAATCAGTCATATGTATACATTAGATTCTTTTGACAGCTTTCTCCTGATTTATTTTTCATCCTGAGTTCTTACCCATTGGCTGGCTCCCAAGGCTAACAAAGCAACAAGGACATTGTAGGGGCCCTTGGGGTTATTCCCAACTGTAGACAAGCATCCTGAGAACCTCCTATGTCCCACATCTCATATGAGTGAAGCACAGTGAAGACAGTCATCAGTTGTGTTGAAGAAGGAAAGAGCCAGAGGAGCACGAGCCGTGTTATAAAGAGGAGAGAGTGATGGGCTGCGGTTTGCATCTGTTAGAGAAGTGGTTAGGCTGGGACTGCTAGGGACCCGGTGACCCTGAGAATCTGATTCCCAGGAGTATTTTGAACACTGAGTGACTTCCTGGCTGCTGGTAGCACTAGGAAGGAGGGAGTTGAGAGCCTGGTGGGGAGGAGTGGGGAGGGAGCTGTCCCAAGGCCAGGAGACAAAAGACAGCATCCAGTTTGAAGTGCTTTGAGGATGACTGTCCCGGCAAGGGAGCTGAGAAATGTCTGTGGCAGCGACTAGTACCCTAGCGTTAAATCTTTATAAATATGATTTTTCTCCTAGGATAGCTACTGCTGCCCTAGGCTTTACACGGGGATGCTAGCCCAAGGCAGACGAAAGTAGATAAAGCATGTCTAGCATAGCAAGCAATGCTTGGGCATTTACTTGAAGAGAATGTTGAATTTTGACCCTGTTACTGGCACATCTTGGCGTTTCCCCATGGTACACATAGTGAAAAGAAGATGTGAATCGGAACATGAATTCCCTTATGAAATCAGGATTGAGTTTTTGATGGAAGAAACCAGAATTTAACACTCGGCTTCCTCTGAGAATTTTTTTATCATGTGTAAAGAAGCCCCACGTAGTGAGTAATGGGAATGTAAAAGGGTAATGTTGGATATTTTTGATCGGGAAGCTGTATTTGGATAATTTCCTGCAGACTATGAATAATCCTGATGAACTTCAGAATGCAAACCATGACTTTATATTTAGGACATAGCCAAGGATGAAGAGATACACCATAGAAGAATTATGCTGGTGACAGAAATATCAAGATATTGCATGAATCTTGACCCATTTCAAGAAACCAACCAGGATTTTTTTTTTTTTTCCAAGAACCACTCGATACTAGGTAGCCCATCTGATGACAAGAGCAAAGCCCTAGCCTCTGCTGGCCTCGCCAGCTCACTGGAATCAAATGATTAAGGCCAGGCAGAAATGCATGATTACTCCACAACAGCTATACAGGAAACTTTTCATGTTCTATCTGTATTACAAAAAAAGTGAAAGGATAAGTAAGAGGAATGAATCAAGGAGTAAGGAATTTTCAGAAAGGCAGTAGGAGAAAAATGATAAAGGAATTTAAGACACACAGAGGCTCACACAGATCTGCAAATACTAAGTTTGCCGTATTAAAGGTAGTTATGATGATTTGGATTTATGTATTAGATTGGTGGAAAAGATAGCAGTTGGATGCTATTTCAAGAATTTCAAGAAGAGGAGCTCTTGCTGCTTCTGCTGCTAAAAGACCTTAACAACATCGAAAGGAAGGAATATGGAACCAAGGGGAAGGACTATTGTATTCACAAGATAGACAAGAGGACTCTTTAGCCCTGTTGACCTGGAGACCCCCTTCAGAAAATAAAAGTGATGAAGGCTGAAGATAGCCGGAAGGAGATTCACTTACTCTTGAAGATTTCACTCTTCTTGGTGAAAGGTACAGGGCTGAGGAATGGAGCCCTTTTTATTTTATTTATTTATTTTTTTGAGCCTCTTTTCCACAAAAGAGCGCTCCCTTTTGATCAGAAGCCTGCATTTAAGAGGTAAAAACTTTTTCAAGGAGCACAGAGGGCAGTGCCCCAGGGAAGGGATGTACTTTTCGCCCCCTTCACGGTCATGGTCATGGTCATGGGACCTTAGAGGAAGCCACCACCGAGCTCTGTGAGCCCTGTTTTCCTTCAAGATGAGAGGCTCTCTTCTCAGTGGTCGTTACTGGCTTCTGCTGGACCATTTTTCAGTGAAAGGAACTCTCCCCATACAGGTGACTCCTTTCCTTTTCTTCTTCATATTGATTCAAATGAGAGTTATGAAGTGAGGACTTCCCTGTGGCGATCCGGTGGTTAAGACCCCCTGCTTCCACTGCAGGGGCCTCAGGATCAATCCTTGGTCAGGGAACTAAGATCCCACTTGTCCCCAAGTGTCACCAAAATAATAATAATGATAATAAGGATTATGAAGTGACTTCCCAGTTGATCTTTTCTAGATGAGCATCCTTACACATAATATACGCGGCTCCTATCTGTTCCTTCTGGAATTGGATGCAGAGGGTGGGGGACATGGCCTGTGGACAATGGAATTCTCATTTTCTTTAACCCAAATTGCAATAATCTCATAAAGGCCATTTGAAGTCTTTGAATGTATTGGATAAGTAGTTCCTAAATTAGGAGAGTGAGTTCTTCAGTGGTCACAGAGACAGGAAGATCCTAAAATTTTTGCGTTCTCACTTAATGTCCAGGAACTCCCTCACTGAACATATTGTTAATGAGAGATTGGGGATGCCACTAGCTGTCTGAGGTCACCTTAAAATTAGTATTGGTAAAGCCCCCTCATCTGGGGGCCTCCCTGGTGGCTAACACAGTCAAGAATCTGCCTGCAATGCTAAATGCTTCAAAGGGGAATTGATCTCAAAATATTATTTTATGGCCACAGTCAATAACCTGGTGGGCATCTTCTCTTTGTAGCTTCTGATTTCTATGAAATCTCATGAGAATAAGGAATCTCTCAGTTGATCAGATCTTCAACAATACTTCCTTTATTGCCATAGCAACCAAATCTGTCCTAACTACTCAAATCAGCTAATCAGTTGTGGTCCCTGGTTTATGTGGTTTGACAGCAGCCATGCCTGAAGATTACTGGCTCTTTGTTCTTCTTTAGGTAAAAAGTGTCTGGAAGACAGTTGGGACTGGACATGGGTTTGATCCCTGGTCAGGGAACTAAGATCCCACATGCCTCTCGATGTGGCCAAAAAGAAAAAGAAAAGTCTTCTCAAATATAATATGAAGGACTCATTGAGTATGTGAGTTTGAGATCTCATCTCAGGATCATTAGCTTGAATAAAATAGTTACAGCCATGTTTCCCCCTTTGCATATTATTAATTAAGGAAACAAGTTCATTATTTCCAGTTCTATGGAAATAGGTCATATACTGTATTTCCGTAGTGATCAAATATTTAAAACCCAAATCAAGACATTAGATCTGACAGAAGAGTGTGTTTTCTTGATGTTTGAATTTATTACAGTCAGTCTTTCAAATGTTACAGAAATAAAATCATACTTAGCTATACCTTTAGCTAACACATTTCACAGTATAGAATTAAAGAACTGCAGGTTTGGGCTTCTTTACCTTTTTTTTCTTTTTTTTTTTTTGTAGCAGTTTGGTGTTAAAACTTTTTTTGCATCCATTCTTTGACATGGAGTCAACTATTAACAGTTTGTCCAAAATTCAACATGAATAGTCTTTAGCAACTATTAGGGTTGAGTTTTTCTTCAATTTCATTTGACTTTCATCTTTATTTTCACTTTATTGGTCTGGGTCAAGTGTGAAATGATGCCTATCCTTTGCTGTCTAGAATCTGTCCCTCAATTCACTGATTTTTATAGTTTACTCCTGGAAAGACTTAACTGGCCCCCAAATATCACTTTTAGTTTGCTATAACCCACCTATTCTCACTGGTGTTTCCATGCTGTACTGGAGATTGTTTTTAATGCCGCACTGTTTTGAGTTCTAATTCATGAACTACTTCATCACTGAGCTTATCAGAAAGAAATGTAAATCACTGACCTACTTGAAAACTCCCCTTTTTTAAACATCTCCCTAGTTCATAATTCCCTTTGTGACTGGCATATTTTACCAGGGTAGAGTTCGTAATCATGATTATGAACACTGCAATTCTGGAGGTACTTTAGTCAGCTGGCGGCTACCACATCACAGTGAGGGCCTCCGTGTCCAGTCTGCACCCACATATTAGGGGTAGTCAGTCTGCATAGCTAGAAAACCTATTGCCCAATGAGTGGGACCAGCAGAGTGCTTGCAGTGTGATGCTTATCATACCTGGGATCTGTGAATCAGGATTTGTTCATTTGCACAAGGCCATGGGTGTGCAAAAACAGAACCCCTCAGGAAACCAATGCCTGCAAGGGAATTCCCACTTCAAAGAATAAGAGCTATGAGGTGCCACGCCTTCCTGCCAGTGATCCTCCTAATTTTTCTCTGATTGAAAGAAGTCATCAGATCTTTTTCATCCAACTGTAGTCTCTATACCTACATGGCAACTCATGGACAGGTACCCACCTAGAGATTAAAATACTGTTACTTTACCCCCACCCTAAATGAATATTTGTGAGGGTTTTTTTAGCATTTAAAAATATTTATGTATTTTTGGCTGCACTGGATCTTTGCTGCTGTCCCGGTTTTCTCCAGGTGGGATGTGTGGGCTCCTCAGTGGGGCGGCTTCTTTTGTTCAGGAGCATGGCTCTCCTGCTTCCATAGTCGTGGCACACAGGTTTCAGTGCCCTGGGCATGTGGAATCTTAGTCCTCGGGCCTGGGACTGAATTTACATCCTCCGAATTGACAGGCACGTTCTTAACCACTGAACCACCAGGCAAGTCCCTACGTCAGTATTTGTACACAATGTCTGGATGTGAGAGTTGGACCATAAAGAAAGCTGAGCACCAAAGAATTGATGCTTTTGAACCGTGGTGCTGGAGAAGACTCTTGAGAGTCCCTTGGACTGCAAGGAGATCCAGCCAGTCCATCCTAAAGGAAATCAGTCCTGAATATTCCTTGGAAGGACTGATGCTGAAGCTGAAACTCCCAATATTTTCGCCACCTGATGTGAAGAACTGACTCATTGGAAAAGACCCTGATGCTGGGAAAGATTGAAGGCAGAAGGAGAAGGGGACAACAGAGGATGAGATGGTTGGATAGCATCACCGACTCGATGGATTTGAGTTTGAGTAAACTCCAGGAATTGGTGATGGACAGGGAGGCCTGGCGTGCTGCAGTCCATGGGGTCACAAATAGTCCGACACGACTGAGCGACTGAACTGAACTGAATATGTTAATAGGAAAATGTGGGTCAATTAGATTATTTTATATCAGACACTTTTGTGTTGAATAGTGTTGTAGTCAGTATAAGTAACCCGCCAAGGCAATCATTGCTGTTTCCACTAATTACATGAATGCCAGTGGAGTAAACAGTTCAGTTCAGTTCAGCCACTCAGTCTGAAGTCACACAGTCAGAGTAAACACAGTAGGATACCCTGTGGATTGTGGATCTACCTCCCCAGTTTTGACAACATGGAGAGGGAAACGGCAACCCACTCCAGTGTTCTTGCCTGGAGGATCCCAGGGATGGGGGAGCCTGGTGGGCTGCCATCTATGGGGTCGCACAGAGGCAGACACGACTGAAGCGACTTAGCAGCAGCAGCAGCAGCAAGTTATCAATGAAGCAAACATTAGTTATCAATGAACAAAACATTCTGTGGTTGGGGGAAAGTTGTATGGATGAAGGCAGGGGGGCACTGAAGTCATATGAGATTGAAATCATTTGGCCAGATCATACCAGATGCACAAATGGCGGGAGGTCAGTGAGGCTTACCTGATTGATTCTGTACTCTTGTCATAGGCTTTTCAATCCATCCCTCTTGATAGCATCTCTCAATCTGAGCTGACAGTACTGTTGCCACTCATTTGCTGTCACTGCCTTGGATGGCTCTGTGGGTGGGATAGAGGAAGAGTGCTTTTGGGGAGCCTGAAAAGCTGCCCCATGGAGCCACTTTCTCTTCCTGAGCTTGCTCATGGACACTACTTGGAACCAGAGAGCATTAGCCACAAATAGCCCCCATGCCTACAGCTTGGTTTGGTTTAGCTCACTTTTTCCTTAAGGATAAATAACCATGATAACATCCCCAGTCCTAACCTGAAGAATGATTCCCAACCCTTCAAAGGCGACTCTCGCCTGGTCCTCACAAGACTTCAATTCCTAAGGCTTTCTGAGCATCACAAGAAGCAGAGGAAAGTACACCACCAGGGGAATCACACAAACTCGGGTTTGATTCTTGGCTCCACAACTTACCACTTGTGAGACTCTCCTGAATGTGTTTCCTTACCTGTACAGCTGGTGACAGTTGCATCCGCACTCCACTTCGTAGAGGGGGACAGAAAGGAAAAGTGCATGGCCCAGTGTGTGGCATTTATTTGCTGCTTAATACAAGTTTATTCCCTTTCTCTAAAAGTCCTTGAATGATGTGCAGCTGTATGTTGATAGGATGGTAGCATTTGGAAATATTTGTAGAGGGCAATGACTTTAGATACACTGACAGTTTTGTGAATGGGAGGAAAAGATGGATATTTTCAATTTACTGAGCTTTCCCAAAGACACAATGTGTGAGACAGAGCAGAACATATGTTAAGACAGAAAAAGAAGAGAGACAAACAAAGGCAATCAAAGCTAAGAGATTTTCAGTAGAGTCCAAAAGAAGCTCAACCCAGGGGGTGGTTTTGCTGTGACATTTGGATAGTAAATGAATCCTTAGGGGAGTGTGTCTTAGCCTTGAATCATCTCTTCTCCTTCCTTTTGGTATCACAGCTTCATCTCCAGGCTTTCTGGGTGAAAGTCGCTCAGTCATGTCTGACTCTTTGTGACCTCATGGTCTATAGAGTCCATGGAATTCTCTAGGCCAGAATACTGGAGTGGGTAGCCATTCCCTTCTCCACCGGAGCTTCCTGACCCAGGGATCGAACCAGGGTCTCCTACATTGCAGGCGGATTCTTTAGGGTCGCAATGAGTTGGACACGACTGAGCGACTTCACTTTCACTTTTTTACCAACTGAGCTATCCATTCAGTTCAGTTCAGTTCAGTCACTCAGTCATGTCTGACTCTTTGTGACCCCATGAATTGCAGCACGCCAGGCCTCCCTGTCCATCACCATCTCCCGGAGTTCACTCAGACTCATGTCCATCGAGTCAGTGATGCCATCCAGCCATCTCATCCTCGGTCATCCCCTTCTCCTGCCCCCAATCCCTCCCAGCATCAGGGTCTTTTCCAATGAGTCAACTCTTCACATGAGGTGGACAAAGTACTGGAGTTTCAGCTTCAGCATCATTACTTCCAAAGAAATCCCAGGGTTGGTCTCCTTCAGAATGGACTGGTTGGATCTCCTTGCAGTCCAAGGGACTCTCAGGAGTCTTCTCCAACACCACACTTCAAAAGCATCCCTTCTTCGGCACTCAGCCTTCTTCACAGTCCAACTCTCACATCCATACATGACCAAAGGAAAAACCATAGCCTTGACTAGACGGACCTTTGTTGGCAAAGTAATGTCTCTGCTTTTGAATATGCTATCTAGGTTGGTCATAACTTTTCTTCCAAGGAGTAAGCATCCTTTAATTTCATGGCTGCAGTCACCATCTGCAGTGATTTGGGAGCCCCCAAAAATAAAGTCTGACACTGTTTCTACTGTTTCCCTATCTATTTCCCATGAAGTGATGGGACCAGATGCCATGATCTTCGTTTTCTGAATGTTGAGCTTTAAGCCAACTTTTTCGGTCTCCTCTTTCACTTTCATCAAGAGGCTTTTTAGCTCCTCTTCACTTTCTGCCATAAGGGTGGTGTCATCTGCATATCTGAGGTCATTGATATTTCTCCCGGCAATCTTGATTCCAGCTTGTGTTTCTTCTAGTCCAGCATTTCTCATGATGTACTCTGCATGTAAGTTAAATAAGCAGGGTTGACGTACTCCTTTTCCTATTTGGAACCAGTCTGTTGTTCCATGTCAGACTTGGAACAGCCTTGACGTACTCCTTTTCCTATTTGGAAGCAGTCTGTTGTTCCATGTCCAGTTCTAACTGTTGCTTCCTGACCTGCATACAGATTTCTTAAGAGGCAGGATAGGTGATCTGGTATTCCCATCTCTTTCAGAATTTTCCACAGTTTATTGTGATCCACACAGTCAAAGGCTTTGGCATACTCAATAAAGCAGAAATAGATGTTTTTCTGGAACTCTCTTGCTTTTTTGATGATCCAGCAGATGTTGGCAATTTGATCTCTGGTTCCTCTGCCTTTTCTAAAACCAGCTTGAACATCAGGGAGTTCCCGGTTCACGTATTGCTGAAGCCTGGCTTGGAGAATTTTGAGCATTACTTTACTAGCATGTGAGATGAGTGCAATTGTGCGGTAGTTTGAACATTCTTTCGCATTGCCTTTCTTTGGAATTGGAATGAAAACTGACCTTTTCCAGTCCTGTGGCCACTGCTGAGTTTTCCAAATTTGCTGGCATATTGAGTGCAGCACTTTCACAGCATCATCTTTCAGGATTTGAAACAGCTCAGTTGGAACTCCATCACCTCCACTAGCTTTGTTCGTAGTGATGCTTTCTAAGGCCCACTTGACTTCACATTCCAAGATGTCTGGCTCTAGATTAGTGATCACATCATCATGACTATGTGGGTCATGAAGATCTTTTTTGTACAGTTCTTCCGTGTATTCTTGCCACCTCATCTTAATATCTTCTGCTTCTGTTAGGTCCATACCATTTCTGTCCTTTATCGAGCCCATCTTTGCATGAAATGTTCCCTTGGTATCTCTTAATTTTCTTTCTCTAGTCTTTCCCATTCTGTTGTTTTCCTCTATTTCTTTGCAGTGATCACTGAAGAAGGCTTTCTTATCTCTTCTTGCTATTTTGTGGAACTCTGCATTCAGATGTTTATATCTTTCCTTTTCTCCTTTGCTTTTCACCTCTCTTCTCTTCACAGCTATTTGTAAGGCCTCCCCAGACAGCCATTTTGCTTTTTTGCATTTCTTTTCCATGGGGATGGTCTTGATCCCTGTCTCCTGTACAGTGTCACGAACCTCATTCCATAGTTCATCAGGCTCTCTATCTATCAGACCTGGGCCCTTAAATCTATTTCTCACTTCCACTGTATAATCATAAGGGATTTAAGTCATACCTGAATGGTCTAGTGGTTTTCCCTACTTTCTTCAATTTGAGTCTGAATTTGGTAATAAGGAGTTCACGATCTGAGCCACAGTCTGCTCCTGGTCTTTTGTTGACTGTATAGAGCTTCTCCATCTTTGGCTGCAAAGAATATAATCAATCTGATTTTGGTATTGACCATCTAGTGATGTCCATGTGTAGAGTCTTCTCTTGCGTTGTTGGAAGAGGGTGTTTGCTATGACCAGTGCATTTTCTTGGCAAACCTCTATTAGCCTTTGCTCTGCTTCATTCCGCATTCCAAGGCCAAATTTGCCTGTTCCTCCAGGTGTTTCTTGACTTCCTACTTTTGCATTCCAGTCCCCTATAATGAAAAGGACATCTGTTTTGGGTGTTAGTTCTAAAAGGTGTATCTGATAGCTGAGCTATCGGGAAACCCAAAGCTCCACCTTTGCTGATCACTGACGTGAGATGGGGGACTGACTTTGCAATAATCCCCAGATGACAGACGCAACCCTAGTCTGTTTGTTACTTTCTACAAATCCTGGTGTGCTCTTCTGTCTATTGTGAGAGGTTTCTAACTAACTTAAAAAAAAAATCAGGGACTGAAAAAAACTAATAGTTCATAATGTGATAAACGCCCATAGGAGTAGAAATTCCAGCTGGATGTACCATTATCTGCTCGTTTGAGATTTTTTATTTTTTTCGGTACACATCCTTCAACAGCAAGTCTCCAGGTCGATTTTTGTCTTGGCTTTTGCTACTGTTCCTCCACCTCTGCTCTTCTCTAGTCCTTTCCCTGGGTATAACTAGCTAAGGATCAGTTGTCTTTATCCTTCCGGGCTGAGACGAGCCTGAGCATCTCTGCGTACAGACCTCATCTGTAAGGAAGAACTTGCCCCAGGGACACTGACTTGTGTTCAAGTTCTCCAGATGGTTCTGCCTGCCCCTCCTCCCACTTGCCCTCGTACATGTAGCTGTAAACAGATGCGGTTGAGGACATTTGGATTTAAAGTGTTGGCACAATCACAAAGAGAGTCTTTTCTCCCCATTAGTATTTCCAAAGAGCAAACTGCATGTCTACTCCAAGGGAGATAACTCCTACGAAGAGCATCTGTTAGGAGTTTAAATTACTTAAGAGCACGACTCTCAAAATAACCCACACTGTTTGCATTTGTTGTACCATCAAATACTGTTCAGAGCCCGCAAATGTTATCCTGGGTTCTGTACCAAGGAGCTTAAAAGAACCAGCTATTGCTCTTCGAGAAGTCATTGCTCAACACCGCTGAAAGATGCTGGGACTCTTGGGCTCGCTGCTGTTTGTGTCTTCTCTTCTGCAGGTTGAAACCAGCATGCATGATGCTTTGCAAGCCTACACTTTTATTTAGTTAATTTTTTAAGTTTTATTTTTAATTTAATTTATTTATTTTTTAAACTTTTTATTTTATATTGGAGGATAGCCAGTTAAGAATGTTGCGATGGTTTCAGGTAGGCTGCAGAGGACCTCGGTCGTACATATACATGTATCCATTCTCCCACAAACTCCCCTCCCATTCAGGCTGCCACATGACATTGAGCAGAGTTCCCTGTGCCATAGAGCAGGTCCTTGTTGGTGGTCCATTTTAAATACACTAGGGTGTACCTGACGATTCCCAAACTCCCTAACTGTCTCTTTCCCACATTCTTGCCCCCTGAACAAGCCCACGCTTTTAAAATCTGTACCAGGGTGCTTGTTCAAATGTCTCCTCTTCAGGCATCATTGGAAAGCACTGGGAGAAGCTAGAGCAACTCTGAGGCAGGCAGAGATGTGATCGTTCTCCCAAAGAAAAGGATGGGAGTTGCTTATCAATTTGTTCAGAATCAGTCCTTGGATTCTTGAGCCTTGATTTGTGTGAAGGTAGCTGTGAGCCTTGTTCTTTCCTGAGACTAGTGTGTTATCCAGGATTGTGTCTTGTAGGTGACCAAGCATCCTGTTGATGTTTGGGTTCAAATGCCTGCTGGTTTGCAGAACTCAGACACAGCATGAAAAGAGAAATTTCAGTAGCTTCTCAAGGGATTCGTTGAATAGTGTAAAATAATAATAAGAAGAAATAAGATATACAAATGTTGTTATTGTTTACTAAGTCATGTCTGACTCTTTTGCAACCCCATGGGACTGTAGCCCACCAGTCTCCTCTGTCCATGGGTTTTCCCAGGCAAGAATATTGGAGTGGATTGCCATTTCCTTCTCCAAAGGATCTTACTGACCCAGGAATCGAAACCATGTCTCTTGCATAAGCAGGTGATCTTTACCACTGAGTCACCTGGGGACATTTAAAAAAAAATCATCTTATACAACATTCTTTCTGATAATTGTGGTAATCTAAAAGAGTTGAAAGGTACGCTGATGTGCCAACTACAGTTAGGATATTTCCGAACCTCCTTTGAATGATTCCTTGCACATCAAAATATTTGCAGAAATGAGACACATTTTTCTAAAAGTATTAATGTTTTGGGATGTTGGAGCTTTTGTGGTTGCCACAAATGATTTTCCTTAAATTCACAGGATCGTTGTGTGCAGCCTCAGGCTGTCTTGTCAGGCTCAGTTTTTACATTCCAAATTGAATGGTGAAGACATGATATTTAGGAAATGGGGAGAGAAATAATCGCATATAATAGGAAAAATGTTGTATCCCAAAAGGCTTACTATTTCCATGGGAAAGAGAGTCTTGCTTTCATCCTTTAAAAGATTTCATATTGAAGGATAGAACAGTCAATAGGTGCTTCTTAAAAATGATGAAAGTGACCGATGAATTAGCTGTCTCCAAGCCAGTCCAAACCCTGAGTAGAATGGAACCCCTCATGGCACTTGTGTCCTAAGTAGCTGGCATAACACATGCTCTCAATATTTGCTGGAAGGGAACACAAGAAGGGAAGGAAAGAGGGAGAAAGAAAAAAGCCACCAGGCAAGGATTGAGGGAAGGAAGGATTAAAGAAAGAAGGCTTCCCTGGTGGCTCAGTGGTAACGAACCCACCTGCCAATGCAGGAGACACAGGTTGGGCAGATCCCCTGGAGAAGGAAGGCGAGCCATTCAAAGATTCTTGTCTGGAAAATCTCAGGGACAGAGGAGCCTGGCAAGCTACAGTGCATGGGGTCACACAGAGCTGGACACAGCTAAGCAACTGAACAAATGAACAAGGAAGAAGAGTCAAATAAGTGAAACTGCAAGAGAGGTTGCTTTGTTAAAATACAGCCACACCGGGGACTTCCCTGGCAGTCCAGTGGGTAAGACTTCACGGTCCCAGTGAATGGGCCATGGGTTCAATCCCTGGTCGGGGAGCTAGTAAAATCCCACATGCCACATGGTATGGCCAGAATTTTTTTTAATAAAAATTTAAAAATAAAAAAGCTGAGTGTTTAAAAATATGTATACTCCACACACAGAAAAATTAAGGGACATGTTGGGCTTCCATTATGGCTCAGCTGGTAAAGAATCTGCCTGCAATGCAGGAGATCTGGGTTCAATCCCTGGGTTGGGAAGATCCCCTGGAGAAGGGAAAGGCTACCCATTCCAGTAGTCTGGCCTGGAGAATTCCATGGACTGTAGAGTCCATGGGGTCGCAAAGAGTTGGACACGACTGAGCAACTTACAGTCACTTCACTTCCAACTCACACAACTGTTGAGAATCCTGGATCCCGAATACATATCTGTCTTTATACTATACCTTCCTCTTGTCCTTCTGCTTCAGAGTGGGAAATTGCCTCCTAAACACGTTGAAATCTTTGAAAAGAATTATTGAAAATAATTTGTAAATTAAAATGTCCTTGGAAGAGAAACCTTGCCTGACCTGATTTAAGTTTAAGGGAGCCAAGTAAGATTTTGAAAGGCCCTAGGAAGGTTCCATTTCATAAAAGAGGGGGGGTGGAATTATGTGAGGAGCATCTGGAAAGCAATTCTTTCAGTTATTTCCATAATATTTCTTTGACATATTTTAATTTTACAACAAGAGAGTACATTGGCAGCCTCCTATCTCCCATTGCTGTCCAAAGCTGCTCTGCCTAATGCTCCTTCACTCTAGGTTTCTCCTTCCTTGTGGGCGTTTCCCTATTTTTCTTCTCTCTTGACTCATTCTAGGTGGTTTCCAACTCTGCTTGCTTTCATTTGCTTTGACGCTCGTTCTTATTTTTCTCTGTCCGTTTCCTTTGACATCCTCCAGCTCTTCCTCTGCTTTTTCCCTTCCCCTCTTTCGCCTGGTGCTTTTTCCTGGGTTGTTTCCCAGCTGTTCTTTCTCCAGGCTGGCACTGAGCTCTCCTCTCCATCCTCTCCGCAGCTCACTCTTTCCTCCTCAGTTCTCCAGGGTGTGCTGCGACAGACTGTCTTTGGACATCTGTCACAGGACTGAGCTGTCTCTCCATTATGTAATTTAATGTACCCAGAAACAGCAGTTATTTCTTGTTTTTTCCCCCCACTGAACATTTTTTTCCCTATAAAATAAAATGCTCCTGGATCATATTCATAGTGTTGGAAAGTAGTTTGCTTGTGCTGGACTTATTTTATGATCTGGATTCTCGATCAGCTGAAAATCTTAACCTCGCTGTGTTCTCCTGTGGTAGTTTCCCCTGGGATTCGGTCAGTTTCTTTACCAAAAGGCAGTGGATAAAGAAAAACATTTATATCATTTTCAATGTTATTTTTTTAAGTCTTTATTGAGTTTGTTACAATATTGCTTCTGTTTTTTTTTTTTTAATTTTTTTATTTTTTTGCTTCTGTTTTATGTTTTGGTTTTCTGGCCACCAGTCATGTGGGATGTTAGCTCCTCAACCAGGGATCGAATCGCAACTCCTGCCCTGGAAGGTGAAGTCTTAACCCCTGGACGCCAGGGAGGTCCCCAGTTTATTTGTTAATGTGTTTTGTACGATCAAATCCACCCATTTTGAGGGTCATGGCTTGTTGAATTTTGGTAATGCACACAATTGTTTACCCCCACCACTGTCAAAATACAAAGCCCCTCACCCTAAAAAAGTTCCTTTATGTCCCTTTATAGTTGGCTTTCACCCTTGACTCCTGATTAAATTGGTTGCTGTGGTTTTGCCTTTGTACAGACTGAAGTTTCACTTGTCTTGGATCAGTTCCTGGGGATGGACTTTCTGCACCACATCTTCAGTTGTATAAGATATTGCCACGCTGTTTTGCAAAGTGTCAGTAGCACTTTTCATTCTTACCGGCAATGTGTGTGAATTCCACCTGCTCTGTGTCCTTTCCAGCACTTCATATTATTCATCTTTTTAATTATAGTCTAGTAGGTGGGTAATCATATCTCATTGTGGCTCCATTTACATTTCCCTAATGACTAGTGATGTGAAAAATATTTTCAAGTACTTATTGCCCACTTATGTATCTTTTTTTGTGATGTGTGTACCCAAATATTTTGCTCATTTTTAGTTGGATTGGTCATCTTCTTGAATTGTAAGATTTCCTTATATATTCTTGATAGAAGCTCTTTTCTTGGACATTTGTTTGCAAACATGTTCTCCCAGTCTGTTGCTAGTATTTTTTCTTAACTGTATCTTTCAAATAATATAGTTTCAACCTTGCTTAAATTCATTTTTGCAATTTTTCCTTCAATTATTTGTGCATAATAAATCTTTGTTTTAGAAATCTGTTCCTAACCCGACGATACAGTTTTTTTTGTATGTTTTTTTCTAAAATTTTTGTTCTTATAGTTAGGCCCACGTACAATTTTAACTTTTCCAGAGACTAGAGAAATCAAAGACCCTGATGATGAGAATGACTGAAGGCAAAAGGAGAAGGCTGCCTGCAGAGATTAAGACAATTAGATAGCATCACCAACTCAATCAACATGAATCTGCGTGAACTTCAGGAGATAGTGAAGGACAGGGAAGCCTGGTGTGCTGCAGTCCATAGGTTCCCAGAGAGTCAGACATGACTTAATGACTGAAAAACAACAACAATTTTGAGTTAATTTTTGAGTGTAATATGAATCAAGTTCTTCTGTTTCATTTCCAACAGATACCCAGTTGATATAGCTCCATAGTTGAAAAGTCTCTTTTCCCCCTCCAAATTATCTTTGCGAATTACATTAACTGCCT
Organism: Oryx dammah; assembly: GCF_014754425.2. Classification (NCBI taxonomy): domain Eukaryota; kingdom Metazoa; phylum Chordata; class Mammalia; order Artiodactyla; family Bovidae; genus Oryx; species Oryx dammah. The sequence continues at coordinate 22,966,048 of NW_024070208.1, forward strand.
TGCATTCATGGGTCATGATATACTGTCCTAATTATGTGTTTTTAGATTAAATGTTTAAATATTTTGTTAAGAAACTTTTTGCCATTGGTTTTGAGTCTGTTGGTCTATAATTTTCTTGTGATTTTTTTTTTGGCATCAGGATATGTTACTACTTCTTGGAAGATGAGTTGGGATATGTTTGCTCTTCCTCTCTTTCTGAGGGAGTTGGTGGGGTTGGCCTTATTTTATTTGTTTTCAAAATGCAGAGGTGAACCCAGAGAGAATGATATCTTAGATACCCCTCCCTCAGCTCTTTACATCTCTGGGCTCATTCTAGAATCTTAGGTCAAATGGTATCATGTAGCGGAATATGCTGATCCTTTGGTCTTCCCAATTTATCAAAAATCGAAATGTGTATTTCTGCACTCCAAGTTCAATTTTTATAGATAGAGGAGTGAAGCCAAATCCTTGAGTGGTAGTTTTCTAAATAGCCCTCTGAAGTTTGAAAGGGTTAATTTATCTCCAAAAGGGCTCAATTTTCTGCCACTCCAAAAGTTTCCCACAGGAAAACTGGGCTCAGGCTGGATAATAAAAACTTTAAAAGAAACGGACACTTGTCTAGCTGTGAGTCCAAATCTGTTACCAATGGCTTTTGCCTGCAAGAAACTTGTGTCCTCCTCGTGTTCTCTAATAGATTGTTCTTTTTTCCTTGTTAACCATGCTGAGTAATGCAATCCAGTTTTTACCACATGCAGCCACTGGCAATCAAAGCTCTAAAAATCAACAATCAATTACAATGAATATGTTTGAGTCTTTCATAAGGTCTGGAAGATGATGGCTTTTACCCTGTCACTGTTTTTTAGGGGCATGAAGGTGTGCACACATAATGCCGTGGTTCCTCGTAAACATAGTCAAATGTCTATGATTATTTTGTTCTTCGTATGTGTTTTGTTCATTTAAGCAGCTACATTGGTCTTGTGATTTTAATGTGGTTGGGGGGGGTGGAAAAAACCCACTTCTTTCTTTCTTCTCTCTCACATGGTAACCTTATTTGCCGCTGATGACTAGAGCAGATGAAGTAAACGCTTCGTAACATTTGATAAACGCATTACATCTACCATAAGCAGTACGAGAGACTTGAAAGCCTTGTTCCCCAGTGAAATAAAGTCGGGTTATTGTTCTCATAAACCATTTCTCTTCCTTAGGCTTCTAAGCAGGAGTCACTGCTGCTGTGACTAGCCTGTCTGCTCTGTCTGGAACTAATGAAACTCTTGGAAGTTTTAAAATAATGGTTATTATTTTTAACGAAATGGAAAATGGGCTTTGTCATCCAAATGATTTAATTAATTCCACAGTGAAAATATCAATGGTACGTGTCAACAAAGGGACGCTTTTTCTTCTTCGATGAGAGCAGAGAATGCATTTATATACGGTTATTTGAGAACGTGCTGTGCAAATTTCAACTGCTCCATTTCCTGTATTTTTCAATGAGTAACCCAAGCAGCTGCTGACCACCAGTTTGTAGCAGTTACAGGTGGAGAATTGGGCGTCTTCTTCCCTGGTGGCTCAGTGGTAAAGAGCCCGCCTGCAATGCCGGAGTAGGGGGTTTGATCCCTGAGCTGGCAAGATCCCCTGGAGAAGGAAATCGCAACCCCTCCAGTATTTATTGCCTGGGAAAGCCCATGGACAGAGGAGCCTGTCAGACTACAGTCCATGGAGTCCCAAAGCGTTGGACAGGACTGAGCATGCACCCACTTCCTGCTTAGTGAGTTTTTGTAAATGATTTAGATATTTAAAAAACTGCAGACTGCTTGACTTTTACTAACAGGATTTCCAAAATGACAATGTAAAGAAGAAAAAAGTGAAGGACACTCTCCAGTGAAACAAGGATAACATTTATTTTTCCAAATGAGTTAAAATGCCAGCAACTATATGCATCGTGACCTTTTGGATGCAAACATTGCCTCTCCACCCTTTAAACAGTATCACTAGGAAGCCAAAGGGATGAATATGTATAATGATGAATTCACTCTATCAACAGAAAGCAGCTCTTGAAAGCATCAGTGTTAATAGGTGCTAAAATGGAATTACAGAAAGAAGAATTTCAGTCTTAAACTTAAAGTGAACCCAACTCTTCCCTAAGAACCCTGGGATTACAACTCTTAAGAACAGGTTATAGGGAGTAGAAATAAGAGGGTCAGCAATCTAGAAGACCAAGTGTTGTTGGATTATATTTTAAAGTAAAACTATAGGTTTCAGGAACCTGGTTTCATTTTTCTGGGTTCTTACCTTGTCTTGCAAAGGTATAATTTACAAGAACGGCTGATTCAAAGTTTATAGTTGTTTGAGATCCACTGTTATTCAAGTTCTCAATTTTTTTAAAATTATTTTTGGCTGTGCTGGGTCTTTGTTGCTGTGTGCAGGCTTTCTCCAGTTGAGGTTCAAGGGCTTCTCATTGCAGTGGCCTCTCTTGTTACGGGACGTGGGCTTTAGGGCATATGGGCTGCAGTAGTTCCAGCTCCTGGGCTCTAGAGTGCAGGCTCAGTAGTTGTGGCACACGGGCTTGGTTGCTCCACGGCATGTGGGATCTTCCAGACTAGGACTGAACCCGTCCCCTGCATTGGCAGGCAGACTCCTCACCACTGGACTATCTGGGAAGCCCTGTGTCAGTTCTTAATTGTCCACAGGGATGGGGGAAAACTGGGAAGGCCATTCAAAGCAGTGGAAACTGAGATGGACCATTCAAAGCAGCGGGTAATTCTAAAGTCCGTTGCATTTGCCCGGTGGTAGTGCTTTAATCACTGAGTTGTGTCCAGCTTTTCGACCCCATGGATTATAGCCTGCCAGGATCCTCTATCCATGAGGTTCTCCAGGCAGGAATACTGGAACGGGTTGCCATGGGGCTGTAGTAAAAGAGCTCAGCTGGAGTACATCTAGACCTGCACATGTAGACTCAAAACCTCCCGGTCTGGCCTTGGCTTTGGCCTTCCCCTGACTCTCCCTGGTGGTTGATGGTCTAGTGTATTAAGGAGAAAGTTAGATTCTTATTTCCTTTAAATGTATCACACACATGTCTTGCTTGCTGAGGTCTTTCTCCAGTTATGGCGAAGATTTTCCATTAGTCCATCTGCCTTGCCTATCTATTGAATTAACTTTGTGTGTCTATTTAAAATGTAAGCTCCTTAATACGGAAAGACTGGGTCTTTTCCTGGCATTTGTTTAGCGGAATACACAAGGTTGTATCTTTAAAATGTGCTTGAATGTCTATATCTGACTTGATGATTGTGCCAACATGGACCATTGTTATAAAAGATTGTCTTGTCGGAGAAGCTGAGTGAAGTGTACGTGGGAATTCTCTGTAGTATTTTGCAACTGTTTATGATTCAGTGTAGTTCAAAATAGAAGTATATATTAAACGTTTAAAAAAAAAAGAATGAGTGAATCAGCAGCCTTCTTGGAGAAAGCAAAGAACTCACTTCAGATCAAACAGGTAGTATGAGGCTGAAGGAGAAACACTCCCTGACCAATGGTGTGCCTTGATTTTCATTTAACTTCTTTGTGCATCAGGTTGTACTTGCTTCGCCTTGCCAATGCCATGCTTTCATGAAAATTAAAATCATTATCATAAAGATTTTTTAAAATTCAGCTCTGTAAAAAACATAATAAATAAAAGGTTTTATGTGCTTTTCAAGATAAAGGGTTCTACATTTTTAAATGAAAGGCCCTGCATGAGTTTAAATGCACATCATGATATACTTCCAGGCTTACAGTAAAAATACCGCAGAAGTCTGAAATTGATATAGCTCAATCAATCTTACTTAATTAGCCTGATGCTACTTTTTTACTGCACTCATAGGATAGGTTGCTTAGATATTTTATTTGAAGAAACCAGCTTTGTCTTAAGCCATAACTACAGCGTTAGCACTGAAATGTAGTTCTTCAAATAAAGCTAGTGGAAAGGTATTATATTAGGAAGAAAGAGTGACTCGACGCCCAGGGTAAAGCCAAAAAAAAAAGAATGGCCTTCGGTATTCCCGTTCCTAGTGTATGTAGGTGAGTTAAGACAGCAGGCTTCTCTTTTTCTGAAGAGCACATCTCGAAAAAAAAGCCCTTGAAAGGTCAGGATTCCAGAGAGACTCTTTGTTGCTGGCCTCTTTGCTTTCCCCAGGTGCCTTTGGCACGTGTACTTATTGCCAGTCTGCAGAGGAGCAGTAAGGTTACTTTCTGTGGGCAGAGGAAACTGGCACAGATGGACAGAGCCAGAGGGTGGATTGGAACGACAGAGGAGAGGGCCAGCTGGACAGAGGTGGGCGTTGCATAAAGTGAAAAAGACTAGGAGGTCCTCTATTTTAATTGAATTGCTTTCCGTTTAGTAAAATCAATGGATATCTCTGTTTTGTTGTTTTTTAACCTATCCTGTAACTATTGTTGTTGTTCAGTTGCCAAGTCATGTCCGACTCTCTGCCACCCCATGGACTGCAGCACACTAGGCTTCTCTGTTCCTCACCATCTCCCAGAGTTTGCACAAGTTCATGACCACTGCGTTGGGGATGCCGTCCAACCATTTCATCCTCTGTCTCCCTCTTCTCCTTCTGCCTTCAGTCTTTCCCAGCATCATTATTCCTGCTGCTCTTCCATTCGCTGAATTACAGTCTTCAGCATCTTAACTCCATATTTGAAAGGAGGAGTTAAAGAGACTGCAGAGGATGGTCCTGTATGGGTAGCATCCTGGTGGACCATTTCAAACCTCCGTGCAAAGTCTTCCTGTTGCCCTGAGCGCCAACAGATGAGAGAGACAACTCTGGTGTTTATAAAGAAATGGAGGAGCATCTGCCTGATGCTTGGTTTTTTATTATTTTTAAGATTTTTGTTTTTTGTTTTGGATGTGAACCATTTTTTAAATCTTTATTGAGTTTGTTACAACAGTATTGCTTCTGTCTTATGTTGTGGTTTTTTGGCCCCTTGGCATGTTCTTAGCTCCCCAACCAGGGATCAAACCCACACCTCCTGCTTTGGAAGGTGAAGTCTTAACCAGTGGACTGCCAGGGAAGTCCTTCGGCTTTAGATTTGAAGACATTATTCTTCTGTTTGCAGTTGCAATGGCAACCCACTCCAGTATTCTCGCCTGGAGAATCCCATGGACAGAGGAGCCTGGCAAGCTACAGTCCATGGAATCAAAAAGAGTTGAATACCAGTTAGCACACTATAGCCCCCTTGCTTTTCTCTAAACAGAAGCTTCTGTTTCTGAATTTGACACTGCATATCAAAACCTGGGCTCACTGGCTTTGTATGTAAGAGTTTTTCTTGGAAGGACAAACATTTAAAGTATCAGTTCGATTAGTACTCGATGATCTGGGTGACTGAAGATTGTTTTTCAGTGCAGCTCACTGTGTTGATTTTTTTCTGTGAAGCTCTGTCTGGATTAAACCTCAGGGATTCCTTGGATTGCTTCACTTCCTCCTGCAGCCTGGTGGGCAGTGGGACACACTGGTATAATTCATTGACCTCTTTTACACTCTGTTTTATAATCCTTTTTTTTTTTTTTCACTTGATGTAGCCATACATAATGCATTTTCTATAGAAAGCTTTTGTTCCTTTATGATGCAGGGGTCCTCTTGGGGCTATATGGAGTCCACGTTCATTCAGTTCATGGCCCTGATCCAAAAATATTTCTTAAGCCCATGTATTCTCAAGAGAGCAAAACACACACACATTTCCTGTAGTGTTGTACTTCCGCTGTCTGTAGTTTTACTGCTGTGCTTTTGTAAGATTTTTTTCCCCAAAAAAATGTAACAGAAATGTTTGAACATACTTGAATCTTTGGAAATGTTAGTGAAGGGTGTCACTTGATAAAGCTAAAAACAAACAGGGAAATTAAACCTGTTTTGGTTAACTCTATTTTATAAGACTTATCAGAAAGAGAATTTTAGCAGTAGAGACATGTGCTATTAATAATAGAACATGTAAAGAATCAAGCCACCATTATAGTAATATGCTTGATTGTAAAGAACTTTATGTACTTATAAAATGGACTACTTTAATCTTCTGAATAATACACATTTAAGTACAGAACAATCTCATTTAATCCTCTACAAATAGTACCAGTGTTGGGTATAGTACCTTCTTTTCTTTCTCTGACTACATTATATAGTAGGTTGAATGCAGATTGTTTCTCAGAAAAGATTATCAGTTATTATAAATTGTGATCTTCGTAAATCAAAAAACATCCACTCAACTTGCTGTGCTGCTGTGCTGTACTCAGTTACTTCTGACTCTTTGCGACCCCACGTTCTGCAGCCTACTGTATGCCTCTGTCCATGGGATTTTTCCAGGCCAGAATATTGGAGTGGATTGCCGTTTCCTACTCCTGGGGATCTTCGGAACCCAGGGATCAAACCTGTGTCTCTTGAGTTTTCTGCATTGGCAAGCAGATTCTTTACCACTGTGCTGCCTGGGAAGCCCATCCACCCAGCTTGGAAAGGTATTTATTCATAATAAAATCAGAAGGCCATTTGATGTTTTTCTTTTTTCCATTGTTGGTCACCCAATATGTGAGTTGCTACAGTTTTCTTAGTTTTCTCTTTTTTCCAGAAATAATAATTTCTTACATTGGCTCTGCAAACTATTTGTAACTACTCCTTCGACCCTTGGTAAATAACAAACAAATAAACAAAATGAAACCTTGCATTTTCCACTTCAGCCTTGGTGCAGATTTCCTGGGTGATCATAAGGCAACAACCGGTTATATTTTGGGTGATAGAAATAAAATACTATCAAATATTAAACTGTTCATGGTGAAACTGTGGTAACTGAGGGTTCTAATGTCTTGTCTTTCAATATTAACTTTCTTTTTTCATCATCATGATCTCCATTAGACCATTAACTATATTTTCCATTCCAGGGGTCCCACTCTCCAGTTACTGTGTACTTACAGTGTTGGTTGTTTAGTCGCTAAGCCTGAAAGTCCGACTCTTTAATCGTGTCTGTCTTTTGCTACCCCATGGACTGTAGCCTTCCAGGCTCCTCTGTCCATGGGATTTCCCAGGCAAGAATATTGGAATGGTTTGCCACTTCCTTTTCCAGGGGATGGATCTCTCTGACTCAGGGATCGAACCCCCCTCTACTGTGTGGCAGGTGGAGTCTTTACTGCTAAGCCACCAGGGACTGTGTGCTTATAATCTAATTTTATAATTGTCCTAAGTAAGCTATAACACGGAGAAGGTAAACACATCACAGAGTGGTCCATAGTGCCTTGAAATGTATGCTGTTAGCTACGGCCACGTGAAATTGCCAGTGTTCGACTGCTTTTCACCTACAAAAAGGGCATTGACTTAAATCAGACTTACCAAAACCCCACTGTTCAGTAGTTCAAATCAAGAAAAAATCCACTTAGTGCTTCTGGGGAGAAGATGATGGTCCTAATCCCCTGCACTGGCAAGTGGATTGTTAGCCACTGGCCACCAGGCAGATCCCAGTATGAACTTTTCTGAATGAATCATACATAAGAATGATCATAATTCTTCTGCTGTTCATATGATACAGTGATGCCAGCAGGACCTGTTGAGTTCTATTAGGTCTTGTTGCTGTCTCCTCAGAATATTGTGCTTTTTGTCAGTTTCATAGATTGTCTATAATTCTCTACTAGTCTGGCCATTATTTCTCTGTGTTCTCATAAAACCCATAGCAAGTCATAACCCCACTTACTTATGACTTCTAAGGTTCTTTGGACTTAGAAAACAAGTCACCAAGATTGTCATATTTTTAGGTCAGGTGTAAGAGCAAATAATCTGTAACGTTGATGGGGTAAGAGTCTCTCCTCTGACACACAGTTGAGAGTTTTATTGCCTGAATTTTGTGGTTTGATTAATTGGTTTTCAGTTATGTTCCAAATATGTGAGATTGCCAGCTAACTATTTGTGAATAAGAGAGATACCACAGTAAGGGAACAGGGATGATAAATCTGATGGTAAAATTATTCCATTTTAATTAGAAATTTCTCTTGTTTCTTTCACCCCATTATCATTGGCCTGTTACCATTTGTCTTGGGTGGACTCGGCAGTTAAATCACAGATACAGTTACCGTCACTTTGTTGACATAATCCCATTTAGATTTCAGTGTCATTTCTGATGGGCTCTGCAGGAATGACAGCTTAGCTGCTTGGATACTTGGATCATTATTTATATATTTATGTTCTCTTCTGAAAATAGTCTCCACCGTGTAAATGCAAGGCAGGACAATGTGCATTCATTTAGTCTCCTTTTAATTCTGAGCCTTGGGTGAGTGAGTGACAATAGCTCAGTAGTGTCTGACTCTTTTTGACCCCGTGGACTTTAAGTGCCAGATTCCTCTGTCAAGTACATATTAACTTGTTCACACTCATGAGAGTTTTTAAGTGGAAAAACTGTAAATTAACTTTCGTAAATAATGTTGTAGGAAAATCACAGTGCTTCCGACTTTGAAAAGAAGCAGCATTAATTTTCCATAATTCCTGATGCCATTTCCATTCATAGTCTTGACTGTGATAGAAGGGGAAATATTGATTATAGCTCTAGCCCTTTACATAAGTAAAAAATTATTAACTTGCCTGATTTAGAATTAGGTGTTAGTTTCTTGGGTTTGCCATTAAAGTACATTTCAAACATATATAGGGTAGTACATATTTAAATGTAACTGTCATGAAATATACTAAGGAATATCAGTGGTCATTCGGTCCAGTTTCCAGTTGGGCTGGACTTCTGTTTCTGTGAGGAGCAGAGGTATCAAATGCCATTGAAAAGCTTCTCCCTCTGACTGTGAGATAAGTGGCACCTCTCTTGGCTCTATGATAGCTACAAACTTAGAAATAAGATTGCATTTTCGCATCCACATGGTTGAGACATTTTGGGGTAAAACGGCTTTGGGATCAGTGTCTCCCAGATCAGATGGTTCCTAACGCATCTGCTCATGTCGTTTTGCCAACTTCAGCTGGCCATGTTCCCCTCAAGCTCCTTTCATTGCAAATCTAATCTCATTAGTTCTTTTTCCTTAAAAAGTAACAGAGTATTACTCTTCTTTTTTGTCCTGAAATAAACTCATTAAGGAATTTATGATAGCCTTCCAATAAAGGATTTCTGTTCCAGGCAGTTTAAATATTTTCAAATGATCTTGTCGGATTAACACTAGGAAATTAGAATCCATCACCTTTCTGAATTTGGAGTTCTCTCATGAGTGATGGTTTGAAACAACAAAAATTCCATTAAAAAGAGTTACATCCATGTGATTTCTCTTAGTAGGGCTTCTTCATATCTGAATCTAGAGCAGCCACCAAACATTATGACACTTTTATTTTTTAACAGAAAGTTGTACATCGTTTACAGAAAATAAAGGTAGAGATGCTGGAACAAATGATGAACTTCTAGTGTCTGTAATGCCTGGTGTTCCTTTTCATAAGTACAGAACTTATCCCATGTGCCAAATTCTTCAGCTAACATTGTTGCTGCCTCTTCTACTTCTCTGTGCGTGTGTGCTAAGTTGCTTCAGTTATATCCTATTCTTTGCGACCCCATGGACTGTAGCCCGCCAGGCTCCTCTGTCCATGGGATTTTCCACGCAAGAATACTGGAGTGGGGTGCCATTTCCTCCTCCAGGGGATCTTCCCGACCCAGGGATTGAACCCTCGTCTCCCACATCTCCTGCACTGGCAGGTGGGTTCATTAACACTAGGGCCACCTGGGAAGCCCAGACATTTCTCTGTTTTACACCTGTCCTCATTTATCTATGCAATGACTAAATGTGCACTCACAATGCAATACAGGCAAAGCTCCTACATGGAAGCATTGGAACTCAGAATATTATATTATGATGTTTATGATCTAAAGGCAGCCCCTGAAAGCTTATTTAACTCAAAATATGCACTGAATAACAGTTTTATCAAACTTAGTCTTCTTGGAGAACATTGTTTCTATGAAAAGACAGACTTCTAAATCAAAGGCAGCCAACAAGTCTGTTCTCACTGAAATTCTGTCGCTTTGAGATCTGTGCCTTCCTACCACTCCTGAGATGTGGGAAAGACAGCCAGACGTCTGGATGTGTGGTTGCTGGGGCCCGGAACATGGCTACAGTGGAGGAGATTAGGAGCTGGGAAGAAGGTGGTATGAAGAAGATAAAGGGAAGGTGTCAAGGGGAGGAAGGAGGAATAAAAGAGCAGCCCAGATGAGTTCCCTTCTCCTGGTTTCTTCCTTCACCTTATCCTTTCTGTTCCTCCCTTTCCAGCCCTTTCAAAATTATCAGGAGTTCACGGGGCTTCCCTGGTGGCTCAGCAGTAAGGTATCTGCCTGCCAGTGCAGGAGACACGGGTTCGATCCCTAATCTGGGAAGATATCACACGCCGAGGAGCAGGTATGCCCGTGTGCCACAGCTCCTGAGCCTGTGCTCTGAAGCCTGAGAGCTGCAACTACTGAGCCGAGGTATCACAACTCCTAAAGCTCACGCACCCTAGAGCCTGTGCTCTGCAACAAGAGAAGTCACTGCAATGAGAAGCCCGTGCGCCGCATCCATCAAGTAGCGCCTGCTCGTTGCAACTAGAGAAAAGCCCCTGCGGCAATGAAGACCCAGCACAGCCAAAAATAAAGAAGCAGAAAATAGACATTGAAAAAAATGAATAAAAGAGTTTACAGGAGGAGGAGAGGGCAGTGGCCCCCATACTGTATCAGGTAGAGGCCACTGATACAAACTTCTTGTTTCCTTCTTTTTCCTTCTCCTGCTTTGCAACAACCTTGCCCTTAAGTGACTTTGGTTCAGGTGAGAAGTGGTGGAGGCACCGAGCCTCGTGTGCACGGGCTCTGTGTGCTGGTGAAGAGGCCTGAAGCCCAGGAGCCTTGGGTTGGGGAAGGGGCGGCCTTCTCAGGCCACCTGCGTTGCCAGGTCTTAGCAGTTGTGTGCTAAGTGTGGTGCTGTGGCTTTTCATTTAGGACACACTGTCTTCCGTGGGCGGAGAAGGCGCTGGCGCCCCACCCCAGCACCCTTGCCTGGAGAAGCCCAGGGACGGAGGAGCCTGGGGGGCTGCAGTCCATGGGGTCGCTGAGAGCCAGACACGGCTGAGCGACTTCACTTTCACTTTTCACTTTCATGCATTGGAGAAGGAAATGGCAACCCACTCCAGTGTTCTTGCCTGGAGAATCCCAGAGACGGGGGAGCCTGGGGGGCTGCAGTCCATGGGGTTGCTGAGAGCCGGACACAACTGAGCGACTCCACTTTCACTTTCCACTTTCATGCATTGGAGAAGGAAATGGCAACCCACTCCAGTGTTATGGCCTGGAGAATCCCAGGGACGGGGGAGCCTGGTGGGCTGCCGTCTGTGGGGTTGCACAGAGTCGGACACGACTGAAGCGACTTAGCAGCAGCAGCAGCAGTCTTCCTTGGGATAGTCCCAACTCAAGAATTTAAGGTCTGATTTTGCCTCTGGGCCAGAGTAGGCGATTAATGAATTTGATGAAAAAACTGATTTTTAAAAAACGAGTTGTTAGATGTATCATCTTCAAAACAAAACAACAGCAACAACAAAAAGATGTAGCAGAGCATGGGCTTTATTATTATAAGAGAACGTTAAAAATAAGGTTATAATTTCCATTATAGTTTCATGTGTCTGGGACCACTCAGAAGGCCTGTAGTGTGCTCAGTGAGGGGACACACAAAATCAGTGCATATTAGCTCTGTATGCCTGGAAGGGTCAGCTCAGATTTGTGATTTGAGAGGATTTGGGCCCTAATTTGTTCACTGAATAGCCTGTGGCTAATTAACTGAATTGGTTAGAAGTCAGCCCTCGAGAGCTTAGGGTCAAGGGTTTAGTTTCCCTGTGGACCAGTTTCTCTTCTCTGTTTCATGGTCATCGATTACACTCTTAATCCCTATTCAGGTGACTTGCGAAGTCAAGCTATTGATTACAGAGGATTGGGTATGAATGAATCAAAGCCAAGCCGTTACCAGAGCAAAATTGCTGAATAGAGTTGGCAGGTCAAAATGGTCCATGATCGATGTTTTGTGGCAGCCTGGATGGGAGAAGAGTTTGGAGAAGAACAGATACGTGTATGTATGCATGGCTGAGTCCCTTCACTGTTCACCTGCAAGTATCACAACATTGTTTGTTAATCTGCTATACCCCAATACAAAATAAAAAGTTAAAAAAAAAATGGTGCACGAGTTATGATAATGAAGTTGCTGTTGGACAAGACCTAGATGAAAATCCTGGCTTTGCCACTTTACTAGAGGACTTCAGGCAACATGTTCTCTCCCTTTAGTTTCTTTGTCTGCAAAATGAAAATGAAGTCAGCTTCACAGGAAAGTTATGAGGATTATCAAGGTGCTACTTGTTATATATGGGGTGGGATATGGTCTTCGTTTACACTGGCCTTGCTCCCCGATGGCACCCTTTCTTCCGTATTCAGTGTCCCAGAGTCTCTTCCCACTCCTGCATGCTGAGCTGTTGAAGATGATGATGTCTGTTCAGCCTCCATGCCCCACTCTAGTCCATGCCATTTGCTGACTGGATCTATAGACCCAGGAGAGCTTGCTTGGAAGGGCAGTTTGCCCAATGATTGCATTTATTTAATAGCACCTGTAAACAGAGTGCTTCTGAGTGATGGGAATTATTCAGCACAGAGAGAACGGGAGTCTCCTAGAAATATACACAAAGATAAATAGGCTGTTCTGTTGTAGGAAATCACGTTGATGGGCTTAGCGTTGTAGCTGAATCTTCATATTTCTTCCACTTTATCAGGGCCTTCCAGTTAGTTCTCGTTCTCAAGTCATTTCAGAGTTTGTGTCCTGAGTAACTACCTGCTCATTTCCTGATTTGCACATTTGCTCATCTCCTAGGAGAGGGTTGGAAATAATAGGGACCATAAAGAGGACTCGGCATACAAATTACAAGTAAGATCAATAAAATTATGATGGAATGATGCTTTTTCATTCTCCTTCTAAGATTATTAGCTCTTTTTTTTTTGTGGAGAGAAAAATGCAAATGTGATGCTAATTATGAAGATCCATCTGTTATACTTAAAGGACCAGAGAGTAAAGCCTAAATTTAAAGCTGTTCCGAAGTACTTTGCCATCTTTGAAGACCCATTTTGGAGAAGCTGTTTCCATCTCAAATGAGCTTTTATGTCCTCCAAAGTAGCAGGTCTTCTTGAAGGACTCTGAGCTGCCATTTGAAGAGGCCAGGTTGTTCTAACTGCACCACTTTTTGTTTGTTTTATTCTGCAGCAAATATGTGGATTGTACCAAATATGTGCTTACGGGGACAACTGAATAACTCTTTGGAAAGTTATGTAAGTTATGAAAAGCAAGTGTTAGGTAACTGCCAACCTCTGAGTACTTACTCAGATTATTTGTCTCTTTTTATATCCCACCTGGAAGTGATTCCAAAGAGTACTTTAATGAAAGTTTGTTGAAATCAGCTCTGCACTAGGAGTGGGCACTGTCCTGGTCATTTTGATATCTGGGTGGATAATTAATCTGACCTCTTTCATCGTCTGTTTTTCTAATTTTTGAAATTGGAAACGTTACTTTCAATATATAATGTTATTTTACAAAGCCCTGAGTTACAGAACACCTCTGCTGCTGCTGCTGCTGCTGCTGCTAAATCGCTTCAGTTGTGTCTGACTCTGTGCTACCCGAGAGATGGCAGCCCACCGGGATTCTCCAGGCAAGAACACTGGAGTGGGTTGCCATTTCCTTCTCCGATGCATGAAAGTGAAAAGTGAAAGTGAAGTCGCTCAGTCGTGTCCGACTCTTAGCGACCCCATGGACTGCAGCCTACCAGGCTCCTCTGTCCATGGGATTCTCCAGGCAAGAGTACTGGAGTGGGTTGCACAGAACACCTCTAAGTATTGTTAAATGCCCAAATCCATTCCGTCAAGTCATTTTCATTGCACAGTGTGGCATCATTAGGCCTGGAGATGGAGACTTGTCAGTTACTGAAGGAGTAGTACTGGTGGAAGACAGTGGAAGTGCTCAGCTATTCAGACAAGGAGAGAAAGAGAGATAGTTCTGGGAACTGAACCCTAAAAGTCACAACTGAGGACAGAAGTCCCTGGAGTGACACCGCAAGTTGTCTTCCCAATAAAAGTCAAGGAAGGACTTTTCTGAAAGAGATTGTTGTCGGTCTTAGCAGTGATGCAGCAAAGTCCAGGAGGGTGATGAGGCAAAAATTCAGAATGCAAGGAAAGAAATTACAAATAGAATAAAACCTCTGAGATGTTTAGCCTAACCTTACACTCGCTCAGATGGTAACGAATCTACCTGCAATGCAGAAGACCCAGGTTCAATCCCTGGGTCAGGAAGATCCCCTGGAGAAGGAAATGGCAACCCATTCCAGTATTCTTGCCTGGAGAATTCCATGGACAGAGGAGCCTGGCTACAGTCCATGGGGTCGCAAAGAGTCAGACACAACGAAGAGACTAACACTTTTCTTCCTGATGTTACACTTGCACCAAGAAGCTGAGATCAGGAAAGATAAAGGCACTGGGCAAAGACACCCAACTCGTGAGTAGTGGATCCCAGATCGATTCTGTCTCCTGAGTCCCAGGCCAGGGCTTTTTCTAATTTATTGTCTTTGTAGCCAGTCAATACCCACACAGACCTTGTAGCATTTCCAAAGTTTTCATTAAAGTGGTATATTATAGTCAAGACTGACTCACGGTGTTGTGTGGCAAACACCAGCCCAACATTGTAAAGCAATTATCCTCCAATTGAAAATTAAAAAAAAAAAAAATCCCATCAAACTTAAACAGCTGTCATACTTAAAAGGAATGCCTATATACATTAATTGTACCTTTACAGGTATCTCCCAAAGTTTGCTTTTATTCCCAATGCATTAAAATATACCAAAAGATTTTTAAAAAGTAGTATTTTAAAACCATATATGTGACCTTTCCAGAAAGTTTCTCTCTACCTGGAGACTTTATGGTTTTTTTTTCTTTTTTTCTCGTAAAATTATCCCAGGAGCTTCATATACTGTAGATAGAACTTATCATTTCTTATTATCCGGAGATGTGTTTTCTGATAAGAAATAGAGAATTTGTGATATAAAATTTTAAACAGTTTAACTGTATGCTTTTTGAAATATTTGAACATTTCTATTATTGCTATTATTTTTTTCAAAGACTCAGTTTTCTCCCATAACCATGGAAGACTTTGAACTTTACTGGAAAAAGTCTTTATTTTTTTTTTTCAGGAATCCTGAATTTGATAAATGAGAAAATTTAAGCAATGTAGAAAGAAGAGGATAATTTTTTCTATTATGTTAAAAACTTCAACTGGGAAAAAATTGCATAAAACAAAGTATCCTCGGTCTCCAAATTGCTATTTTATGCATATTTTATATCCTTATGGCTGTGGTGGTCTCAGGTCATTTTTTTAGGCTCTTTTAACCTCCTGATTAAATGAGAGCCCGATAACCAATGAATTTAATTAAGCAGCTATCAAGCACCAAGAAGGAGTGTAACTGAAGATTGTAAATAAAATGAAAGAGAGGGTCTGGGTATTTGCCCTCTCTTTTTGAAAGCAAGAGTATATAATGTACTTGGCAAAGCTCTGGTTTCAGTCAACTTGAGAGAAAACTATGAAGTTGGCAACATTTGCGCTCAGGCCTGTCCCCCTTCCCTACCCATTACATCCACCTCTTCTTTATGAGATATGATACATCATTGCATAATCGGTCCAGATTTCTTTTTCTTAAATATTTCTTGACCATCTCGGCTACAGATTATATGGTCTCTGTCCCTTTTAAGCCATCCTGTGACTTCAGTCTTGCAGGCTCTGTGTTTTAACTGATTCAGTGTACATCTGTTTAAAGAGGTTGGACTAGAAAAGAAGGTCACTGTTACCCATTACAATGATGTCTAAGGAAAGCATGATAGTTAAATATAATAAAAACACAACAGCTAGCATTTTATGAGCACTTACCATCTACCAGAATTTGTCAGACTTTTTATATTATAATAGGAATGTCTCTGGTGGCTCAGATGGTAAAGAAACTGCCTGCCATGCAGGAGACCCAGGTTGGATCCCTGGGTCAAGCAGATACCCTGGAGAAAGAAATGGCAACCCACTCCAGTATTCTTGCCTGGAGAATTCCATGGAAAGAGGAGCCTGGCGGGCTATAGTCCATGGGGTTGCAAAGAGTCAGACATGGCTGAGTGAATAACATACACACCACATATTATGATAACTCTGTAAAGCTCCGCACTTTTGGGTGAAGAAACTGAGATTTAGAGAGGTTATAAAACACATGGAGGGATTCAGGACTGTGGGTTTCCTCCCAGTTCTGTTGGATTCCAGCGGCTGAACCACAGAGCCGTCAAGTGACCAAGTGTACCCAAAGCTTAGGTCGCTTTTCTCACGCCCTCCACCTTTGTTTGGACTGCAGCTCTGTTTCAAGGCTCTTGTTAGGTGTGCAGTGGGATGCTAAAGAGAGAGTGAATGAGGGGGTCGCATGTTCAATATCATTTGATGTGCAACCTGCGACAAGTATGATTGCATAAAGCATAGCGTCATCACTGGCTTTATAACATTTACTTATTTCAAAAATTTAAGTCTAATACATGTTAATATAAATGATTATATTTCCCAAATAAAATATAGTTAAGCATGACATTGGTTTACATTTCTGTAAATTTCTTAAACATATGGTTTAAAAGAAGACAAGTAAATTTCATATCTGTGCAGTCAATCTGTTGCAATATTTTGATTTGAATAAGTTTATGAAGAAAATCTATGCTCACACAGATATGTGTTGTAAAAGGAAATTGTATTTTCAGATAATTATGGATATTCTCCTTTGAAGATACATCAAAACTTGACAAAGTTGGCTGAACTGTGGAATCCATCAACAACACTGTCAACCAACTTGACCTAATTGACATTTTCAGAACACTCAACCCAACAGCAGCAGAATACACAATTTTTCAAGTGTAAAAGGAATGCTGTCAAGATAGATCATCTTCCAAACTATAAAATGAGTGTCAATAAATTTGTAAAAGTTCAAATCATAAAATATATGTTGTTTAACCAAATGGAATTAACTTAGAAATACATAATATAAACATATCTGAAAGTTAGCAATAATTTAGAAAATAAAAAAGATGTTTCTAAATAACCCATGATTTGAGGAGAAATAAAGAGAGAAATTAGGAAGTATTTCAAGCTGAATGAAAATAAAGACAAATATATAATAATTTGTGGAATGCTGCTAGCACATATTTAGAGGGAAACTTACTCTAGTAGAGTATTATTTTGTTAGAGTATAAACGTCTCAAATCAATGACCCATACTTCCACTTTAAAAGTTAAAAAAAAAAAAGTAAATGAAATCAAAAGTAAAGAGAGGAGATAATAAATACAGAGTGGAAATCAATGAAATATAAAACAGACAAAACAATGACAAAATTGCAGAAATCTGAAGCTATTTCTTTGAGGAGATCAATAAATTAATAAAGCTCTAGTCAGACTGATCAGAGGGAAAAAAGGAGAGAGGACACTAATTACAAATATTAGGAATGAGAGAGGTGATATCTCTAAAGATTCTATAGGTATTGAAAGAATAATAAGGGAATATTACGAGTTATTGCATGCCAATAAATTTGACAACTAAGATGAAATGGAAAATTCCTTCAAAAACCACAAACCAAAGAAGAAACAGTAAAGATGCTAGCCCTATATCTAATTTTTTAAATGAATTTATAAACAAATACCTTCTCTGTAAGAAAACTCCAGGCCTAGTTGACATCTCTGGCATGTTCTACCAACCATTTAGAAATAATATTAATTCTACAATTCTCTTTCAGAAAATTGAATAGGAGACAATACCTCCCAGGAAGGAGTTTTACTATTAATAAAAGCTGGACTCCACTTAGCATGCATATTTGAAATATTTGGAATTTATTGTATGTACATCATTTATACTTACTAAATCTATCTAAAACAATTTAAGGGTACAAATTAAAACCGTAGAATTAGTCAAAAAATGCTAAGATGGACTGCCCTATTACTATTATGAGTTCTGGGAAATATTCTAAACATGTTTGGTGCCCTCTCTCTAAACTTCATACTAACTTGTTGCAGACAAAAATGAGAGATGATAGCCACAAAGATTCCAGATCTCTGGAATTTTACATTTCATATAGGATGTTTTCATCATTCTGAAAAATTATAATAATATTCTTTTAACTTTGTAAAAAAAACCTATAAATTTTAAAATTTATTTTTAAAAAGGATTTATTTATTTACTGGCTGTGATGTTTCTTCATTACCGCACATGGGCTTTCTCTATTTGCAGCAAGCAGGGCCGATTTTTCATTGACATGCACGGGTTTCTCAATGCAGTGGCTTTTCTTGTTGTGGAGCATGGATTCTAAGGTGCGCAGAGTTCCGTAAATGCACCATGTGAGCTCAGTAGTCGCGGCTGGAGGTCTCTAGAGCACTGGCTCTGTAGTTGCGGTGCATGGACTTAGCTGTTCTGTTAGCATGTGGGATCTTCCCAGATCAGGGGCTGACCGGTGTCCCTTGCATTGCAAGGTGGATTCTTAAGCACCGGAGCACCAGAGAACACCTCCTCCCATAATGTTAAATTGGATTTCATCTCACTGCCTGGCACATAAATTAATTTTTCTGGAGCTCCACTTTGCAGGTTCCCTGACTCATGTGCCTTGCACTTCTCGTTCCCACAATGTGAATGTTTGCGGCACAGCCCACATTATTATCATCAGAGTGAGGAGGCTGAGCTCATGGGGCAGTTGTTGACAGCTTTAGTTGGCAGTCTCTCTTTTTAATTACTTGGAGTTTCTCATTTTCACAACTTTCATTTATTTAAAACTTTATTTCTCCAAATTGTGGGATTGAGTCTCTAAGACGGAAATCTGTTTCTAATTTTTACTGAATTTCCAAATCTAAGGTCCAACTGTTTGTAAAAACCCTTTCATTTTATTATCTAATTTCACATAATTTTCATATATATTTTCATTTTAATGCTAGAGCCCCTTTAGGAATAACCATGATTTTATCTAGCTATTTTGTATATGTTCTTTAAAATACATGTGTGTGTGTGCGTATAATATGTAGTGGGTTGACCACAAAGTTCCTCAACATCTTACGGAAAAACCCAAAGGCACTTTATATATATAAGTATTTATACTGGCTTATGAGAACATAAAGGAGAGTCAACATAAAGAAGATTTCACTTAATCCCTCCATTGCCTTTAGCTCATGCCGCTGTCATCTTTGGATTTCTACCATAATGTCCTGGTTTGTTTTACCTGGTCCAGTTTCTCCCACTTCTAATTCGGTTCTAGTCGGAACGAGCATTCTGAAATAGAATCATGTCACAACACTGCATAGACTCCTACAGTTCTCCGTTGCTTTGGAAACAGTGCCAATTGATGAGCGTGATGCACAGAAGGTCCACTGTGCTGTGTTCCCACTTGATCTCATCTTTCTCTGGTCCCTTTCTCTTGCTTGACTCTTTCTCCATTGAAATTCTTTCAGGTCCTTTTTCACGGATACTCCTTCCTGTTTCTGGAATCACTCTTTCCCACCTCCTAATTCTCACTTATCTTTTGTGTCTCAGCTTATACATTTCTTTTCCCCAGAAACTTTCCTTTCCCCAGCTGAGTCTGATGGTTCTGCTTTGTGTATCTGGAAGCACCCTGCATTTCTCCTGTCAAAACCTTTGTTAGAGCCTTTCGAACGCTCTGTTAGCTGTTTTCCCCACTACACCATAAGGTATGTGAGCATGGGGACTATTGTCTGTCTTGATTGCCATTTTATCCTCCAGGTCTGCCTAACATAGTATCTGGTTTATGATAGGAGATGAATGACAAATGAGTTTCTTGAAAAAAGAAAAGCATACAAAGTAAGCTAAATGGATTTGTAATCATTTTAGAGCAAACAGTGAGGATTTTTTGTTTTCTATTCAGAATTAAAGATACTCAAGCCAAAACCAAAAAACAAAAGAGGGTGATACATACATAAACAACAAGCAACTTAATTAGCTTGATGTGTTTCTTTCTTTCTTCTTTTTTGGCCATACCACTCAGTTTGTGGGATCTAGTTCCCCAACCAGGGATCAAACCCACACTCTCAGCAGTGAAAACCAATCACTGGACCACCAGGGAAATCCCATGCTTGTCATTTCTTGAGATAAGTAAATATTATTCTACTTGAGCCTTTTAAAATTAAGCCAACCTAATTTCACTTATTGGAGAAGGAAATGGCAACCCACTCCAGTGTTCTTGCCTGGAGAATCCCCAGGGACGGGGGAGCCTGGTGGGCTGCTGTCTGTGGGGTCGCACAGAGTGGGACACGACTGACGCGACTTAGCAGCAGCAGCAGCAATTTCACTTATATGAGATATCTAGATTAGTCAAATCCACAGGGCCAGAAAGCAGAATACTGGTCAGCAGGGGTGAGGAGACTGGGAGAATAAGGAGTTATTTTTTAATGGGGATTTCAGTTCGGGATGAAGAAAACGTCCTAGAGATGAATTGTGGCAATGATTGCATGATAATGTAGAAGTCCTTAATGCTGTACAGTCCGTATAACTTTGACTGTCTCATTGCACTGTGCTCATTGCACTATGCGTCACATATTCCTAAAGCAAGACTTAAAGTCATTTGGCATATTGAAGCATTGTTACTATTCCAGCCAGGTACATTTGTATGTAATGTCTGAGATAATCTTGGTACTATAAGAGGCCTGTGGAGAATTACACACATGAAGCATCCTTTTACTAGTTCTTGGCTCCAGTAAAAGCCACACAAATGAGACTCCTGACCTAAAATAAACTATGGAGGGAAAGGAACTGGAATGAGAGCTTTGGGCTTAAACAGTTTGCTTTTATAGGGAACTTGAGGCTGTCACCCACTGTATTTTCTTGAAATGAAATACACCAGCATCATTTTTTTAAATTAATAATACCTAATATTAACACATATCACATAGTCTGCTGATGTTTTTATGTAGATCATGATAACAGTATAACCTCTTTTATAACTTGCCTTTTCTTAGTACTTGCTCAGAAGTTATTGACTCTGACTCATCTCTGACATAATCTGCTAAATGGAACATGAGACAAGGTTATCTCCTGAAGATTTCAGCAAAAGTAAATAAACCACAAAACATCCAAACTAACTGTCTATGTTTACTTCTTTCTTTCTATTACGTGCAGGTCAAGTTTTAAGATAGCCAGTCTGCTTGATTGTCGTTCATAAGTAATCATATTCCTCAGTTTGGTTTTTGTAAGTGTGTATTTTGCCAGGAAGGGGAGCAGAATCCAAATATGTTATATAAATAGCCTTGTTCATGTAGCTTGCCTTCAATTTCTAGCATTCTGAAGTCACTTTTCAACTCTTCTTCATCCTCCCAGCTCCAAGGTCTGTGTATTGCACTGCTTTGCATAAGCAGAAACAGATGATAGCTGTGAGTTTCCAAAATGGCCCCATTAATATCCCCATTGTTTCACAGTGGGAATGAACTTTGAACCTTGAACTTGTCAGTCCATTAACATGGGATGTTGCCAAGTATATGTTCATTTGGAAATGATGATAATTATTGGTGTGAAACATCTGATTTCATACCTTGTAAAACAAAAATTGGAACAGTGGACTGTCATTCACCCAATGAAATCATCTAAATGACATTGAGAATGGTTTTTAAATTCTTTCAATATGTAGGATCAGTCTTAAAGCTGAAATCTATTTCATCACGGTATGTGTGTGATTAGTAGGTTATGAACCTAAGTCTTAAAGGCTTATGAATTCAACATTCAGCAGAATCTATAAAGAGTAATTTTAAATTATTAGCTGTATTTTGCAAAATCCTTTAAACGCATCTTTTTAACTGAATTTTAAATCAATAGCAAATATGATATCCAAGCATCACTTTGGGGCATTTTGAAGTTTTACTTTCAGTCTTTCACCTTTTCTCCATGATTGACAACCTGGTGGTTGGGGACATAATAAGAAAGTATCACTCGACTTTCTCTGCTTTCTATGCTATGGGCATCTACACTTGTAATTTAGAATTTCTTCATGATCTGATAGACAGATATTAGATATTGCTACCACCAGCAATAAGAATGTCCCCCTGGCAAAACAGAAATGATCGAGCACAACTGCTTTTCAATTCTACGTCCAAACTGTTTCTTAGTTTTGAGAATTTAAAGACAACGTATTGCTGTTTATAAGAACAGCACTGTAGGAAAGGAGGAAAGTTTTTTCCAGGACAAAGTCAAGACTACAGGGCAAAAACAAACTGTAGAATTCATGGGAGTTTTTATGTTACCTCTAGTTGTTATTTGCAGCCATATGCCAGGAAGAGCCTCCTTTTCCACCTCTCACCATATTTATGCCCCTCTTTTTATTGAAGTATAGTTGAATTACAATGCTGTGTTAATTTCAGGTGTACAGCAAAGTGGTTAAATATATACATGTACATATATATATATATACCTTTTCAGATTCTTTTCCATTATAGATTACTACATGTTATTGAGTATAATTCTCTGAGCTACATACTAGGTACATCCCCTAAGTATCTCTTACAATGAAAGTAAAGATACAGTTCTTTCAAGACTTTCAAATAACCTTTTGAAAGTTTTCTAACTTTAGACAAAGTCCCCTTCCCCTGCCTTTTGCTAAGAGTCCTAAGGCATTTTCTTCCCTCCCGAGATATCACAAAGCTGGCGTCTCCTGAGTTTTGCAAGCCAGCTCTTGGAGGGGTCTTGAGTTATGAAAGTGAAAGTGTTAGTTCCTCCGTCATGTCCAACTCTTTGTCACCCCATGCACTGTAGTCCGCCAGGCTCCTCTGTCCATGGACTTCTCCAGGCAAGAATACTGGGGTGGGTTGCCATTTCCTCCTCCAGGGGATCTTCCCGACCCAGGGATTGAACCCAAGTCTCCCGCATTCCAGCAGATTCTTTACCATCTGAGCCACCACCTAAGTATAAAATAATTCCTGTAATTTTGATGTGTTAAGAAAACTGATGGGATGGGTCCCAGTTTCTGAATGGGAACATTTTCCTCTGTGGTTCCTTTAGAGCAGTTCTTTTAAATGGCAAAGTCTTACTTTTCCCCTAATAATGCTAACAACATTAATTACTACCTATGGAAATAAGACACAAAGGGTGAATGGTCCATTCATCAAATCCACCTAATGGGGTTCAAGTTGAGGTATAGATTACACTTTGATGGACTCAGGAATACTCTGTATGTTGACTGCATAGTGACCCAGACCATAGTCTTCAAGCACTGCTGCTGCTGCTGCTAAGTCGCTTCAGTTGTGTCAGACTCTGTGCGACCCCATAGACGGCAGCGCACCAGGCTCCCCCGTCCCTGGGATTCTCCAGGCAAGAACACTGGAGTGGGTTGCCATTTCCTTCTCCAGTGCATGAAAGTGGAAAGTGAAAGTGAAGTTGCCCAGTCGTGTCCGACCCTTCGCAACCCTATGGACTGCAGCCTACGAGGCTTCTCCATCCATGGGACTCCCCAGGCAAGAGCACTGGAGCAGGGTGCCATCGCCTTCTCCTACAGTCTTTGGGAAATAAGCCTTATTTCCAAGGGTGTGGTTTACATGAGTTAGGAAGGGAGCTGCAGGGAAACAGTGGGTACAGATTCTAGAGAGTTCAGTTTGAAGGAGGCTTGCCTGATAATATAAAGAAAGGTCAGGGCAGCTGAGCAGGTGCAAACGCAGCTGGTGATCCAGATTTTCTAGAAACACATAGGCTATTAAGCTGTGTGTTTTGTCTATAAAACCTCTTTGTGCCTTTGGTCACTTTGCTGAGAATCATTGCTCCATTTTTGCTTCTGTGAAAGAAATATTAACAGCTATTAACAGTTAGAAAATGTACTTGGGTTTTAAATATATCTTTTTTTTTTTCTTTCCATGTGTCCAGGGCATGAACCAGGCATGGGCACAGAGCAAAAGCCAAGCTGAGATAAACAAGGAGTTTTTGTCCCTCATTGATTTGAGACAGGTGCCACCAACCAGGTGCCACTCTTCCCAGGTCAGGGACATTAAATATATCTTTAGAAAACCTTTTCGTTAATCCTAATCTGTTTTGACAAGCCTCAAATTGGGAAAAAATCCCCAAGAAACAAAGAAAAATCATTTCTAAATTCCTTGTTGGCAGGGGAATGTATTTTTGTTTTAATTTGAGGCTGGTATGTGCAGAACTCATAATGATTAAAAATTTCAATAAAAATTAGGATTTAGGAGGAATTATCAACTTAAACCAGTTTGCCCAAGTGATTAAGAATACAGTAGCTTTAGTGGAAGTTAAAACATTTTAATTAATATGAGAATACGAACTCAACTCTTACTTCACACACAGTGAATGCAGAATTTATTGGCTGTAAAGTTTTTTACTGAGAATTTTTTAGTGCATTTCGTTAAATAAGAATTATAATACTTTTCTTCACTTCTGTTTTTAGAGAAGAGGGTAGGAATACCAAATTGGTTTTGAAAGCATTTCATCCAAAGCTGCCTGAAAATGCTCCTCTCTTTCTTTGTTCAGTGATATAAAAGACTTTGACCTCAGATCACTGTGGTCCTAACCAATGACATCAGTCTCAACTCACTGAAGAGAGGCAATGAAATTATGCTTGTGCTTTGCAAGAAGCAAGATGTCCCAGAGTAGAGAAACAAGCCCTTATTCTGTATAATTTATTCCACATTTAAAAATGTTTGTTCTCTTTTGTAAGCAAGATTGAAGTCAGTATACATAGGAGAATACAAATTGTCCTGGGTTTTATGGGACTGACTTTTTTTTTTTTTTTTTTTTTGGATACGGACCATTTTTAAAGTCTTTATTGAATTTGTTACAATATTCCTTCTGTTTTAATGTTTTGGTCTTTTTTTGCCACAAGGCACATGGAATCATAGCTCCCTGAGCTGGGATCGAACCTGCGTTGCATGCCTTGGAAGGTGAAGTCTTAACCACTAGACCACCAAGGAAGTCCCCCATGGGACTGTTTCAGTAAACTAAGTGGATAGATTAGCACACTCAAGACTTAAAATCTATACCTGTTGACAAACTGTACTTAATCCATCTCTTATTTCTGGGTGGGGGGGGGCACAAAAGAGGGAGCAGAGTAGCACTGCTGAAACCTTTCAGAAATAGCACATCTGGAATTCTTGGTTGGTCATTGGCAGCATCTTATATATCATTAATTATTGGAATCCCTTTTCCACCTTTATGCTCCCAGGCATCTTACGATGAACATGACTGTTCACATGCCATACAGTCTTCAGGGCTAGTTGACCACAATGGATAGTTAATGCCAGAGATAACTGAGAGTATAAATAGGAAAGGCAAAGCTGTTTAAGTTCCCAAAGATGCGACAATTATTGTGAGATTTCTGTGACTAAATCAGATATTTTATTTGGATAACTGAAGAAAATGCATAGCGGCTATCTGGAGCTTTGAGGCATTCTGCCTTAATGAGGGTCTTGAGACATCTATCGTTTAAAATGTAAGATAAGCATCAGCTTATTCAAAGTTATATTAGTTCCTACCGTTTTTAATATTCAGCCATGTATATTATAAGGAGATTGCTGGATAAAATGTAAATGCATTTTATTAAAATTTATTTAATAAATTTGTTTAAAATCAGGGGGTAATAAAAAAATAAGACATAGCCAGTGCCTTTTAACTCCAGTATTAGTTCTGTTGCATCCTTTAAAAAAAGCTTTAATCTTTTCCTTAAAACTTTTAGGAATCAGAGTATGTCTAGCCAATCGATTATTTAGCTTTGACTCTATTACACTCCATGTGGATAAATGAGAACCCTTAAATTAATTCGTTCTCTAAGTTCACTGTTTAAATATCCCTTCAGCAGTTTTCCCCAAATCTCATAAAAAGCATTAGCGGCTAATTCATCTTTTGCCCCTAGATTATCCAAAAGGAAACAAAATCATAGACAAGACCAGCTATAGCTGACAAGGACTTGTGCATTTCACCCATTCATTCATTACTCATTCATTTATTTTGTCATGAGAGGGTAGAAGTGGGCTGCTGGGGTGGGAAGACTAGTCGTGGGTTGGGTTTGGTTTTGTTTTAATTTGAGCTTATTTGGGAAGCTGTGTATAAAGTCATTGGCCTTCTTTTGAAGCAGATCTGCCAGTGGATTGAGTGCTGCCAGGACTCAAGAATAAATCCTCTTTTTCTCACCCCCATAATGCTCTAAATCCTCCCACAATACTGACTCTATAACTCCAAATCCCATGCCTTCTTCCTTTCTGTCCCTTTCTAAACAGGTTCGGGCTATGAATCATATGCAGACACAGGGTCCATTTGATGACTGAGTTGGGCTCCTTGTCACCACCTCACTGAATTGGAATGCAGCCCACGGATTCGCCCCTGCCCTGGCCCCCGAGCTCCCCCAAGGCTGGGCGAGAGTTCATTGATGTGCTGAATATCACAAAGACTTAATTCTGCACTGAAAGGTTAAAAAGAAAGGAAGGGGGAGGGGAAAGGAGAGAGGAATAGAGATGAGGTCTGCAGAGAATGGTTTATTCAGCTAATGAACTTTTGCAGAATGGCTAACAAGGAAGAATTTTTGCTGAAAGAAACTTCGTCATTGATCCGACTCCTTTCTTCCTTCTGTTTGCCCTTTCGAGGGAGAGGAAAGTTAAGAGATGCTAGGGATTAAATGATAGATGGGTACAGAAAGATGTGTTTTATAAAAGCAAAGCAAGATATCTCACTTTGGCTTCAGTTTATGCTTGTAGGAAGGGAAGCCTCTCATGGATTCCCCCTTGCAGCCCTTGTCTCATCTAATATTATGCAGTGAGCAGCTCAGACCCAATTTAGCCTTGTCAATCCACACACAAGTCAAAGTCAAGGGATTCCCACAGATTCTCTTGCAACAGACACTGCCTTTGGGGAGAATGACTGAGTAGTCAGTCTTTATGGTAAAACACAGTCTGATTCTCCAAAGGGTATGAATAAGCCAGAGTGATTTCACAGCAAAGAGCAGAAACTGATAAGAAGCATAATGGAAAACAGCATTGTCTGTTCCAGCTTTGTTTCTTCCTGAAGTTGAGAGGAGTTTCCATACACCCTTGGGCCTTTCTAAATTTGTAATAACCTGAGTTCTAGGCAAGGTGAGGAGAAATCTGTAAATGACACTTTAAAACAAAAATGTCTTCACCTTTATGAAAATAACCTCATGTGCTTGTGCAAAACATATTCATCGTTTCAATGCCTGCCTGTGACAAATGTTTATATACCTATTATAGGCAATGAGATTTTAAAAAAAAAATTGGTGCTGGGACTAGCAGAACTGAGGTTTTAACAACTTGAGGAAGCAAATTTGATTTGCATGCCATTTACAAATGATTTCTAACACCCCTGACACCAGAGTTATAAAAGTTTAAAAATTGCACGATGGCTTTACAACTTTCCTGTATTTGATTTATGTTCACACACACTGTAAAAGAGAGAAAGCTGGCACTTTCTCTTCCTTCTTATAACTAAATAATGCATCACACATTAAATAGGTGAATCTGGTTCTGCTGTTCTTCAGACTTCTGACTTTATTACCCAAGTATTGAGGTTGTAGGGAAAAGGAGAAAAGGTTGTAGATGGGAGAAGAGAGAAAACCTTTTATTCTCCATCTTTTTATCCTTTAAACTGTACAGTCACAGGTATCATTAGGTAGCACCCCAGCTAGACAGTGTTGATGACCTCTGCCTTCAGTTGAGAACATGTAAGGTAAGTGAACCGGCCAACTAATGTGATTAACACAATATTCTTTAAGGCCTTCTCCCCCGATTTTTTTCATTTTAGCATTTCAAGGTTTATTTGTCCATTCAACAAATAAGTGCCGAGCGTCTATAATGTGTCAGGCATTGTCCTGGACATTTGGGTAGATGAATAGACAAAACAGATAAAGACACCAGCCCCTTGGGGTTGATATTCAAACATAGAATCTTTGTCTGAGTCATAGAGCCTGATTCTGGTTGTTCAGATTTTTCCCCCAGATCTTTTCAATAGTCATAATCCTAGCAAAGACTTAAGCTAATACTAATTTTTATTTACCGTCCCCACTGTGGTTTCTGTTTACTCAATGCTCTGCTTTCAGAGGTTGGCACACATATGTAAATGAAAGTGAAAGCGTTAGTCGCTCAGTCGTGTCCAACTCTTTGCAACCCCATGGACCCTAGGCTCCTCTGTCCATGGAATTTTCCAAGCGAGAATACTGGAGTGGGTAGCTGTTCCCTTCTCCAAGGGATCTTCCCGACCCAGGGATCAAACCTGGGTCTCCTGCATTGCAGGCAGGTTCTTTACTGTCTGAGCCACCATGTATGCAAGCGTATATTTCTTCAACCTACATCCATTCCTTTCCCATTAAACACTTCCCATGGGCAGCGGAATAGAGAAATGATATCTGAAAGGTGTTTCTAGTCCTTATTCTGTTAACTACCTAGGATCAAATAGGGCTTCCCTTGTGGCTCAACTGGTAAAGAATCCGCCTGCAATGCGGGAGACCTGGGTTCAGTCCCTGGGTTGGGAAGATCCCCTGGAGAAGGGAAAGGCTACCCACTCCAGTAGTCTGGCCTGGAGAATTCCATGGACTATACAGTCCATGGGGTTGCAAAGAGTCGGGCATGACTGAGGGGCTTTCACTTCAAAATCAAATATCTACTCAAGCTAGGTAATACTGTTTTATTTTCTCCCCTATTTCTTTAGTGTTTTTACTAAAGGTCAGGGAGATAAATTGACTGCCAATGGGAAACAGTTGACAAGAGTCAAATTCAGCCCTTAGACTGTGGAGCTTGGCTGCTTATTTATTGTCCCATTCATTTATAAATTCATTTAGTCTTCACCCACTAGATTTTTGGATATTGCAAACTATGTACCAGACCCTGACCATTCGCTATGGAGAGCAAGGATAAACCAGACAGCCATTGCCCCTGGAATTCAGTCTGGTGGGGAACCAAGATGCTTCTTTGCAAACACAGTTCAGGACTTAAGTGTTCTTTCAGCTGATCTTTGTATTCTTTCCACTTTTATGGCAAGTTGTCCCTGCCATCCGAGGAATCCACCAGGAACATATTGATTACAGATTTGAGTTGTCTGGCACGTATGTGCACACACTGCATGCACACACATACACACTTACACACACGCACCAAGATTTCTTTCCCCCCAACTTTGCTGAGCTACTTTTCCTTCTACTGTCTGGCGAGACAATACAGTGATATGCAAGCCTTTCAGAAATCGGACAAGATTCCTGCCCAGCTGAATTATTTCATTCTACACTCTGTGTCAGTTCCTGGAAATTAACAATAGACCGTTTCACATTGGTCTTTGATCCCACCAGCTCAGTCATGGTATTTTTCCAGATGTTTCCGCCTTGGGTTGCTATTACAAAAAGCACAGGCCAAGTTGGCCTGTAGCAGGGCTGAGGTATTTGCTTTTTTTGCAAAATAACCTGATCATGTGCTACTCAAGGGTTAGCAGAGGGAGATACCCAGACTTTAACATCTGAACGGTCCCTTGAATTATAAGTGTTTTTTAAGAAAAATACCATGCCCAGTATAGAGAAAAAACATTGATTTGGCCTGATTCTAGCAACTTGGTTATGCTTTGAAAAAAGTTAACATGCTGTTTTCTTTTGGTTTACTGTACCCCAAATGGTCTAACATTCCCAAGAATCTAAATGCCAATAAGCATGGAAAAAACCCTCAACTGCCAAGAGATTGTGCCCTTTAGGTGTTTGGGCAGAGATGAGACAAATAATTGGCATTATTATGCCCTTTGTTATGATTTCATAAACAAAAATTTCATAGCACGATATAGCACAAATGACAAGAAATGAGCCCACAGCAAAAGGGGCTTGAAGCCTTCAATGTGAAATTTGCTTCATTGCACTAGAAGAACAAGTGACACAAGTGTCCCAAGAGAGAGCCCATAACAGCAAGAGCAGCGGACCTTGTGCTCCCTGCACTCTGGTCAAAACTGACCTTGAAGACTTTTTTTTTTTTTTTTTTTTTGCCCCCTTGTGCAGCATATGGTATCTTAGCTTCCCTACCAGGGATCGAACATAGTCCCCTGCATTGGATGCACAGAGTTTTAACCAATGGACCACCAGGAATCCCTAGGACATTTTTAGATGTACGGAAGCATGTGCCCTAAAGTTTAGTATGAAAGAGTGAAAGCAATTTCTTGAAAGATGACAAGAACTAGTCCCTCAATAAGTTGCCACTGAAGAGTGGCCTAAATTTGACTCTAGAAAGAGTAATGAGGATGAATATGTTGTATGAATGTTGACACTTCCATTCTCACAACTGATGTTTATTTTATTAAGGCTTTCTGATGTGACTTGGGCTAATCCTCACACAAAACATTGTTTACTGAGCTTAATTTCTAGGTAGGAAGTACCTTTTTAGATGCCTATATACCCTGTGAAGAAAGCTGAGCACTGAAGAATTGATGCTTTTGAACTGTGGTGTTGGAGAAGACTCTTGAGAGTCCCTTGGACTGCAAGGAGATCCAACTAGTCCATTCTAAAGGAGATCAGCCCTGGGATTTCTTTGGAAGGAATGATGCTAAAGCTGAAACTCCAGTACTTTGGCCACCTCATGCGAAGAGTTGACTCATTGGAAAAGACTCTGATGCTGGAAGGGATTGGGGGCAGGAGGAGAAGGGGACGACAGAGGATGAGATGGCTGGATGGCATCACTGACTTGATGGACGTGAGTCTGAGTGAACTCTGGGAGTTGGTGATGGACAGGGAGGCCTGGCGTGCTTCGATTCACGGGGTCACAAAGAGTCGGACACGACTGAGCGATTGAACTGAACTGAACTGAACTGACTGATACCCTATGATCTATCATTCCAGTCCTAGATATATTTCAGACAGCAATATGTAGTTGTGTGCATGAAAAGACATGCATGAGAATGTTCATAGAAGCATCTTTTGTACCAAAGAAAAAATAGAAACTATCAAAAGACCTATCAACAGTAAAGTGGATAACTTGTAGTATATTCACAATGGCATGCCATGCAGCGATTACAATAAACAAATTACTGTGATGGTCAACCATATGGATGACATAAACATCTTAGAAACAATGTTGAAGGAAAGAAACCATAACAAAAGAGTCTAAAATTTATGATTCCATTCATATCAGTACAAAGTCAGGCAAACCAATCTATTCTGTTTAAAGTTAGGATAATGGTTACCCTGGGATAGGGTGGTGTTTAAAGAGGAGAAGAAGAATGCTTCTGAGGTGCCAGTCATATTTTGTTTTTTAACCTGAGTAAAGATTGTTGTTTTGTCGCTAAGTCAAGGCCAACTCTTTTGCAATCCCATGGAGTATAACCTATGCCAGGCCCTCTGTCCATGGGATTCTCCAGGCAAGCATACTGCAATGGGTTGCCATTTCCTACTCCAAGGGATCTTCCCAACCCCGGGATTGAAGCCACCTCTCCTACATTGGCAGGCAGATTCTTTACCACTGAGCCACCTGGGAAGCCCAAGTAAAGGTTATGAGGTGATATTGACTTTATGAAAATTCGTTGATCCCTGCCCTTGTGTGTGTACTTTTTGATAGGCATGTTAGATTCAATATACTTGTGAAAATGCAAATACTTTTTCACCTAATAAAGAAAGTAGCAACAGAAAGACTCAGTTCGGACATATGGGTTGGCTAAAAAGTTTCTTGGGGTTTTAACATAGCATCTTATGGAAAAATCCAAATAAACTTTTTGGCCAAACCAGTACTTAAAAAGAGACATAAATTAGTTCAGGATATGAAGATAAGAAGGTTGGATGGCCTCACCAATTCGATGGACATGAGTTTGAGCAAGTTCCAGGAGTTGGTGATGGACAGGGAAGCCCAGCGTGTTGCAGTCCATGGGGTCACAAAGAGTCCAACACGACTGAGCGACTGAACTGAACAATGAAGTTTAAATAAAAACTAATTTTGTGACTATTCAAGTCTCATTTTCTTACTTTAAATGGTAGAATATTCTCCTGAGTACACATTAGTGTGGATATATTTTGTAGTTATTACTTGGCTAGCAGCTCTTTGAAGAGTTGGCGTTAAACACTGTGGAAAATTTTGTGGAATTAACATGAATAGCAAAAGCCATTTTTCCTCCCTAAAATATTCCAGACCTCTTTCATTAGATATTCTCTCTCCCTTCTTTGAAACTCTACAATATTTTGTATTCCTCTTAGTGATACGTGGACTACCTTGGATGCTTAGTAACTCAGTCGGGTCTGACTCTTTATGATCCCTATGAACTGTAGCCCACCAGGCTCCTCTGTCCATGGGATTTTCCAGGCAAGAATAGTGGAGTGGGTTGCCATTTCCTTGTATAACTCTTAATTTTATAAACCCAAATGTCATTCATCTTTGAATCTCCTGTGATATTCTGGAGACAGGCAGTGTGCACCAATGCCCAGCTGCATGGGTTCAAGACCCCTCTCTGTCGCTTATGAATGGTGTAAGTTTGGGTCAACACGGTCTCTCTGTGCTCCTCTTCTTATTTATAAAGTGGTGAGGGATATTGTAGCACCTGTTTCCTAGGGTTGTTATAAACGTTTAAAGAATTTAGTGCATAAAATTCTGAGAACAGTTCCAGACGCACAGTTCAGTCATTCTTAGCTGCTATTTCTGTCAGGGTATCATGATTCCTGTCATGATTCCTAAATGAGAAAAAGGAAAGAACAAAATTCAGAAGATCTAGGAGTAGACCAAAATTCTGTCTGCTAATTCCCAAATACAACTTTCTTTCTCAGCTATTCTGCAAATACAGCGTGTTGATCACTTGTAGCTAAATGTATGCAAACTGTTCTCATTTAGTCTGGTCATGTACAATTATTAGGTTCTTTTGGGAAATATTGACAGTCTCCTGATTCAGTTACATAGGCTTTTGTTGTTTAGTCGCTAAGTTGTGTCCATTTCTTTTCGACCCCGTAAACTGCAGCATGCCAGGCTTCCCTGTCCTTCGCTATCTCCCTGAGTTTGCTCAAACTCATGTCCATGGTGTCAGTGATGATCCAACCATTTCATCCTCTGTCGTCCCCTTCTCCTCTTGCCCTGAATCTTTCCCAGCATCAGGGTCTTTTCCAGTGAGTCAGCTCTTCTCATCAAGTGGCCAAAGTGTTGGAGCTTCAGCCTCAGTCCTTCCAATAAATATTCAGGGTTGATTTCCTTTAGGTTTGACTAGTTTGATCCTTTTGCTGTCCAAGGGACTCTCAAGAGTCTTCTCAAACACCACAGTTCAAAAGCATCAATTCTTTGGCGCTCAGCCTTCTTTATGGTCTAACTCTCACATCTGTACATGACTACTGGAAAAACCATAGCTTTGACTATACAGACCTGTGTTGGCAAAGTGATATCTCTGCTTTTTAATACAGTGTCTGGGTTTGTCATGGCTTTTCCGAATAATTATTAGGTTCTTTTATAGAAATATTGACAGTGTCTCCTGATTCAGTTACGTAGGCTAAACTGTATTAATAGTCCCAAGAATGTGTAATGGATGAAACACAATAAAAATTTATTCCTAGCTCTTATTATGGTCCAAGTAAATGTTACTTGACAGCTTCCCTAGGATGACTCAAGGACCCAGGCTCCTTTTATACGGGTACCATTCCCTGAACCTCAGCTACCCTATATCCACCTGACACAAGGAGGAAAAGAGCCCAGAGGTGCTGCACTGGTTTTTTAAAGGCCATGATATGCCTTTAATGGCCCATATTATTACTCTCATATTCCTCGGACTAGACTTCAGCTGATGCCTAGTCAGCTGATGCCCACATCCAACTGAAGGTGGGCTGGCAAACGTTATTGAAGCGTGTGCCCCAGAAGGGAAACTGAATTTTGCAAACAACTAGCTATGTTTGTTAGGATTTAGAGGTAGGTAAGGGTTTTAGCTCTCCTGATGGCCCCACTATAGACATGAAAGTGAAAGTGAAGTCGCTCAGTCGTGTCCGACTCTTTATGACCCCATGGACTGTAGCCTACCAGGCTCCTCCCTCCATGGGATTCTCCAGGCAAGAGTACTGGAGTGGGTTGCCATTTCCTTCTCCAGGGGATCTTCCCAACCCAGAGATCGAACCTGGGTCTCCAGCATTCCAGGCAGATGCTTTAACCTCTGAGCCACCAGCGAAGCCATAATTAGCACAGTGTTTTATACTAGCACATATATTTACTAGCCATCAGGCCCTTACATGATAGTGTCTTTTCTGTAGTTCATCAGAATCCCAGCTCTCCATCCTTATAGGTGTTTCCATCATGGCTGATATGAAGGAATGAGTCCCCTTGAAATAAACACATTATTCGAGGGCCAAGACTTCAGTTAACCTGAGAGATGAATTCAGGCACCCAAAGTGCTGTGAATCCTGCCTGGATATAGCCCTCTTCTGGAACCAAGTCATAGGAGCCAATTCAGAGAGTATACCCACCATAGCTAAGTAGATTCTTCTAGATTCTTCTACCACGCACACCTAAGAATGAAGACTATCTCTCTCTTCTAGCCAATCTGAATACCTTGAAGCACCAGTCATTTCACTAACAGAACCCCCACCTCTTACATCCACTTTGTCAATTATAAAACATCCTAAGGTTAGTAGACCGTAAAAAAGGCTGAGCACCAAAGAACTGATGCTTTTAAATTGTGGTACTGGAGAGGACTCTTGACAGTCCTTTGGACAGCAAGGAGATCAAACCAGTCAGTCCTAAAGAAAATCAGCCCTGAATACTGATTGGAAGGACTGCAGCTGAAGCTCCAAAACTTTGGCCACCTGATGCTAAGAGCCAACTCATTGTGAAAGATACTGATGCTGGGGAAGATAGAAGGCAGGAGGAGAAGGGGGTGACAGAGGCTGAGATGATTGGATGGCATCATGGACTCAATGGACATCAGTATAAGCAAACTCCGAGAAATAGTGAAGGACAGGGAAGCCAGGCGTGCTGCAGTTTATGGGGTGGCAACAAATCAGACACGACCGAGCAACTAAATAGCAACAACACCTAAGCTTAGTGTAGAGGGAAAAGGAGTGACAGCAAACCTGTAGCAGCCACGCTGGAAGGTGGCCTTTTGAGCAAACACAAGCTAACTACAGTTGAAGTGTATATTCTTAATTAAAGCAACCAGTTGCCCTAGGGTGTAGAGTACACAGATTACTCACCCTTAAACATGTCATACAGCCCATGCAAAAATGTTTATTATAGGCAACAAAACATTATGAAAAATAAATTTAGCTTTTTATTCAAATACCTCTAAGACATTCACCTGTAAAGTTTTCCCTATAATATACCACTTCTTTGTAATTCTTTGATTTAATGTGGAATAGGTGAAATACTGCATGCTGATTGGAAGCCAAGTAGCTTGCTATGCTGTGGGAAAGTTATTGTCAGTTCCTGCCATTGTTTGTTTGCTTTTCTTCAGAGTTTAGTAAGTGCATCTCACTTTTCTCAAGGCTTCCCTGGTTAGTCAGATGGTAAAGAATCTGCCTGCAAAGCAAGAGACCTGGCTTTGATCCCTGGGTCCAGAAGATCTGGAGAAGGGAATGGCAACCCACTCCAGTATTCTTGCCTGGAGAATTCCATGGACAAAAGAGCCTGGTTGGCTACAGTCCATGAGATCACAGAATCGGACACGACTTAGCGACTGACACTTTGACTTTTCACTCTTTTCACTCTCTAAAACGTTTACCCATTTCTTCCCAGAAGAGAAATTTGAGGCATTAAGGCAAAATTATTGGGTTCAAGATCTGTTTGCTTTTCAAAACCCAGAACCAGTAACTGAGTTAAACTTGGTGCCCAAAGAAGAGAATGAATGAATGATCGTAGCTCAGTTCTTCATTTACATTGAAGCATGATTATGAAACCTGAAGTTTATCAGCATTGTGAATTAAGATAGAGGAAGACTTTCCTTTGCTAAGTCAAAAGAGTGTCCTGCTATTATTACCATTCACAGCAACTGGTTTGTGTGAACTAGGGTTTTCAGTGTTAACCCAGTTAAAAAGCAAGGAGAGGAATGGATTGAATGGTGCAGCAGATATGCAGGTAGCATTATCCTCCTGTGTTCCAGACTAGAATGAACTTACGAACAGGCAGGCACACTCACCACGTTAAATCTTCCCTGGTTTTTGTCCTTGCCTTTTGTATTTTGTGATGGGCTTCCCGGTTGGCTCAGCGGTAAAGAATCCAGCTGCCAAATCAGGAGCTGAAGGAGATGCAGGTTCGATTCCTGGGTCAGGAAGGTCCTCCAGAGGAGGGAATGGCCACCCGTTCCGCCGTCCTTGCTTGGGAAATCTCATCGACAGAGGAGCCTGGTGGGCCACAGTCCATGGGGTCGCAAAGAGCTGGACACAGCTGAGAGACCGAGCATGCATGCGTGCACATTTTGTGATGCTTTTCTGTGTTAAGTATTAATGTAGCGTTGTATGTGATAAGTTTATGTTTTTATTTTTGTTATATTTACATACTAATAGAATCATAATGTCATTTAAAAATAGTTTCATGAGGGGACAATGATTTCCTGATTCAATAACCTTCAGAAAAGAAGGAACTAAAGAAAATGTTAACATTCTTCTGAGACTTTGCTCTCGGAAAACATCCCAAAGCCACTATGTGCTGATTGATCATCCCAGTGGGGGTGTCCTCTGAGTGGTTTTGTACAAAATACTTGAGTTTAGGTTATGCTACATTTATGCTACATGGAGCCACACCTCCTCGAGATGTGGGAAGTGTCTGTTTGTGAATGTTATTCATCCTTTTTTTTTTCCCAGATACAGGAAAATTCTTATCTTTCAGGATGATTTTTTGTTAGTTTTGTGTTCATGTTGCTGATGAGAGGTGGGAAAGTTCAGTGTCCCTGAAATGATATTTGAAGTGATGTTTTCTAGCTCCTTAACAGAGGGTTCATTTTTGAGTTGTAATGTTTGTTTTTAAGTGCCGTGGTGGGGTTCCCAGGGAATACTGGCGACCACCCTACTTGTGCTGGGGGCAGTTATCTTCATAGTCTGTGGTTTTCACCATGGCGATGGGAATAGAATTTTTAGCTCTTGGAGCTCTTCTGCATTCTTAAGTAAGCTTGCATAATACTGCTGGGGACAAAGCAATTGCCTGCTTGAAAGCCACGTGAATGAATAAATTTGGTCTCGGGATTTTTGAACTGTTGTGAAAGACTTTTTGTTTCTTGACTTCTTTCTTTTTCAAAATCACAGAAAATGTTTTCTTCAGATGATGTCCTTATTAACCAAAATGTGATGTGTAATTCAGGTAGGTAGACAATTTTAGCACATAAACCTATAGATGAAATTCTGGGGTATCTGAACAATGATTTCCAGTCTGTAAAATCTTTTAAGAATTTTAATCTTAAGTAGAAGTTCCCATTCTAGACATTTTCTTGACACTTGATACTGAGTAAGCTTCAGGACAGGATTCTTTTGTTGGGAACAAAAATGATAAACTGTCTAGAACCTGGCTTAGGGATTCTGCCATACTATTAAATAGCATTGAGGAATGTTGAGTTATTCTTTTTCTAGAAGATGACTAATGCCGAAAAGAAGCCTATTGTTATAGAACAAATTATTTTGGATTGTCTATTTTTTTTTTTTCTGGTCACATTATTTCTTTTCTAACCAAGTACCAGTTTTAAAGACCATTAGCCAAAGATCCTTATGAAGTTTTATCCAAATGACTTAATGGTTACTTTAGGAAATGTATAGAGCAATTGTGTATGTTGAACCTGTCGTGTTGTAAACAGAAGTGGGGTCTGGCTGCCCAATAAACAGGCCAGGTTGGTGGAAAGGAAAATTTGCTTTATTTTGGATGCTGGCAACCAGGGGATGGGGGAGCTGGGTGGACATCTGTCCAAAGCCCGACTCTCCCCAAATCCTGACAATCAGGGAACAAGAACTTTTATAGACAGAGGGAGGGGGTCACATGTAAAAGCAACATAGTCAGCTCTGGCAGTCATCTTGAAATTCATTTTCAGTGGTCTGACCAGCGTCATCTTGATTGTTCTAAACACAGTTAATCTTTAGTTCCAGGGTTGGTTTGTTCTCATTTCCTTGAGGCCAGTTCTCAGAATTGTGGTAGCTCAGGGCTACAGTCTGGTCAATATGTAGTTAATTTCTTCCACCTGGTGAGGGTTTCAGTATAAGGCAGCTCACAGGATGAGGCTCAGAATATTATCTATAGCTCTTGAGAAGGAACTAAAGGTCCTTGACTTTGCTCAGTGGGTACAGTATTACTATTTGGTCGCCTTTGACTGTTTTCCTTTGTTTCTGTATTTTCTCACGTCTCTGATTAAACTTCGGAGAAGGCAATGGCACCCCACTCCAGCACTCTTGCCTGGCAAATCCCATGGACGGAGGAGCCTGGAAGGCTGCAGCCCATGGGGTCTCTAAGAGTCAGACAGGACTGAGCGACTTCCCTTTCACTTTTCACTTTCATGCATTGGAGAAGGAAATGGCAACCCACTCCAGTGTTCTTGCCTGGAGAATCCCAGGGACGGGGGAGCCTGGTGGGCTGCCATCTATGGGGTCACACAGAGTCGGACACAACTGAAGTGACTTAGCAGCAGCAACTGATTAAACTTATTCTTTGGCTAAATTGTTTCCATAGAGAGAAGGCTGAGGACATGCAGTACAAGGACCATAAGACCCTGCTCCATTTCAGTGTTAGATTGTGTATGGCGGAAGGTACTTAGTAAGGACCACTTGGTCCAGAAACATATATGAGTCTCCAAAGTGCATCAGGGCTTAGAAGAATATGATAACAAAAAATGCCCATTGATGCCAGTCATGGATAATATCTCAGTCGTTCTCAGTTTGAGATATCAGGTCAAATAAACTCGGAAGATATGTCTTGCAGAGAAAACCTATTTCGAATTATAAATTGAAAACCATTGTGGCTTATAGATCTAAGTGATGTTGTGAAAGTCACCTGCTTCAGACTACAAATTCCTCATATTTTAGGGTGCATTAGGTCACTTTCCAACTATGGAACACCCTAACTTACATTGCTGTGTTGGGCTTTTTATAAAACAATAAGGCTATTTGAGGCGGAATAAGACAAATGGGAAGTCCTTGTTTTCTTAAAGTCAACCAGTTTAGCCAATTCAAATAAATCATGACACAGACTCCTCCTCCTTCCCATTACTATTAAAAATAGTCTCTACATTTTGTTTCTGGTCATTTCCCTGGAAGCACCAAACGAACTGACGTGCTGTCTTTGAAGTTCACAGGCAGTGTCTTTGTGACAAGGCATCAACTTGTCGGTCATGGTCTACTTGTATTTGAACTTGATTTTTATTTTTCAATGAGTATTACTTTTCAACTTTTTATAAAAGTTCAATCTGCACCTCAGTTTAAAGGCAAAGAACAATTTTTTTTTTTAATGTGTTTCAGAGCATTATTGTTAGAGCATTTCAGTTTCCTATTATGAGAACTGAAAATTTGCTGGGTATTTATAATTGGCTATAGGCAAGCACTACTTCTGAAAGATCTGTAAAAGTGACCAAATAAATTATACTTAATTAAAATGGTTATACCAGGAACTCTGTAACACTGTTTTAATTTGAGTATGAAAAGATATCTTCATTACTACAGCATAATTCCCTTGCCTTAGGGTCTGCTAGTCTGGGCTGAGATTTCTGCCTGTATCGGGTAGTTTATCTTAGTCTACTGATTAGGCCATCAAGATGTAGTTATAAATAAAAAGCAATTTCAATTTCTATAACTGACTTGTAAATAAGTTTACCTAAAACTCAGCTATTTCTCAACATAATTG
This sequence comes from Oryx dammah, assembly GCF_014754425.2. Classification (NCBI taxonomy): domain Eukaryota; kingdom Metazoa; phylum Chordata; class Mammalia; order Artiodactyla; family Bovidae; genus Oryx; species Oryx dammah. The sequence goes on from NW_024070208.1 coordinate 23,005,822, forward strand.
AATAGTTTATTCAATAGTTTTTTGACATACTTAAGATTGCATGTATATTGTGTTTGCTTTCTTAATTTCCAATTGTATTTCAAGAGGGTTTTGAGATAGCTAAATACAAACATCCTGATTTATCCTATGGCAAGTACAAAGATAAGTTGTCTCTGCCATCCACTTCCACACTTGGTAATTATGCAGAAGGAAAGGATGGTACCAGACACTGTGTCCCAGACAGGAATCTGCCACCTTCCATGAGTTCTCAGAAAGAAATGCCTCTGTTTCTTTCCAAGAGCATCCAGTACTGTTTATCTGACTCTAATAATTGGGTTGTTACATAGTCATTGATGGCTAATTAAACTACAACTTTTGTGAAGCGGTTCTTGAAATTTAAAAAAAAATGGATGGGTCAAAAATCAGTTGTTATTAATATTAATTGCATGCAAAGGTGTATGTTCTGTGTATTTCTGTATATAGATGGGTCAGCAAATATGAAGGTGAAACCCCTTTCCAAACAAGTATTCATTATGTAAAAAAGCATCACCTTTGCACCTCATATTTACTTGTATTTGCAGCTCAACTCTTTTTTTTTTTCCCTCCAGTGACAAGCTGATATTTTCTAAAGCTTTTCTGGGTCATTTTCCTTAGCAGATACTACGTTTTGATGACAGGCTTAATTCTTCCAGCTTTCAGTTTCCGAGTTGTTTCACCTATGCCCCACTTGGCATTTACCTGAGAAGGATCAAAAGTTAGTGAAGATGTTTTGTAGGTGAAGATCTGGAAAATGGAAAATTTGCATGCTGTATAGAAATGCCTTAGCCTGAATCAAGGTAAACTTCATGATGAACTCCAGAACATGGAGTACTCGGGGGCTTGGTCTGGAAGAACTAGAGTCTATCCTAGAAATTCTAGGCAGAGATCTACAACCGTATTGGAGAGACTAGGAAAGTCATTAATTCCTTGATTGGTTGTGGTTGGTGTTCAATCAACAAGTCGTGTCTGCCTCTTTGTGACCCCATGGACTGCAACACGCCTGGCCTCCCTGTCCCTCACCACTTCCCAAAGTTTCCCCAAGTTCATGTCCATTGAATATAAAGAGGCAAAAAGATGTGACACTGAAAGATGAGTCCCCAGGTTGGCAGGTGTCCTCTATCCATACAGGATTTTTAAAGAAAAGGGATATGTGGAATCCAATGAAAGAAACAAAATATCTATGGAACCCAAATAAATAACATTTGAAACAGCAAAGGATATAAACTCTAAGCTTAATGTAGACAGCAGAATCCTGTTATGAGAAGCAAATTAAATAAGTAGATGATTTTAGTCTAGAGATCTGGGCTATAAGACTGTCTATTTGGAGAGCATGGTTTTGAGATCCATGTCGCCTGTTGACTGTCAAAACAGAATTTCCTCCACATGTTGATGATGATAATGAGAAAAATGACCCTCATCTGCTGCAGTCCCAGAGTTTATGTCTAGGCTAAAATCTGAGGTTGATATTCAGTCACTCCCGGTAGAGAAATATAATCTCAACCATCCCATGTCAACATGACCACAAAATTGTTTGAGGTGATTTGGTTGTTTTCATTAGAAGACTTAAAATTAAATGTTCAATGTTTTTTGAAATGTTTTGTTTTACTCCAGAACAGTAAATGTTTTTATATTAAGAAATCTGAATGTATATGCATCGTAAGTGTTTATCATCACTGAGCCCTGTAAATTAAAATGGGTAACTGACTATTCAGACTGGTGGTTTTAAGTTGAAATATTAATAAGTTCATAAACAATATTGAACCACTTGAGATAACTTAAGATCCACCATGTTTAAGGTTTAATTTGTTATATTTATAAGAACTGCTAATGTGTGTGGTAGAATTTGAAGTCTAATAATTGAGGCAGTGAAGGAAATCAAAGGTAGTAAGCTTGTAAATGTAGTTTAAAATACAGAGTTTAAGTTAATCAACAGGGCTAAGTGTTGATCAGAGATCACTTAAAAGACATTATCATTTGCTAAATTTCAAGAGAATAAAGATATTTTACAAAATGAATTTAGAAATTTCAGGAATATTTATTTTTAAGAAAATAACTACTAGGGACTTTTAAGACTTCACCTTCCAATGCAAGGGTGCAGCTTTGTTCTCTGATCGGGGAGGCAAGATCACACATACGTTGTGGCCAAAAAAACAAAGCATAAGACAGAAACAATATTTTAACCAATGCAATAAAGACTTTAAAAATGGTCTACACAGAAAAAATTCTTTAAAAAAAGAAAGAAAAGAATTTCTAGATAATCTTAACTGAGCAAAAACTAACCTTGGAGATATTAAAAGTCACACCCTGATAATATACTGATGGGATTCTTCCTCAAATGGTATATTGTTTACTGAAAAGAAAAGGCATTGAACTGGATAATATTTTGCACAATCTCAAGCCCCGATTGAAAAAAATGTGTATATTGCCTCTTCAGACACAAGACCAAGCTGGACCACAGAGGGAAATTGAGCTGAACGCTCTATCGTCATTTCCCATTCATCCCGAACTCCAGGGAGTTCAGTTACAATACAGAATAATAAATTAACGTCAGTCACACCCATGAGGCCTCTTTAATGTTACCCATTGCAAAAATAGTTTGGACAGATTCCATTCTTTGCTTTAATAGGATGAGTCTTGCCATTAACTCAGATTTAGCTTATGGAGAAGGCAATGGCAACCCACTCCAGTGTTCTTGCCTGGAGAATCCCAGGGATGGGGGAGCCTGGTGGGCTGCCATCTATGGGGTCGCACAGAGTCGGACACGACTGAAGCGACTTAGCAGCAGCAGCAGCAGCTTAGGGGAAAAAGGTCTGGAGCTGTCCCCAAGCAGCTTGGACTAATCTTGCATGTCCTTTAATACTTTACCACATGCCTTCCTTCACCTTAGAGCTCCCTAAAATGGATCCATCCTCACTGTCCACTGTGACCTATGAACATTGCCTTAATCTGTGGCACCTGCTTAGCTTATGAGGCAGAAAGGCCCACAAGCTTCTTTTAGTCTGTGTATGTGTTGGTTTCTTGAAATTAGCAAGAACATTTATGCCTCTCTCCCCATAATCTGAGATCTTACTTAGAAGTTATCAAGACTTTCCTGGTGTCCAGTAGTTAAGAATCCACCTTGCGATGCAGGGGACACAGGTTCGATCCCTGGCTGGGGAACTAAGATCCATATGCTGCAGAACAGCTAAGCCCACAACTGCAACTACTGAGCCTACATGTCACGACTAGAGAGACCATTCACTGTCACGACTAGAGAGACCATTCACTGCAACAAAAGATTCCACATGATGTAATGAAAATCCCGAGTGCTGCAGTTGAGACCCAACACAGGCAAATAAATACATAATAAATTTTTTTTAAAAAAAAGAAGTTACTCATCCATGCCAGATGTAGGAATTGTGATTTGTAGAGACAGCCTAGAAAATGTTTACATTGTCAAGAATTTGAGTGGAAGATATTAATAGAATGTGAGGAGAATAAATATTTTAGAGCAGAAAGAATATTTTGGAGAGCACAAACAAATCTGTTTTTTCTAGCACAGCCCTGTGAGTCATCAGGCTAATCATTTAAATATTATCCCAATGTTTAATCAAAATTAGATAAAAATGACCATCAGTTTTCAAGATGCGATTTTTATTTATTTATTTATTTGTTTGCGTTTTGTGGGTGAATCTAGTTTTCTGATTCAGATAAACGAAAGGCTACTGAATTAGGCAAATGCTGCTTGAAGATGGGGAGGACTTGCTGAGGGGTATAATTCAAAACTGTGAGAGACAAGTGTAGATTAGAAATGACAGGAGACAGTCTGCACTATATAATTTGTAATTTGACTGTCTGTGCCCAAGTTCACTCACCTAAGTCTAGGAGGACAATGCCCATAAATACATGCTACTCATCACCTTACATGGGCTTCCCAGCTGGCTCAGTGGTAAAGAATTCACCTGCCAATGCAGGAGTCTCGGGTTCGATCCCTGACTCGGGAAGATCCCCTGGAGAAGGAAATGGCAACCCACTCCAGTATTCTTGCCTGGAAAATCCCATGGACAGAGGAGCCTAGCGGGCTACAGTCACGGGGTCTCAAAGAGTGGGGACACGACTGAGCAACTGAGCACACACACGCATCTCCTTGCCCTCACTATCTCTTTAAGTTCTTGCTTTTTATATCTTCAGCTTTATCTAGTTCTCTTATGCTCACATATGCACTAATCTTGCCTACAAATAGCTTACAAATGCCCTCCCATCATTCCAGTGTGCTAAGTTGCTCAGTCGTGTCCAACTCTCTGTGACCCCATGGACTGTAGTCCACCAGGCTCCTCTGTCCATTGGGGATTCTCCAGGCAAGAATACTGGAGTGGGTTGTCATGCCCTCCTCCAGAGGATCTTCCCAACCCAGGGATCGAACCCAGGTCTCTCTCATTGCAGGCGGATTCTTTACCGTCTGAGCCACCAGGGAAGCTCTCTGTCATTCCAAAGTACCTGTTAAATAACTGATTACACAGTTAGCACTCAAATATTTGGTTAGTTGGCTAGTTTTAACTGGGGGAGAAAGTATCAATGAAATGATAAATATTGAATTCCCTGACATATATTTTGCACAGATATATCCTGAGCACCTGCTAGGTAGCAGGCACTGTAGAAAAACAGAGATGAGAAAAACAACCAATACTTGGCCCTCATAGAGCATACAGTCTAGGAAGCAGGTGATGTCAAAACAGAAATAGCCCAGCTATACGGACTAATCATAGTCCATGCATGGCATGGCTATGTTGACTATACAGAAATGGACTAATTACAAAATGAGAAAATGTACAGAGAACTCTGAGACAGAGAGAACTAAATTACAGAGGAACCTAAATTAGGTGGGGGAGAGATTAGCAATGTTTTTACTGAAAAAAATAATTTTGAAGTCAATGGTTCCCAAATGGCTAACCGACAGAATCAGCTAGAGAATAGTGGCTGCAGACAAGTACTGTTTGATTCCACTTACACGAGGTACCTAGAGTAGTCAGATTCATAGAGGTAGAAAGTACATTGGTGGTTGCCAGGAGCCCAGGCGTTGGAGCAGAAGCGGATTGGAGAGTTCGTGTTTCAGTTTAGGGAAACAGTTTCAGTTTAGGAAGGTGAAAAATTCAGGAGATAGATAATGGTGAAATTTGCACAACAATGTGAAGCTCCTCAGTGCCACTGAACTGTACAGTAAAACATGGTTAAAATATTGGTTTATATTATGTGACTTTTACCACAATAAAAAACATTAAAAATATTAATGCCTGGCCCTCAGCTTCAGATGTTCTGATTTGATCTGTATGGGATATGACCGGGGCTATGGAATTTTTTAGAAACTAATTCTGATGTGTAGCCAAGTGTGAGAACCAGAGATTTATGTGGAGACCTGAATGCTCCAACTACCACACAATTGCACTCATCTCACACACTAGTAAAGTAATGCTTAAAATTCTCCAAGCCAGGCTTCAGCAATACGTGAACCGTGAACTTCCTGATGTTCAAGCTGGTTTTAGAAAAGGCAGAGGAACCAGAGATCAAATTGCCAACATCCACTGGATCATCAAAAAAGCAAGAGAGTTCCAGAAAAACATCTGTTTCTGCTTTATTGACTATGCCAAAGCCTTTGACTGTGTGCATCACAATAAACTGTGGAAAATTCTGAAGTAGGTGGGAATACCAGACCACCTGACCTGCCTCTTGAGAAACCTGTATGCAGTCCAGGAAGCAACAATTAGAACTGGACATGGAACAACAAACTGGTTTCAAATAGGAAAAGGAGTATGTCAAGGCTGTATGTTGTCACCCTCCTTATTTAACTTCTGTGCAGAGTACATCATGAGAAACACTGGGCTGGAAGAAGTGCAAGCTGAAATCAAGATTGCCAGGGAAAACATCAGTCACCTCAGATATGCAGATGATACCACCCTTATGGCAGAAAGTGAAGAGGAACTAAAAAGCCTCTTGATGAAAGTGAAAGAGGAGAGTGAAAAAGTTGGCTTAAAGCTCAACATTCAGAAAACTAAGATCATGGTGTCCGGTCCCATCACTTCATGGGAAGTAGATGTGGAAACAGTGGCTGACTTTATTTTTCTGGGCTGCAAAATCACTGCAGATGGTGATTGCAGCCATGAAATTAAAAGATGCTTACTCCTTGGAGCGGAAGTTATGACCAACCTAGACAGCATATTCAAAAGCACGGACATTACTTTGCCAACAAAGGTCCGTCTAGTCAAGGCTATGGTTTTTCCAGTGATCATGTATGGATGTGAGAGTTGGACTATAAAGAAGGCTGAGCGCTGAAGAATTGATGCTTTTGAACTGTGGTGTTGGAGAAGACTCTTGAGAGTCCGTTGGAATGCAAGGAGATCCAGTCAGTCCATCCTAAAGGAGATCAGTCCTGGGTGTTCATTGGAGGGACTGATGTTGAAGCTGAAACTCCAGTACTTTTTGGCCACCTCATGCGAAGAGTTGACTCATTGGAAAAGACCCTGATGCTGGGAAAGATTGAGGGCAGGAGGAGAAGGGGACGACAGAGGATGAGATGGTTGGATGCAATCAGCGACTCGATGGACATGGGTTTGGGTGGACTCCGGGAGTTGGTGATGGACAGGGAGGCCTGGCCTGCTGTGGTTCATGGGGTCGCAAAGAGTCAGACATGACTGAGCGACTGAACAGACCTGAACTAAGGGGTGAATCAGAATGAACCAGGTAAAGAATTCAGAGGGGGCTTCTTAGCCCCTAGAGGTAGAAAGGCTTGTACACTCGGGCTGAAAGAAGTCTCGTTTGCTGAGTCAGGGTAAAAAATGGGCTGCTGACTGCTGACCAAGCCATCTGGGCCATGCACAGCTCTGAGGTTCATTTTGTTAGATAATAGTAAGCAACTTGGTGAGAGAAGGCCACTCCCTTATGATCTGGCTTCTAGGTTACAATGGGGTTGCAAAGAGTTGGACACCACTAAGGGACTGAAGTGAACTAAACTAGGTTACAAACATGTAAATTACAAACAAAAATCTGTGGCCCACGTACTTAGTACACAGCCTTTAGGAAAGCAGACACAGAACAGATCACACACTTTGTCCTTTAAGCTGCATAAAGTCTCAGCTTTCTCTGTTTCTAGGTGCACTGACCTTCCCTTGTATGAAAGTTTTACCTGGGACAAAAACAACAACATTAACACAGCAGGATTCCAGGCCTTCTACTTGGCATCGTAAATCAGAAATCCTTCTAACCCTATGGCTGGGCACAGATCCAAGGGATCAAGCCTCAGACACCACCCCTCCAAGAGGTGCGAGAGTCACGTCTAATAGGATGCTGGCCAGGCTAGATTCTTATAACCTCACATAACAGAGAGGATATGCCTAACTTACTTTCTGCTCATGCACATATTTCAAAAATCCAAAGTGTCATCTAATGAGATCCTGTTATTATACCCATCATGCTAATTAACAAAACAGTATTTTCACCAGGAAAAACCTATTGCTTATATTTATTTGCAGTTGGCATGGTTGGTTTCTGCTCTTGATTGATTTGCAGATAATAGCAAGGCTTGTCTTAGCTGCCTCTAGACTGTGGAAGTTTTCTCATCCAATGTCACTTACCACCGTGGCTTGGGCATTTCTTCATAACATGTTAGCTGATGACTCCTGGACACGAAAGTTTAAACCAACTGGTATATGCACAATATAACACTTATTTCATATTTGTTAATGAAATAACAAAGAAAATTATAAACTTGTGACAGGGGAATAATGGTCACCTCTAAACCTGGAAAGATTGGAGAGGAGGCTAGGAAAAAATTCTTTTTAAATGAGAACGCTAATGCTGATGAACTTCCTTTCCTGACTATTTATAGAACACAGGAGTTTAGAGAGTGCAGAGGCGTAAACTTGGAAATAAAGGAGAGCTGCTTGGATGTTCCCTTGTCTAGACTGGCAAAGCTTTCATTGTCCAATTCTATGAATGACTTGAATTGCCCCCTGATCAAAGCATGACTTCTCCCAGGTCTCCTACCCTAGTGATCCCTATTTTGGCTTGTTTCTCAGTATCTAGGGATTTAGAGATTATTAAGGAAACTCTGGGATGTAATTATCAAATTATCTTGCTGTCTCCCTGGGTCATTGTGTACCCTCCTGGGGGAATTCTTCCCAGGAGCCTTTGGCTCTGTTTCGATAATGAGGTGCCATCTTTGATCAAGAGAAAATCAAAGTGAAGATTTGAGTTGCTCGGGAGTCACAGCCCCAGCCTCTCAGACTGCGAGAGCCACTTTCCCACAGTCAGTTCAAAAGACCAGGCGGGGATTCTGAAGTCTCTGTTGGATTTCTTTCTAATACTACTAGATTGTAGTAGCTTGAGCTGCTGGCAAAGCCTTCATGTGGCTCTCAATAGTGGAGGTGTTTATGATGGCGTCTGCAGTTCCAGTGTGTCTTCTGCTCTTGTTGCTGGAGGATTCTTTTGCTTTCATTGCAGTTAACTTTTAGAAATCGCTTTCATGAGCCAGCATTTTCTAAGCTCTTTTGTATTACAAATGGAGCCTGTGATTACGGGCCGTGTCTGTGTCACGCATGGTTAGTCGCTTCAGTCGTGTCCAACTCTTTGCCACCCCGTGGACTGTAGCCCTCCAGGCTCCTCTGTCCATGGGATTCTTCAGGCAAGAATACTGGAGTGGGGTGCCATGTCCTCCGCCAGAGGATCTTCCCAACTCAGGGATTGAATCTGTGTCTCTAACATCTCCTGCGTTGGCAAGGAGGTTCTTTACCACTAGTGGCACCTGGGAAGCCCAAATCTGTGTCACCAACAGAATATAATGTGACCGTGTAGGTCATTTAATATTTTCAAAGAGCTTTATATTAAAAAGCAAAGAGAAACATGAAATTAGTTGTAATAATATATTTTAAGTAACCCGATATATCAAAATACTATTTCAGCATGTAATCAATATAAAATGTACTGATGAGGTATTTTCCTCTTCTTTTTTTCATACTAAGGCTTTGAAATTGGTGTGTCTTTTCACACTTCCAGCATATTTCAGTTTGGGCCAGCCACATCTCAAGTGCTGGTGGCTGGCTACCGTGTTGGATAGCAGAAGCCTCCATAGTATTACTAAGAAATCTATTATCTGAATAATCTATTTTCCATTCAGCTTCTCATTGGGGTTGATTTTTTTGAAAGCGTATGCCCAGATCCTTCTGTATTTTCCAAGTGCCTCTCCTGATTGATGGCCCCTAATTTTGAGATGGTAGGGTTAAGGGTATTGTTGGAAGAGAGCTAACTGGCCTTGTGGAATTCAAACTTGTCCTTTAGTTCCATGCCCTAAACGAGCCATGTTGGCTAATTGTTCGTAGCAATGTAGAAGGGACAGAAACCAGGCTGATGGCTTATGGGGGCAGAGTATTGGCAAATCAGGAAAGGATGAAAAGGATTAAACAGTAGAGTACGTAATTCTTTTGTGAAACCTGAGTTTTAAACAATCAGAAGGAAAAGGCTTAGTGTTTTCTCTGAAAAGCTCAGAGAGGTTCAAACTGCTGGTCTTTCTGCTTTAGCACCAGTGTGACAGTGATGCCTGGAAGGAATAGGCACAGATGGAGAGCACCCCCGTCTCCAAACCTCACTCAGCCTGACAGCAGGGATGGTGAGGTCATTTCCCCCACTGACTCCACGTGTCCCTAATCTGTATCTTCACAAGGCTGATGAATTTCTCCTCTTCAGTGAAAACAGCAATGTTCTCACTTTAAAGGCGAGAAACAGAGAAAGAGAACAAACGGTACTTTGTTTTCTTCGTTTCTTTTTTTTTGTTTGTTTTCTTCGTTTCTAGTTTCCACTTTCACTGTTATTTATGTAAGAGGGTTCATGCAAGTGACTTTGGCACTTGTGGGCACTTTTCTCAAAGTCCAAATAAATGTAAAATTACCCACATTTGAAAGACTTGGGGGGAGGCTCTATAATTGTTGGACTTAGAATGCTCAGTTTGTCTGCTATGAATACTTTCAGTTATACTCAACATAGTTGTGAGACCAGAATTTAATACTATGTATTAATAGCTCTATAAAGGAATAATCCAAATTTGTTTTCTGTATATTAATTATAGGATGACTTGATTTATGTTTAAATGATTTTTTTCTATAATATTTCTCCTTCATTGGTTTCATTGGTGGTTAAGCTTGAAAATAGGTGAAACTGAGACATAATCATAAGAAGTCAAGAAAGTGGAGAGTAGATACAATGATTGATGCTGACTGGCATTTTGGTGCTGAAAAGATAACAGAATGATCATACTAATGTCAGCCATCCTAATAATAGTCTGAAAGGTCTAAAAGGTATTTCCTCTAATGCAGCATTGTCCAACAGAAATGTCTGCAAATGATGCAAATGTTTTATATCTATGATGCCCAATGCAGTAGTCACTGGCCTGGCTACCGAAGATGTGAAATGTAGCTAGTATTAAAGAGAAACTCAATATTTACTTCACATTTTGATTAAACTCACGTCAGTTTTTTTGTTTTTTTTTTTTACAAGTGAACATTAACAGAAAATATCAAGTGAAGCAAAAGCAGTCACGCTAAAGTATGCATTATCGCCATCCGTCTTTTTAAATGTACAATTATTAATTTCTACTTCACACTGGATTTGCTTTCCTGGATCATATTTTATGTGTTTTTTAACCCTGATAGTCAGAGTCCTCTGATCTCCAGAGCCCTTCCAACCCCTTATGGATGCTGATAACAATGGAATTCATCTCACCCAAGATACAAGAGTCAGCATTAGGAATATGCCATGGCATTTTGACCTCTGGATGAATTTCTTTCTTTCGTGCAGCTTGATCTTTATAGAACACTATCCTTTTCAGGCACCATGCTTCTCCCGCTTCCACAAACAAAAGTTAACAATTCCTGCCTTGCTTTCCCAACTTTGCTATCGTAAACTTGCAATTAAGATATACCTATGTAGGGACTTCCCTGGCGGTCGGTGGTTGTGTCTTCACTTTCCAATTCAGGGGGTGAGGGTTTGCTTCCTGATCAGGGAGGTAAAATCCCACATGGCTTGGCGGCCAGAACGTCAAAACCTAAAGCAGAAACAATATTATAACAAATTCAATAAAGACTTTAAAAATGGTCCACATTAACAAAAAAAAAAAGATCCTTAAAAAAAGTTATACCTACATAAATGTTTTTGATTATAGTTTAAAAATAACTTGTGCTTCCCCTCTTCCAGTTGTCTTCTTCCCAGCATCACTTTCCTCTTCTAATAAATGCTAATTAGTGTGTTTTTCATGCGGGGCTTCCCTGGTAGCTCAGCTGATGAAGAATCTGCCTGCAATGTGGGAGACCTGGGTTTGATCCCTGGGTCAGGAAGATCCCCTGGAGAAGGGCATGGCAACCCACTCCAGTATTCTTGCCTGGAGAATCCCATGGACAGAGGAGCCGGTCAGGACAGTCTGCGGGGTTCCGTAGAGTTGTACACAACTGAATGACCGAGCACAGCACAGCACAGCACCGCACATGCTTTTCGTGCTGCCTTAGAAACTTCCGTATTAATGTCCTTCTGCTCAAAGAGGCTGCTCTTAGTTTTTGTCTGAATCCTTCAGATTATTTTGAGCAGAAATGAGTATATCAAAACCACTTTAGACTGTGATTCTGTACTCTCTCAATAAGATGGCGGCAAGTACTATAAAAGTGTGGTTCATTACAGATTTTAATATAAGCAGCAGATTAAACCAGATTGAGTGTTAAGCTCTTTTGGCTTGCAAACACTTTTGTTCCAAGTTTGAAAGCCCTGGGTTGGAATTTTTATAGTATCTGACAAACCATAGGCTTTTAAAAACTTGAATTCTTGTACTAATTATTGGTTTGAGGAAAGATTTCGAGTTGTAGGTCGGCTGCGTACATGTCAAATGATTGTAAAAAGTGCTCTGCTGTATTAGAGGCTGGTGGCGCTTGGCTGAATCCTATCAATCCACAATATCCAAAAAGGCAAACGTACCAGCAAAAATTCCAGGCTGGTTAAATGCAGCCCTTCATTGAGTCATCTCAGATACGGAGAAGTAAAGATTGAAATGGGCATATGGCTCACTGGTGTTCTACCCTATGCAGAAGAACCTTAACCCTTAGCACTTAACCTTAACCATCAAGGAATATGGATATTAATGTTTCTCACAATGGTAAATTAAAGGCAGAATCTCACAGGTCAGGTCCAGCGAACCCAATGTGTTTTTAATGTTTATTTATGTCTATTAATTTGACGGTTCCAGGTCTTAGTTGTGGCCTGTGGGATCCAGTTTTCCACCCAGGGGTCAAACCCATGACCCCTGCGTTGGGAGCATGGAGCCCCAGTCACTGGACCACAAGGGAAGTCCCAAGAGAACCCAATGCTTCGGCACTTTTTTTTTTCCTTTTTAATAGTTTCTTTTTCCAAAGAGCTCAAAGAAATTTACAAATATATCTGTAATCTTTCCTTAACATCCAAGAAAATACTCAGGAGATGCATTGCTTAATCAGAGGATCAATAGGAAAACGGGCAAAGAAAAAGCAGCCCTGTGTAGAATAGGGTCTGAGACTAAAATCCTTCCTTCTTTAATTCTCTTGATTATTTCTCCTCCACATTTCCCAGCCATGGCAACTCTGGGAAGAGTTCCAGTGGAGCTCAATCTGAAAACAGACCAAAAGAGTTATGAAAGATGTGTGTAATGATGAGGTGTCTGCTGAGATACTGCCCCCACCCCTAAAATACTTTTTATGGCATCTTAATGCCACTTGGCAAGGCTATTAAGTCTCTTTCTGTCTCTCTCTCTCTCTCCCTACATGCACATACACACGTTTGTGAACACTTAGTCTTCCAGACCTCAAGATAGTTCAGGAGTTAAAGCTTTAAATAAACGATAATTTCTAAGTTGATGGGACCTTTCAAAGCAACCCCCCCAAAAGGGGGGGCACTAATTTTCTCTAACCAGGAGCTCCTAGAAATAGGATTATATGGAAATAGGAGAATCAGCTTCAAAATAAATATCTGCATTTGGGAAAAGGGAAGCTCAGCCATCCTGAAAACAAGAATAAAGGGGAGGAAAAGTGGCCAAACCTTGAGATGCCAGAGGAAGGGGGGATATACGACCTTCCTTTACCTTCTTTATGGATGGCTTGCAAAGATTAATTAAGTAAAAGTCTGTAAATTTCTTTAAGCCCTTTGTTGAAAGAAGCTATTTAAATATAAATTATGACCACGCAGCTTGCATCTCACATGTCAGGCACGCATGGTTAACTGTGTCCCATCTGTAAGTTATGCTTCCTCCGGGTTATAAAGATGAGGATCCCTGATCGACCTTCGTTCCCTGACCCGATGGTAAGGCAGAGATTTATGGTGTTACCTGTGGCATCTGAGTGCAGGCTGCCTCTTGAACTCCGAGTTATGCTTGAAGAAATCAGATCATGTGTCTCTTCTTGGATGAATTTTCTTAAGAGACATAAGGGATGTGGGTGGCATGAGGAGCAGGAGTTGGTTGATAAACTAGGACAATAATGTTTTACTATTTCGTTTTAATACACTATCCTTTATCCAGGTATTGCCTACGAGAGTAAAAAATTAAGGTGAGAGAAGAGAATGTTTTTGACCAGGCAGCAGTGGAGCCCCGGACCTTCCTGCTCTCCACCCCACCCCACAGGTCTCATTGCCACTTCCCACTGGATACATGCTCCTTAGACACCATGGAGAGCCCCCCCGAGGGTTTCGAGGGGCACAGATGAAAATCTGTGCAACCAGATATGCACTGGGTTCCTTTCTCAAGTCAAACCCCATTCCTTGATAGCAGACAGCTTTAAGAAGCATACATTCTGGAAAGGGCCTATGTTTGAAAGCAGTTGCATTTTCTTTGTTGGTTGGTTTTGGGCTTCCCTGGTGCCCAAGAATCTGCCTGCAGTGCACAAGACCTGGGTTCAATCCCTGGGTTGGAAAGATCCCCTGGAGAAGAGAGTGGCTGCCCACTCCAGAACTGTTGGTTTTAATAGAAATGCAGTGGGATCTAGACTAATAGCAAGTGTCCTCCGGTGTCCCCTTAAGGCTTGTCACCAGCAGCTCTTCAACCAGAGTTGAGTAAAAAGCTTAATAGAGGTGAGGAGTTGATTTTCTTTCCCTCTAAATTTGAACATCCATGTAATACCGTATCTTCCCTGGTGACTCTGACGGTGAAGAGTCCATCTGCAATGCAGGAGACCTGGGTTCAATCCCTGAGTTGGGAAGATCCCCTGGAGAAGAAAATGGCAACCCACTCCAGTACTTTTGCCTGGGAAATCCCATGGACAGAGGAGCCTAGCGGGCTACAGTCCATGGGGTCGCAAAGAGTCAGACACAATTGAGCGACTAACAGTTTCACTTCATTTTTCACAATATCACAGTATTCAGTTCACCCTCTAGAATCAAACTCTCTTTCTGTCTGTCAGTCTTCTGGAGCCTGGGATCCCCTAGCAAGGAGAAAGAATTGTATATTTGAGAAGGCTCAATGCTTCTGGGGGAACAGGCTCTGGGAGAGAATACACAGAACAGCCCGAGGGGAAACTCCTTGAACATTAACTCCATAAAAGGAGGTTTTCAGTGGTCTCAGCTGATCCATATTTTTAGAAAATTGTTTTGACTCAGCCTGCCTGACTGTAATGCTATTGCCAGAACCAGCGATGAGAGGGAGATAAACATGATGTTACGATCTTTTCTTTTGGTGCTTCCCATGAAGCCCTGGGTGGCGCAAATCTTGCTTGACAGACTTTGATGAACAGCTGCTCAGTTCCACTTGGGAAGGGAGGTATTTATCAGAGGCTTCCTTTGTAAATAAGCTAGGAATTTCGATGTTGGGAATAGTTCCCATGGAGGAAGACTGGTCTAAGCCTTCTCTTTCACATCAGCGGAGATGGTTCTGTTTGCAGCCCTGGGGAGCAGTGGCTGGCATGGTGGGGCATGAAGAAGTCCATGGGACCAACTGAGGAAGCCTCCGTCTCACTCACTGGGTAGCACTAAGTGACCTCTGAATCTTTTTTAATGTGATGTGGAGAAGGCAATGGCACCCCACTCCAGTACTCTTGCCTGGAAAATCCCATGGACGGAGGAGCCTCATAGGCTGCAGTCCATGGGGTTGCTACTAGTCGGACACGACTGAGCGACTTCACTTTCGCTTTTCACTTTCATGCATTGGAGAAGGACATGGCAACCCACTCCAGTGTTCTTGCCTGGAGACTCCCAGGGACGGGGGAGCCTAGTGGGCTGCCATCCCTGGGGTCTCACAGAGTCGGACACGACTGAAGCGACTTAGAAGCAGCAGCAGCAGCAGCCCTGTGCCCTTCAGCCTCGCTGCTTCCTTTTTTGTGTTGACAATGTGATGTTGCAGAAAAAGCTTTGGACCAAGGGTCAAGAGATACCATTCCATTTCTGGTTCCTTTACTAACTGTGACTTTAATCATTTCATTTCTGATTCCTTTATTAACTGTCACTCCATCTTTTTGAGCTGCAGCCTGTATTCATAGGTTCATTCTTCAAAAACTGAGCTCTGCCTACTATACTCTAAAAAGGAAAGGAGTCTCTGAGGTTGACATGTACACTTGCTGTATTTAAAATAGATAGTCAATAAGGACCTGGTGTACAGCACAGGGAATTCTGCTCAGTATTCTGTAACAGCCTAAATGGAAAAAGAATAGATACATGTGTATGAATAGCTGAATCACTTTGCTGTTTACCTGAAACTAACACAACATTAAATTAGCCACTCACCAATAAAAACAATTAAAAAAAAAAAGAGAGAAAAGAGTGGCTTGCTATACATAGGTAAAGCCATGGGATGAACCCCAAATATTCCATGGGAGCATCCATTTGACTCCAACTCCATTTTGGAGTCAAAAAATGGACTCCATTTATATATTTGTTTAAAAAATAAGTCTATGTGTGGAGTAGAATGGAAAATCCCACATCATTTCTCAACTCAAATAAAGAAGACCTATTTGAGAGGAGGACTGATTCAGGTAGGACCTCTGACTCTGCAAGGTCTGAAATTCACTCCTCTTAGTTTTTAGGAACACACTTCAATGGTGGATTTTGAGAAGCACCTAGATGAAATCATTTTGAGTTTCCTTTTCAGCCCTACATTTGAAAACCCAGATCATAAACATGACGGTCCCTTTGCTTGCTGAATAAAGACTGACTTCTTTGGCCCAGAATTACCAACCTCCTCAAGGGTCATTGACCCCATCTCAACTGCTTGGCTCCTCCTCTATTCCTTTGCTTCCCAACTCAGTCTAGTTGCATTTTCCTCAAACCTGCCCTTGCACCTGTCCATCTCCAGGCCCCCTTTCTTCACCTGGCATCTATTAACTTATCAAACCCCATTCATGTTATCAAACACCACCTTTTCTTGCTCCTACCAGAAATTTCTATGGTGACTGTCGGTTTTGCTGCTCGCATCACACAAGTAGAAGCTTGAAATATGATTTCTGTGTTACTTTCTCTCAGATGTTAGGATGAGTGGACCTTCTTCAGTTTTTTAATTTTTCCACTGTGTAAGCACCAGGCTTTGCATGGACCCAAATGCCCATCAGCTCAATTAATGAAGCATAGATCAATTAGTATTGTTTTCTTTACCAACTAAATAGAAATATATTTCTAAATATATCTCATTGGACGCTGGGGATATATCTGGTGTTCAATTGTAAGGCTTGTGCAAAATTCATTTTCAGGTAGTTAGATCAACAGGGTAAGAATGAGAATTCCTGACTCTGTCTTCTGCTAGCTCTGATAGCAGAAGCAACATTTACCCATTTGGAGGTTTTTTTTTTTCCTTTATTTTAATAAGTTTCTTAGGATAACCTACTTGAAAAGATCCCAGTGATTTCTTTGTGATTGCTTATGATAGTATTTTAATTACTTATTTCTCATGAGTATTCTTTTCTCATTGTGAAAGTCTTTGTGATTGCATTTCAAAGTACATTTTAAAATATTTTGTATTTTTAAATATCAGTGACAAAATACGGTACTTTAAAAATTGAATTAAAAATTTAAAGCCAGCATTAGACTGATTGGAAACAAATTCTCGAGTGCTTTCAAAATTTGTTTGGGACTGATTACTAAATCACAGATGGAAAAGTAAAAAGTTTTGGTTATCCTTGACATTTCAAGAGGGAAAGAAAACAGAAAAGGAAAATCATTATAGCTGTCTCGAAAGAAATTGCTTCCAAATTGTTGTCTCTCAGCTATTCCAGATGGCTTTACTGTTTTTTAGTGGAATTGATGGTATTTTAAAAAGACCTGAAGAAAATAGATGAGGTTTTTCTTTCCTGATGTCCCAGAAGGTGGATGAAGGAAAAGAATATCTTTCAAGAATTGTCTAAGTATATTGGCCTCTTGTACCACCTCACTGACAGCATCCGTGACATGGTGTCTTCATACTCTCTAATTTTTCAGTGGTGAGAAACATGCCTCATGAGTATATTAGTGAAAATAGTATATATCCTAGGCAAGAAAGTTAGTTGAAACATGTTACAAATGTCTTATGTTCTAGTTGAAAATACATATATATGCATATCTAATTTGTGTACATTATATTCAAATAATAATAAAGCTATACCTATAATTACATATAGGATTTGTGTATACGGTTCATATGCATATGCATACATGTATACGTGTGTGTGTGTTTAAAATAGTCCTTAGAGCAGCTTTATGAAATGAAGTCTATTCCTATTTTACTGATGAGGAAACACATCCAAGAGAAAGGCAAGATACTCAGGATCCCGAACTCAGAAGAGAACATGATCAGACTTCGAGGCTGTGCTCTGAATCACCCCACAACCTTGTAGCATGTTTGTGAAACATGCCGTATTCGATTTTCATCGTGGCTTCGACATCAGTTGTATAGCCTTAGATTTAAGGCTTAGATTTAAGCCAAAAATGCAGGCAAACGCAGGCTTTTTTGTGGTGGTTGTTCGCAAACTGGGTATACGGAATATCTGCTAGCAGAATAGCTAGAACTTAAAGAAAAAAGTGGCCTCTCAAGGCATGATAGGCTTGTCTTCGTTACAACATAGGATTTTCATTTGACAGCCTCCTTATCACATTTTCATAAGAATTTTGAAAACGATTTCGATTTGTCGTGGCTTCAAATGGGTCACAGCAGCAGACTGCATGTAGGCCTCCTCCGTGTCAACCTGTAGAAAGCCTTTCACTCTCATTCATTTCATCACATGTAGCTGTGCTGTGCTCTGCTTAGTCTCTCAGTCAAGTCTGACTCTTTGTGGCCCTGTGGACTGCAGCCCGCCAGCTCCTTTATCCATGGGATTCTCCAGGCCGGAATACTGGAGTGGGTTGCCATGCCCTCCTTCAGGGGCTTTTCCCAACCCAGGGACCGAGCCCACATCTCTAAGTCTCCTGCATCGGTAGGTGGGTTCTTGGCCACTAACGCCACCTGAGAAGCCCAGTGCTTTTTGCAGCCTTAATAAAGGTTCATTCTCTGGTCCCCTTCTCCCCGGCCCACAGTTATGCCTCTTACTTCTTCCAAGGAAATTTGGTTAATGACACTCTAGTTCCTGACTCAGCCAGCCACTTCCCTGAGCCCCAGACTCACAGCTTCATTGTACATTAATGCGGTAAGCAGCATAGTTCCTCATATCCTCCACACACAGCTGGGGCAGATGGTTTCACTGTTGTCTCATTCAAACAGGACACAACCCCCAAATTTTGCTGGTTCTCGCAAGAGATGGTGTACTGTAGGAGCCTCTTTTCCAGCCAACACTGTCTGTGTGTGAGGGGAAAGGACACTGGGATTCAGTGCTTCAGCAGGAATCAAAGCAGAGATCTATAGGTGTGTCCGCGGGAGGCTTGGAGGTGGCTGGGGACGGCATTCTGGCTTAGAATGCCATATGGTATGATGTGTTCCCGTGAGACTTCAGACACGTTGTATCATCTGCTCTCCACTCCCAGCAGAAGTTCTGCAAACCTGTGGCATTAGCAGAGTATCAGGGTGCTGGTGTATACTTTGTTCTCATAAGCCACTCTTGGACAAATAAAATTTTAAGAAGTGTTTATTGCTTTTCCCTTCTCTTTCCTCATTATCTCACAAGAGCAAAACTACTTCCACATGCTCTGCACTCTGCTGGGACGTTTTCTCTAATCCCCTCAACACCTCTGTAAAGAGAACCTGCTGTGGCCGTTTTCTGGATGAAACTCTTAGGGCTCATATTTAGGAGACTTGTTCCATCAATATCTAGTAAGTAGCAGACCCAGGATTCAAACACAGGACTCTTGGACTCCAAAACCTTTGTTCCTAACAGTTCCCCTCTTGAATATCTGGCTGAGTGAGCATAACCACAGTTAGTCAACAGGTGTCATGCAACCTGCATGACGTTGCAGATTCCAGGGCAGGGGTGGGATGTGCTGATGGTTGCAGGCTACACTTACTTACACGTGGGTGTTTTTGTTTGGTTGGTTTTTGTTTTCATGATTAGGTCAGACTTTTCTAACAGAATCTTGTTGTAGCCTTGTTCCCAGAAAGCTTTCATGTTGCAGGATGATGATTCTGTTCACTTTTTTTTTCCCCCCCCTTATTTAAGGACTATTGGGAGTGATTCATTTTGGTGGTGCTAGTGATAAAGAATCCACCTGCCAACGCAGGAGATGTGGGTTTGATCCCTGAGTCAGGAAGATCCCCTGGAGGAGGAAATGGCAACCCACTCCAGTATTCTTGCCAGGAGAATCCTGTGGACAAAGGAGCTTGCTGGGCTACAGCCCACGGGGTTGCAAAGAGTCAGACACAACTGTGTCTGAGCAGCAGCATTTTGTACAAAACAGCAGTCATCCTTGAAAGAAAACATGTCTACACAGAAATTTGAGCTGCGTGGCTGAACTGGGCTGGAGATCTGTAGGTTGTCTTTCTGGGTTTGGTGAAATGGCTTAAGAAATTCTTATTGGTATTTCTGGGTCAGACAACAGAAGCATGCTGATCCTATTTTAGGTCATAGAGTGCCTGTTTGAGAAATGTGGAAAGCTTAGAGGTATTTCTTGCTCTTGACTTGTATATAAGTTACTTCCAAATTGATGGGTCCTTAGTACCATCAGCCCTTAGGGATGCAGTGTTGTCTCAGTTGTGGCATTGGGTCTAACTTGTATTTACCTTGTAGTCTGTTCAGACCACTGGGCCAAGGGAAAAAAGAGGGTGGAGCACAAATAATTGAAAAAAAATTCATTCATATGTCCTGATGCTGGAAATCTGTGACAAACATCTCCCTCATCCCCTCCTTTCCCCCTAGAAAAGATGGCTTGGTGGATCAACAGAGGAATGGAAAAGATAGGTGATAGAGCAAATTTTAAAAACCTGTTAATCATAAAACCACTGAGGGACTGAACTGAACTGAATCCTAAAGCCTAGACAGTGGGTATCGGGGCGTTCACCATTCAGTTCTTCCAACTTTGCTGTAAGTTTGCAATTTTTCATAACAGAATATTGGAGGGAACAAAGAGGAAATGTGATAATTCTTCACAGTAGAGCTGTGGTCTTAGTTTCAGAAAATATATCGATTCAGAAGATGTAAGTAAGAATAAGGCTTTCCTTAAGCAGTTTCTGTTTTTTGGTTTGTTTAAACTGTCAGTTACCTGGAGCTGCTACTGAAGAATCCAAAATCGGCAGGTATAGTAGGGTGAAATGTTTGCAACTCCCGTGATACAATATTAATATTAATACTGATGACCAAGCCCTTGTCTGATGCCAAGCCCCAACTGGGCATCTTTATTAAGTCTTTTATTTATTTCTAATAACAGTACTAAAGATGTGGGTACCATTGCATCTATTTTATAGATGAAAATCTGGGCTTAGGGAAGTCAAAAGCATGCTGTTCAAGGTCACGCGTCTGGTGAGGTGATGTCAGGATTCAGATCTGATGGGGTCAACCTCAAGGCCGGCACTATTCCCCCTGGATCCTCGCTGCTCAAAGTGTGATGCACTCAGCAGCCCCTCATCTCACCGGGAACCCCTTCAAAATGCAGGCGATTCAGCCCTGCCCCCAACCTGCAGAGCTAGAATCTGCATTTGAACAAGCCCTCCAGCTGTTTTGTATGCGTGTCAGGCTGAGAAGCTTTGTCCCCAGCCACCCTCCTCTGGAAATGTGGGGCTGTGTCTTTATTTTCCCTCTGCTCTTAACACAGGACACATTTGAAAAATAGTGAAAGTGTTCGTTGCTCAGTCATGTCCGACTCTTTGTGACCCCATGGACTGTAACCCACCAGGATCCTCTGTCCATGGGATTCTCCAGGCAGGAATACTGGAGTGAGTAGCCATTCCCTTCTCCAGGGGATCTTCCTGACCCAGGGATCAAACCACAGTCTCCTGCATTGCAGGCAGATTCTTCACCATCTGAGCCACGGGAGAATCCCGCAGGACACTTTAGGGTCAGTGACAATTAGAATTTCTTTTGCTTCAGAACTGAAGCTACAGCACTGAGCCTGGCCAGCTCTGTTCTTAGGAGCCTCAGAGAGAAGGCAGTAAACCAAAGCATAGAATAGGCATCTAGAACCCCGAGTTTATCCCAGCTCTGCCCCTCATTATCCCCTGGGTGACCCTCAGATCTCCACTCTTGTCTGTGATTCCATCCCGACCAAAGGGGGACATCAGTTCTGGATATCCCTGCCTCGAAGAAAGGTCACAGTGCCTTTAGAAGTAAAAAGAAATAGAACCAGAACGGATGAGTGGTTTTATCCTTATAGTCATGTACGGGTCCTTTGACTGAGGGCCATCAGCCTTGTGGCTGTTTCATTCTTGCTAACTGAGGTATGCATGGCTAATATGACTGTCGGGTCAAGTGTTCACGAGTCACGGTTCCAGGAATATCCTTACTGGAACCCTCTCTGTGTTCCATCTAAGAAGAGGACCTTCTCTGAGAGAAGTACAAACACACATTGGCTCTAACAGAGTCCACCTCCCTCCCCTACATCAGTGCAAAATTCAAAGCTTAGCAGTAGAGACCAGTCGCTGATCACTTACTGGGAGTATCGTACCCATTTCTTTACATACACTATTTCACCCTGAGAAGGAGGCATCCCCGTTTTATAGATTGGCCTGAAAGTGAGTCCCTGGTTGTTTGTTGTTGCTCAGTTACTAAGTCGTGTCTGACTCTTTTGCCACCCCATGGTCTGTAACCCTCGGGGCTCCTCTGTCCATGAAATTCTCCAGACAAGAATACTGGCGTGGGTTGCCATTTGCTTTTCCAGGGATCTTCCCAACTCAGAGATCAAACCCACATCTCCTGCATTGCAGGCATATTCTTTACCTCTGAGCCACCAGGGAAGCCAGCTCTTAAATAGGAGAGTTAGGAAAATGTTGCTTTCAATCAGATGTAATTTACCATAAAGCAGTCACATAGAAATTATAAAATCTCCAAGTTGCACTGTTTGAAACAACTTTAATTTTTCTACCAGTGATTGCCTAGGACTCTAGAAAAAGCAAAGATGACAGGTCACTAGTGGCTGAAAGTAGCTTCTGATTTTTCACCCTGAGCTAAAGAGCAGGTACTCTGGTGCCCCTCACTGTGTATGTCTTTGGTGTTTTCTGCCCCATGAACTGGAAAAGAAGATGAAATGAGAATCAAGGAGCCATTTTGGAAAATATTTTAAGAGAATCTAAAGTATGTTCTCTTCTGCAGGGTGTTTTCAGTGAAAAAAAAAATAGTCTTATTGTGATTTGTGAAGGTATCTTTGATAGTGCAGAAGTGGTCTTGTATCTATATTATGCTTTAGTATTAGGAGGAGATGTGCTTTTCCTGGCTAAACCTCTGATGATGAAGAATCCATTTCTTATCTCTATGTTTCGATGTCCTCTTTATGGATGGAGTTCTTGGTGTGCTGGAACTCACATCCTGGTTCTCCCTCATTGGCACTCAGGGAAGTGGGGGGATCCATCTGTAGGGTTCCCAGGAGCCCATTCCTTCTCTTTGGTAACAGGCAACAGCAGAGTTGTTCCCTGTAGAGAATCAATCATAGAGAAATGGTGACTTGAAATCTCTCTTCCGCCCCATCCCTGAAGTGAAGTGAAGAAGTGAACTGAAGTCGCTCAGTCGTGTCCAACTCTTTGCGACCCCATGGGCTGTAGCCTACCAGGCTCCTCTGTCCATGGGATTTTCCAGGCAATAGTCCTGGAGTGGATTGCCATTTCCTTCTCCAGGAGATCTTCCCAATCCAGGGATCGAACCCGGGTCTCCTGCATAGTAGACAGATGCTTTACCATCTGAGCCACCGCATCCCTACTTCTCCGTTTATACACAGGGTTCCTCAATACACATATGAATATGGGAGGTCAGGTCAGAGTTGGGACCATGAACACTTCGGGATTTGGGCATCAATAGAAGGTAGAGGTTAGGAGAACTGGCTCAGATTGGCCTGAAAGTAAGTCCCTGAATCTACCAGGAAATAACCTACCAATATTTACTGGTAGATGAGAAGAAACCTACTTCTCCAAGCTTCAATTTCCTCTTCTGCTAACTAAAGGCTATTATCTATTAGATAACTATTACATGGGCTTCCCTGGCTTAGCAGTAAGAATCTGCCTGCAACACAGAAGACACAGGTTTGACCCTTGGGTCAGAAAGATCCCCTGAAGAAGAACCCACTCCAGTATTCTTGCCTAGGAAATCCCATGGACAGAGGAGCCTGGCAGGCTACAGTCCATGGAGACACGAAAGAGTCGGACATAACTTAGCAACTGAACAACAATAACAACAAAATGGCTTGCAAAAACCTAACTGAGTCTGTCTCTTCTAGAACACTTCAGTAGTTTCTCCTCATTGTGCGTTCAGAGTCCAAAGAGTTATAATACTGACCTTTGCCCTCGTTCTCTCCCCACTACTGGATTTATTTTGTTGTTACATTGTGTAAAGGGCTGGTTATCAAGGACCGAAAATGGACGAATATGGTGGACATAAATAGCACATGAAGACTTAGAGATGGAAAGTGCCAACCTTTTCCAAAGAAAAGTCTAGATAACAGGCTACAAGACTGTGCAGCCTTCATGAGAAAAGTAGAGAAAACAATTTCCCTCGGTGCTTGCCACAGAAAGGAAGAAAAAGGATCTGGAAGACGAATAAAAGTATCTAAAAAACATAAAAGATGAATTGATGGGAAGGACTTGCGTGACCACTGCAGGGGCGATAGGTGGAAAAAGTCAGGCTGTTTTAAAAAAATAATAAACCATGAAAAAGAATGGAGCAAATAGTCATGGAAAAAAAGTGAGATCACATAAAAACTTTCAAGAGTGGCCTGAAAAAAAAAATAAAGACTTTATGCGTTGAACAGGAGGACTCTATTCGTACCACCTGTGGAGAGTAATTGGCATTGGCTGACTGGAGGGGTTTGTTTTGCCTTCTTGGCAGGAGCTGAATTGTTATGTTAATATTCCGTTGGCTAAGTGTAAAGTATTGAGTTTGAATAGAAAAGGGTTTGCAGAAGGGAAAATTCCCAGCCTGGGGTTTTCGCTTTGACCAAAGAACTCTTCAGGAGCTTCAGACTCCCCACTCAGATTCTAAAAAATAATTAGTATCATGACAGGCATCTCCAGCATGGTGCGAAAATGAATACCGTTTCCACTAGGACCTTCTCCCCAAGGTGGTTTACAGGCGGAGTGTATCCTAAGATTTAGACCCAGGACCCCATCTGGGGCCAAGGGCAGATCCCTTGGACCGTACAGCATCACAGCACAGATCCCAGCATCCACCTTTCTGCATTTACCTGGACTCTCCCTTCTCCATTAATACTGGCTTCTCCTTAGAGGTCTCTGTGCTGACTCGGGTCTTCATATATTTTAATTATCTTGAACAGAGTGAGGCCAGAACCCTAGGGTTGTTGTTCAGTTACTAAGTCATGTCCAACTCTTTGTGATCCCATGAATTGCATGCAGCATACCAGGCTTCCTTGTCCTTCACTATCTCTTGGAGTTTGCTCAAATTCCTGTCCATTGAGTCAGTGATGCTATTAACCATCTCATCCTCTGTTGCCCCCATCTCTTCCTGCCTTCCGTCTTTCCCAGCGTCAGGGTCTTTTCCAATGAGTCAGCTCTTCCCATCAGGTTGCCAAAGTATTGGAGCTTCAGTTTCAGCATCAGTCCTTCCAATGAATAATCAGGGTTAATTTCCTTTAGGATTGACTGGTTTGATATCCTTGTTGTCTGAGGGACTCTCAAGAGTCTTCTCCAACACCACAGTTTGAAAGCATCAATTCTTTAGAGCTCAGTCTTCTTTATGGGTACTCGAGTTAAAATGGCCTAATAGTTAATGCATGATTCAAATGTGTCTGTGTGTTTTTTTAATTTAAGAACTATTGAGTCATTTGTTTGGATTTTTTTTTTTTTTCCTTTTTAGGAAGCAGTGTCTCTCTGAATTCCCAGGACCACCTACAGAATGACTTTTGTCAAGGTCTATGATGTCCTGATGTCTAATTCCAGCTAGGTGCTGGTGAAATCTAAAAGTTTGAACTAATTTACACTAATTTGTGATTGACTCATGACCCCTTAAAAGTTGCAGTCTTCAGGACTGCAAAAATAGATTTCTTCCTTAATTGCAAATGAGCCTATAGCGGCAAATGACCTCACACCTCCTCCACCCACCCACCTCTGTTACCACCTTCCTCAGGTTGATGCCTCAGTTCACAGCATCTTTCCTCACTTTCACTCCTTGCACAGGTTTTTCAAAAAGTGTGACTTTTTTTCTTTCATGGCAGTGAAACAAGAATTCGGTTGAAATACCACATAATTAAACCCCATGAGTTAACCACAAGGTTTATAAATCTAATAAAGAAAATCCATGTAAATAATATAAAAGTTTGTGAGCCAGAGATTTTAATTGAACCATTTACTCCCCAGGAGCAAATTAGTCAGCCAGAGCTATAAAAACTCATTAGATCACTAAAATTTCATTCGGGCAACCACTTTACATTCCAGAATTTTTACTGGGCCTCATTTCAGCATACAGTATCATATCTAAGTAGTATCTAATTCAAGAATTTTCAAACTATGTTCCAGCAAATGTTGATATCCACAACATGGTCTAAGATTTAACACTGCTAAAAACTGAACAATGACAGATTTCTTCCATAAAAAAGATGTTCTTTTATGTAATTGTTTCCAACTTTACCACATCAATACTTCAGTATAGATGATAAATTCTAGTTGACTCCAATGTAAGGGCCCTTAGTTAACATTTAAAGTGTCCTCTTTGGAAATCCACACTCAAGAAGTTCATTAGCAGAAGTTCCCTAAGAGAGACCACACCACAGAGGTAATTAATACAGAGCGTTTTAATATCACTGTACTTACCCCAAGGAAATGACAACCCACTCAAGTATTCTTGCCTGGGAAATTCCATAAACAGAGGAGCCTGGCAGGCTATAGTCCATGGGGTTGCAAGGAGTCGGACACAACTGAGTGTGCACACACCATACTTACCCCAAGGTTTAATAATTAGCATAGGTTGTATCAGAGATCATTCTTAATTGAGAAAAAGGATGATGTTTAAGTAAGGACAGATAGAAAGTACATATGAACCACTCTGCACTCCCACAAGTAGAAAGTGAAAAGTGAAAGTGAAGTCGTTCAGTCATGTCTGACTCTTTGCAACCCCATGGACGGTAGCCTACCACGCTCCTCCATCCATGGAATTTTCCAGGCAAGAGTACTGGAGTGGGGTGCCATTGCCTTCTCCAGAGGATCTTCCCAACCCAGGGATTGAACCTGGGTATCCCGTATTGTAGTCAGGTGCGTTACCGTCTGAGCCACCAGGGAAGTCCCCACAAGTAGTTCAGTTCAGTTCAGTTCAGTCACTCAGTCGTGTCCGACTCTTTGTGACCCCATGAATCGCAGCACGCCAGGCCTCCCTGTCTATCACCAACTCCCGGAGTTCACTCAAACTCAAGTCCATCGAGTCACTGATGCGATCCAGCCATCTCATCCTCTGTCCTCCCGTTCACCTCCTGCCCCCAATACCTCCCAGCATCAGAGTCTTTTCCAATGAGTCAACTCTTCGCATGAGGTGGCCAAAGTACTGTAGTTTCAGCTTTAGCATCATTCCTTCCAAAGAAATCCCAGGGCTGATCTCCTTCAGAATGGACTGGTTGGATCTCCTTGCAGTCCAAGGGACTCTCAAGAGTCTTCTCCAACACCACAGTTGAAAAGCATCAATTCTTCGGCGCTCAGCCTTCTTCACAGTCCAACTCTCACATCCATACATGACCACAGGAAAAACCATAGCCTTGACTAGACAGACCTTTGTTGGCAAAGTAATGTCTCTGCTTTTGAATATGCTATCTAGGTTGGTCATAACTTTCCTTCCAAGGAGTAAGCGTCTTTTAACTTCATGGCTGCAGTCACCATCTGCAGTGATTTTGGAGCCCAAAAAAATAAAGTCTGACACTGTTTCCACTGTTTCCTCATCTATTTCCCATGAAGTGATGGGACTGGATGCCATAATCTTCGTTTTCTGAATGTTGAGCTTTAAGCCAACTTTTTTGCTCTCCTCTTTCACTTTCATCAAGAGGCTTTTTAGTTCCTCTTCACTTTCTGCCATAAGGGTGGTATCATCTGCATATCTGAGGTTATTGATATTTCTCCCGGCAATCTTGATTCCAGCTTGTGTTTCTTCCAGTCCAGCGTTTCTCATGATGTACTCTGCATAGAAGTTAAATAAGCAGGGTGACAATATGCAGCCTTGACGTACTCCTTTTCCTATTTGGAACCAGTCTGTTGTTCCATGTCCAGTTCTAACTGTTGCATCCTGACCTGCATACAGATTTCTCAAGAGGCAGGTCAGGTGGTCTGGTATTCCCACCTACTTCAGATTTTTCCAGTTTCTTGTGATCCACACAGTCAAAGGCTTTGGCATAGTCAATAAAGCAGAAATAGATGTTTTTCTGGAACTCTCTTGCTTTTTCCATGATCCAGAGGATGTTGACAATTTGATCTCTGGGTCCTCTGCCTTTTCTAAAACCAGCTTGAACATCTGGAAGTTCACGGTTCACGTATTGCTGAAGCCTGGCTTGGAGAATTTTGAGCATTACTTTACTAGCGTGTGAGATGAGTGCAGTTGTGTGGTAGTTTGAGCATTCTTTGGCATTGCCTTTCTTTGGGATTGGAATGAAAACTCCACAAGTAGGGTATGTATCAATACCAGCCAGGGAATGGCCAGTGAAAGAAACCACTCTAGGTATTTCAAGCAGGAGGGGATGTAACCCAGGGATTTGAAGTTTTACAGACCTGTTAGATCTGGGGAAGTGAAGGTCAGAGAAGCTCCTTTGTAGAATTCAGGAGTTGAGGAAGTGCATGGATCAAACATCAGGGCAGCTTATGATCTCCATTAGTGAGTGAGGTTGAGAGGAATGCCAGGAAGCCAGTCCCCATATCTCACATATAGACAGCAGAAAGGCACGTCCCTGGCTGCAGCTGCCAATGGGAAATATGGTTTATCTCTCCCTTTTACCTTCTCACTGACTATAAGCCAGAGCTTCTGCTAGCAGGACAGTTTTTTGATTTGTTTGGTTGGTTGGTTCATTGGTTGGTTACACTGGGTCTTCTTTGCTGCGTGGACTTTCTCTACTTGCAGTGAGCAGGAGATATTCTTTGTTGTGGTGCATGACCTTCTCATTGCAGCGACTTCTCTTGTTGCAGAGCACAGGCCCTAGAGCTCAGGCTTAGTAGTTGTGCCATCCAGGCTTAGTTGCTCCGTGCTTTGTGGAATCTTCCCAGATCAAAAATTGATCCTGTGTCTCCTGCATTGACAAGTGGATTCTTTACCACTAGATCACCAGGGAAGCCTGCAGGTGAGTTTTTGAAATGTAGTTTCCTGGCTTCTAGCCCCACCTAGAAAAGGAGAATCTTAAAGAGTAAAGATGATTTTGCTTATTCACAAGCATTATCAGGCACAGAGTGTAAGAATCTGGCCTGCCCCATGATGGAGAGGAAGGAATTCTCCTTTACCTTTCTAGATACTTTTGGCTGGTCTAAGAATTAAATTGGCTTGACATGAGACAGATTAAGAGAAGAAAAACAAATGTTTAACAACATGTGTACATGACAGGGACTCAGGAAAAATGAGTAATTCTCTGAAATGGCAAAAGCATCACTCACCTTAAATATCATTCTCAGCTAGGACAAAGAGAACACTGGGGGTTAGTCATTTGGGACTTCAGAGGGGAGGAAGGCGATTGACATGGAGATGGAAAAGCAAAGGTTTGGTAAATGTTTACTGGGCCAGGCAGAAACAGTGGAACATAGAGTGGACTCTGATCTATAGGCCCTGTCTAGAGTTTCCCCACCACACCTGCCCATATTATTGCAGAATACACAGAAGAACTATACAAAAAAGATTTTAATGACCCAGATAACCATGATGGTGTGATCACTCACCTAGAGCCAGACATCCTGGAGTGTGAAGTCAAGTGGGCCTTAGGAAGCATCACTATGAATAAAGCTAGTGGAGGTGATGGAATTTCAGTTGAACTGTTTCAGTTCTTAAAAGATGATGCTGTGAAAGTGCTGCACTCAATATGCCAACAAATTTGGAAAACTCAGCAGTGGCCACAGGAATGGAAAAGGTCAGTCTGGATTCTAATCTCAAAGAAAGGCAATGCCAAAAAATGCTCAAACTACCACACAATTGCATTCACCTCAGTTCAGTTCAGTCGCTTAGTCGTGTCCGACTCTTTGTGACCCCATGAATCGCAGCACACCAGGCCTCCCTGTCCATCACCATCTCCCAGAGATCACTCAAACTCATGTCCATCGAGTTGGTGATGCCATCCAGCCATCTCATCCTCTGTCATCCCCCTTTCCTCCTGCCCCCAATCCCTCCCAGCATCAGAGTCTTTTCCAATGAGTCAACTCTTCGCATGAGGTGGCCAAAGTACTGTAGTTTCAGCTTTAGCATCATTCCTTCCAAAGAAATCCCAGGGCTGATCTCCTTCAGAATGGACTGGTTGGATCTCCTTGCAGTCCAAGGGACTCTCAAGAGTCTTCTCCAACACCACAGTTGAAAAGCATCAATTCTTTGGCGCTCAGCTTTCATCACAGTCCAACTATCACATCCATACATGACCACAGGAAAAACCATAGCCTTGACTAGACAGACCTTTGTTGGCAAAGTAATGTCTCTGCTTTTGAATATGCTATCTAGGTTGGTCATAACTTTCCTTCCAAGGAGTAAGTGTCTTTTAATTTCATGGCTGCAGTCATCATCTGCAGTGATTTTGGAGCCCCCCCAAAATAAAGTCTGACACTGTTTTCACTGTTTCCCCATCTATTTCATGTGAAGTGATGGGACCATATGCCATGATCTTAGTTTTCTGGATATTGAGCTTTAAGCCTTACAGGCTAGCAAAGTAATGCTCAAAATTCTTCTTCTTTATTGACTATTGCCAAAGCCTTTGACTATATGGATCACAACAAACTGTGGAAAATTCTTAAAGAGATGGGAATACTAGACCACCTTACCTGCCTCCTGAGAAACCTATATGCAGGTCAGGAAGTAACAGTTAGAACTGGACATGGAACAACAGACTGGTTCCATGTAGGAAAAGGAGTACATCAAGGCTGTATATTATCACCCTGATTATTTAACTTATATGCAGAGTACATCATGCAAAATGCTGGACTGGACTAAGCACAAGCTGGAATCAAGATTGCCAGGAGAAATATCAATAACCTCAGATATGCAGATGACATCATCCTTATGGCAGAAAGAGAAGAGGAACTAAGGAGCCTCTTAATGAAAGTGAAAGAGGAGACAAAAAGCTGCCTTAAAACTCAACATTCAAAAAAACGAAGATCACAACATCCGGTCCCGTCATTTCATAACAAATAGAGCAGAAACAAAGAAAACCATGACAGACTTTATTTTCTTGGGCTCCAAAGTCACTGCAGACAGTGAAGGAAGCCATGAAAGACACTTGCTCCTTGGAAGCTATGACCAACCTAGACAGCATATTAAGAAGCAGAGACATTACTTAGCCGACAAAGCTCTGTCTAGTCAAAGCTATGGTTTTTCCAGTAGTCATGTATGGATGTGAGAGTTGGGCTGTAAAGAAAGCTGAGCGCCAAAGACTTAATGCTTTTGAACTGTGGTGTTGGCAAAGACTCTTGGGAGTCCCTTGGACAGCAAGGAATCAAACCAGTCAATCCTAAAGAAGATCAGTCCTGAATATTCATTGGAAGGACTGATGCTGAAGTTAAGGCTCCAATACTTTGGCCACCTGATGTGGAGAACTGACTCATTTGAAAAGACCCTGATGACTGGGAAAGATTGAAGGCAGGAGGAGAAGGGGACGACAGAGGATGAGATGGTTGGATGATATCACCGACTCGATGGACATGAGTTTGAGCAAACTGCGGAAGGTGGTGAAAGGGACAGGGAAGCCTGGCGTGCTGTAGTGCATGGGGTTGCAAAGAGTCGGACTCAAGTGAGCAACTGAACTGAAGTCATTTGGGACTTCAGAGGGGAGGAAGGCAATTGACATGGAGATGGAAAAGCAAAGGTTTGGTAAATAAATGTTTGCTGGGCCAGGCAGAAACAGTGGGACATAGAGTGGACTCTGATATTTAGGCCCTGTCTAGAGTTTCCCCACCACACCTGCCCATATTACTAGCAGGTATCGCTGGTGATATCTCTGCTCCTAAAGAGGCCCTCTGTCTGTATCTGTTTAGGCACTTATTGTTTTCAGCTCAAAATAAATCTGTGATTATGAAAATGGTCTGTATTTTACACTGTCCAATATGGAAACCACTAGCACCAAGTGGCTAGGGCAATTGAAGAATTTTATTTTTATTTAATTTAATTTTTTTATTTTAAAATTTATTTATTTATTTTTGGCTGTGCTGGGTATTTCTTGCTGCGTGGGCTTTTGTCTAGCTAACAAGCGTGGAGGCTACTCTCTAGTTGTGGTGAATGGGCTTCTCACTGCAATGGCTTCTCTTGTGTCAGAGCACGGCTTTAGGACATGCAGGCTTCACTGGTTTCGGCACGTGGACTCAGTAGCTGTGGGCTTAGTTGCCCGCTGCCCCCTGGCGTGTGGAATCTTCCTGGACCAGGGATGGGAGCTGTGTCCCCTGTACTAGCAGGCAGATTCTTAACCACTGGACCATCAGGGAAGTCCAACTTTTATTTATTATTAATTAACTTAAATTTAAACTTAACTAGCTACAAGTAGCTCATGGCTACAGGAAGGGGCAGTACAGGTCTAGCACTCTTGACCCCAGTGCCCTCTCCCATTCCATTTAGTGGAAGATACTGTCTGATTTGACAAAAGATGTCCCTGATCCTGCTATCTGAATATTTGTTGTATTTACTATGTGTTGAAGGTACTTGTTAGAGTGATTCTCTGATGGAATTGAAGGGAGGGTTTCACTGCATTTAGAGAATTGGTCATCTGATTGTTCTTTGTCCCAGCCTGCTAATAAACAACCGTTGTAGAGTTCGCTGAATTTGGTCTGAGACTTGCTTCTACCTTAATGGACTATGGTAGCGAGGTGTCTGGAGGCCAGATATCCCCCTACAGAACCTAGTCATTGCAACGACTACTTAGCCTAGTGAGTTTGCAGCTTGCACTTTTTTTTTTCCAGAAATGTTTCCCAGATCTTCAGACTCTGCAGTATCTTTTCTGTCAGCAAACATTAGCGATAACAAAACAAAGGCTCCATAAATATTGAGTAAAATCCAGATAAGCTAGTTGCCCTCCACAGAATACTTTTTTAATGTGAGCATATGCTCATGGTATTTTATTTTTTAAAAATTCTTACACCTAACACAGATCTCTTATGTATAAAATTGTTTCTAATTTATATGGTTGAATCTACATTTTGTAGTTTTACAAAGACAGCCCAATATTCTATAAAAGAACTCTGACTGCCATGTGTCGTACTATTTAGGGAATGATAGTCCTTCCATATATAGGCACTGAAAAGTTTCCCTCGATTTAGTCTCCCAAATTATGGGATCGTTATATTGTATGAAAGCGGTTTGTTTCATGAACACCTGACATATTTTTCTGCCATACTGAAAGAACATTAGCAAATGAGACTGTTTATTTGTTTGCCTATCAGATTAAGGGAACACTCATCATTTAAATGTTACTGTTCTTTGCTTTTCTTACTCTTGAACATTTTCTATCCAACTGCTTTTCTGCATGTGTCATCATTTAAAAATTGCTCACCAGATCTCAGAAAGTGACGGTACTTATTAAGAACTGACTCTCATGGAAATGATGCCACATTATTTATTCAACACTCGGGGAATTCAGTGTACACAAACTTTGGCCTCCTCATTAATTCTCTCTTTACCTGATGGCAGATAACGCTAGCTTGGAGTTGTCTACAGAATACTGTAAAATTTAACCTACAGCAAAAAGCCTAAGGAAACCGGCCACTGAGGCATTTGCTGAGTCAGCAAACCTTGTATTATTGCTAGCTGAATTATTCTTCAGCCTCAGCACCATTCATATCTATACCGTTGCATACAGGTCCTGGAGTGTGTGATTTGCAGCTGCAGTGATTCTTTGCAGGCATTCCCTAGGATCACGGCCCTTCTATTAGATGCTCGTCTGACTGTGGTCCAAGGGCCAGGCCAGAGGGAGGGCCAGCAGGGCGGGAAATGTGTACCCGTTTCTGTGGGGTATCTCTCCAAAGAGTTTGGCATGGAGTTTGGGGGAGGTGGGTAGAAAGCAACTCCTCCTTAGATGTCTGTGAGGAAACAGATGGTTTGTCTGGTTACAACTACCCAAGTCACCTCCCAAGGGTAGAGGAGAAGCAGAAGGGGACAGGAAGAGACTCAATCCACAAATACTGAAGGTCTCCTTGAGATGCCTTGGGGGACCCCAGCATTCTGGCTATGCATTAGCACATTAACTGTTTTCTTATTTAGGGGCCTCCCTCATTTAGTGTCTTTTTACCCAGAGTCCTGCAGACAGTCAGACTGTGTGTACAGATGATGTTTATTTATTTATTTGGCTGCATTAGGTCTTAGTTGTAGCATGGGGGGATGTTCGTTGTGGCACACAGACTCTCTAGTTGCAGCGCACAAGCTCTCCATGTCATATGAGATTTTAGTTCCCCAACCAGGGATCAAACCTGCCTCCCCTGCATTACAAGGCAGATTCTTAACCACTGGACCACCAAGAAAGTCCCACGAGTGATGTTTATACCTGTTGACTGACATGACAAAATGATACTTTCAGGTTAGCCCTCTGTTTCAATTGGTCAGTGCTTCCCTGATAGCTCAGATTGTAACACGTCTGCCTACAATGCGGGAGACCTGGTTTCAATCCCTGGGTTGGGAAGGTCTCCTGGAGAAGGAAATGGCAACCCACTCCAGTATTTTTGCCTGGAAAATCCCATGGACAGGGGAGCCTGGTAGGCCACAGTCCATGAGTTGCAAAGAGTCAGACATGACTGAGCAACTTCACTTTCACTTTCTTTCACTCGGTCTCATTCAGTTTCTCGTAAGACCATATTAGGCTTTGATGCAACACCAAAGACTCTGAATCAGTGACTCTGAATGAGTCGCTAAAGACTGGCTCAGAGTAAGCTGCCATGATAACCTGACTTATATGAAAATAAATCCATCACTTGCTTCAGTTGAATTAGCAAACCTGCTGCAAGAAGCACTGAGATCCCAATCAGCGGCCATCTTCTTGAGTATTTCCAGGACACGTGAACACTTGATGATTCTCACCTTCTCAAAAGAACACGAGAGCCGTGGCCCAGTTCATGAGTTCAATCAATGTGCCTAAGTGGTGCATGAAAATCTTTATACTCTCTCTGCCCTGGGTAAAATTTGATGATGCTGAAACATTCTGTTTTGATTCTTAAATTGGAAGAAAAGATCCGATGAGGTCTTTTGCTGGCACTCGAATTACTTGTTTACATGGATTGATGGTGGAATTGGGCTGGCTTTTTACAAGAGTGGTTAAAAAGGGCTTCTGGATTGTAGTTCCTAAACAGGATTTGCGAGGCTTTTAATGCTTTAAAAGGCAGAGTTGGAAGCAGACTGAGCTGTCTATCAGGGTTGTTCTTTTTCTTCCCTCTCCTTTTAAGCAGACTTGAAGTTGTTCTTGGAGTTGTTCTTGGGGTTAAATTGACCTTAGATTGCTAAAGGGAGCTTGGTAGGTGCTTTCCCAAAAGCAGACCCTATGTTCCTTTGTCATATTGCTGATATTGATCTTTTGTCCCTGGTACCTTTATCCTGGGCTCCAGAAGGGCATTGCTAAAGCCTTCTTGTCTTTTGTCTTTGCAGGCTTGTTGATCGGTGCTGGCTGCGCCCTCTACCCTCTGGGCTGGGATAGTGAGGAAGTCCGGCAGACTTGTGGCTACATTTCTGGCCAGTTCGATCTGGGTAAGTTCTCTTCATGGGTAGTAGTCCTCTTAGAAGAGAATGTCTCTGATCTTCCACAGAAACAAAAGGTGGAAAAGGGACGGGAAAGAAAAACACATCCCAGGATTGGAGCCAGCAAACGTGGATAACGCAATACACGTACGTTCATTCCTCCAGGTGAAGAGCTGTTTATCTTGTGGGCTTCCTTGGTGGCTTAGACGGTAAAGAATCTGGCTGCAATGCAGGAGACCCAGGTTTGATCCCTGAGTCAGAAAGACCCCCTGAAGAAGGGAATGGCAACCCACTCCAGTATTCTTGCCTGGAGAATCCCATGGACAGAGCAGCCTGGTCAGGCTACAGTCCATGGGGTCGCAAAGAGTTAGACATGACTGAGCGACTACAGTTACTTATAATGTACTATGGGAAGGTCTGCCCTATGTGAAGACCTGTAGATACAAAGGAAAGAAATGGTCCATGCTCTGCTGAGTTTATATTCATTGATTAATTTATTCAAAATCACACATTTATGAGTCATTGCATGCACTAAAAATAACTCTGCCTGTGGAATTCACTGTCTGAGAAGACAAAACAAACACAGTGATCAAGAAAATGACAGTCAGGGCTGAGGAATCGAATAAAGCAGTTTCACTTCAGGGTAAATATAACTTTGTGAAAGAGATGGGAGGGGAGCAGAGTCTTGGAGAAAGTGATGCATGTGGATGAGAAAGTGATGCATGTGGATTATCTGCAGATGGACAGAAGCATGATGCAGGCCAGGAGTCAAGTTAAGCACAGCACAGGGATGGGGAGGGGAGAAGGGGGAGGAAAGCCCATCCAGGGACCATAGAGAGCCAAGGAGCAGGGAGAGGTCTGGTCAAGTAGGTCCCCATTCACACCTTGCTGAAGGACTCATGAACTTTTCTGTGTGCTAATCAGAACATTTCAGGTACGTCTCATTGTAGAGACATTCTACTTCCTTCAGTTCAGTTCAGTTCAGTCGCTCAGTTGTGTCCAACTCTTTGCGACCCCATGAATCGCATCATGCCCGGCCTCCTTGTCCATCTCCAACTGCCGGAGTTCACTCAAACTCATGTCCATCAAGTCGGTGATGCCATCCAGCCATCTCATCCTCTGTTGTTCCCTTCTCCTCCTGCCCCGAATCCCTCCTAGCATCAGGGTCTTTTCCAATGAGTCAGCTCTTCGCATGAGGTGGCCAAAGTATTGGAGTTTCAGCTTCAGCATCAGTCCTTCCAATGAACACCCAGGACTGATTTCCTTTAGAATGGACTGGTCTCAAGTCTTCTCCAACGCCACAGTTCAAAAGCATCAATTCTTCGGCGCTCAGCTTTATCTATAGTCCAACTCTCACATCCATACATGACCACTGGAAAAACAATAGCCTTGACTAGACGGACCTTTGTTGGCAAAGTAACATCTCTGGTTTTTAATATGCTATGTAGGTTGGTCATAGCAACTTATAAAAATGTTGTCCATAATACAACATGATTTGCACCATTGTAACTTGTGGTGGTTAGCAAATACTTGATTGAGAAACCTTCATTTACTTAACCACTTGTTGACTTCTTTCTAGGTGGATATTTTGTCTGTTTCAGTTTCTCTTATTTTGAAACATCTTGGAAGGAGTAGTTTAATGAAGAAAAGTCTTCTCTTGACTGAATTATTTTCTTAGGATGTTTTTCTAGAATTGGCGATAACTAGATTGACAATTATGAGTCCATAAAACACTTATTGCCAAATGATAGCCAACTTATTTTTCCATAATATATGGATTGACAGATTTTTTGGACAATGAGCACATAGTGAGTCACTAACTTAAACATACCTCTGCTTTTCACATTAATTTTTCCTAAGAAGAAAAATCTCAATGGAATTGGTCTTACAGCAGTATTACTATAATCCAAGTGACTGAAAACTTTTTTATGTTAGAACTTTTTTTTTTTCCTTAAAAAAAAAGGGGACTTCTCTGGCAGTCCAGCAGTTAAGACACCATGCTCCCACTGCAAGGTCTAGGGGTTCAATCCCTGGTCAGGGAACTAATATCCTGCATGCTGCTTGGTAAAAGAATTTATAGGAAAAAAATTCTGTTGGATACTGAGACAAATGGGCAGATGTGATATCATGTAAAATATCTGTGAATTTGAAAATGAAGCAGTTTTTGTTTGATTCAATGGATGACAAACACCTGCTTCCCTCTGAGAAATACTACTGGCTCTTTGGGTAGAGGAGATGGTGCTTGAAATACCACCCAATTTGCATGGGTAAAAAAATAAGAGATTTCTGTCTGCCCATCCTTCCCTCATTGAAGGCGACATTGTCCTGAGTCTAGATGAGTTTGTGATTGCCATGAATGCAGAGAAGGGAAAAATGCAGGCACAAAGTTAACTGCTAGCCTTTCCTTTTTTCTTTTCCCCAAACGCAAACCGTGTCCAAGGGAGATATTTCAGTACAGTGTTTAGCATCTTTCTCTCTCTAGTATTTGAGGAATTGTTCGCTGTTTCACCTGGGCCTCAACTTGGTGAGAACCCTGTTCTTGCTGGTGTCTAGCTGGTGTGTATTGTGTTATTAATTAGCAGATTGTAATGAAATGCAGATCCCGTTTTGCAATTTTTGCTACCATGCCCCAGGATCTTACATCTTTACAACATTGAGGATTAAAATTCTGAATGTCGAACTTAAAGTGAAAAACAAAACACTTGACTCTTTACTAGTGATAATAATTTCTTATGTTATAAACTTCTTTGGAAGGAATGATGCTAAAGCTGAAACTCCAGGACTTTGGCCACTTCATACGAAGAGTTAACTCATTGGAAAAGACTCTGATGCTGGGAGGGATTGTGGGCAGGAGGAGAAGAGGACAGAGGATGAGATGACTGGATGGCATCACTGACTTGATGGACGTGAGTCTGAGTGAACTCCTGGAGTTGATGATGGACAGGGAGGCTGGTGTGCTGCGATTCATGGGGTCGCAGAGTTGGACACGACTGAGCAACTGAACTGAACTGAACTGAAAGCCATTTTAGCAATCTCAAAATTACAGAATGTGTATGACTTAGGGAACTCAAACCGGGACTCTGTAACAACCTAGAGGGATGGGAAAGAGTGGGAGATGGGAAGGAGGTTTAAGAGGGAAGGGACATATGTACACCTATGGCTGATTCATGTTGATTATGGCAGAGATGAAACCAATATTATAAGGCAATTATCCTTCAGTTAAATATAAATAAAATCTTAAAAATTACAGCATGGTTTTAACTTTGGTCTTTTTATTTTTTAATTTCTCTTAGATTGGATGATGAGGAAAAAAAATCAAAACTGGCATTAGCTACAGAAAAAATGAGTTCTGGGTCCCTGGAAGAAGTATTTCGGGTTTATCGAGTTTCATTTCTCCAGGTTACTATTATTTTTGCAGACTCTGTGATCTTTTCTTCCAAAAGGAAACCTAAAGACATACTATGGCATAAAGACGCCATCATACTTATCCCACCTAACTCACTCCGTTTTCTGCCTTTATCAAAGTATTCCTGTTTCCCGGAACACTGATGAGGGCTAATCTTCAGTGAGTGAGTGAAGTCACAGATTCTGGAGCACCCGTGGAGGGACCCAAGAGCTGGGTTAGGAGCCACCCCCGGCATGGGGAGCATGAACATACTCTGTCAGGATGGCTCTGATGCCCAGTTTTAGTGGCTTACATACTGCTTGCCAGGGCCACACCCTGTCTCTGCTGCTTC
This sequence comes from Oryx dammah, assembly GCF_014754425.2. Taxonomy (NCBI): domain Eukaryota; kingdom Metazoa; phylum Chordata; class Mammalia; order Artiodactyla; family Bovidae; genus Oryx; species Oryx dammah. Next base: position 23,044,934 of record NW_024070208.1, read on the forward strand.
TGTGAATCGGAGCTTGTTCCTGCTCCTCTCCATAGACAGCATGTGGATGTGTCTTTCCTCCCAAGGGTTGGCAAGTGTTGATGTTTTTAAGGTTCACAGCCTCCTTATTGTGGAATATGGGTCAGTTTCTTGGCATGCCATGACTGAACTGTGATTACTCTCTTTCGAGCATGTCCCGGAAGAAATCATCACTTTTGTTCCCACTTTGGCAGATTGTTTAAGGAGTGCATTCACTCAGTTATTCAACCAAAGAATATTCATCGGGTGCTTCCAATGTGCTAGGCCCTGGGCTGGGTGCTGGGCACATGGCATCAAAAAGGAATTTTAAAAGACAGTATTTATTCCCCTCGCGGATTTCCCCAGTGACTCAGCAGTGAAGAGTCGGCCTGCAATGCAGGAAACGTGGGTTCAGTCCCTGGGTTGAGAAGAATCCCTGGAGAAGGAAATGGCAACCCACTCCAGTATTCTTGCCTGGAAAATCCCATAGACAGAGAAGCCTGGCAGGTAACAGTTCATTGGTTCACAGAGAGTCAGACACGACTGAGCACAATGGCATTTGTAAGTGGAAGATGAGTCTAAGAAGAGAAAAGGCATCTCAGCCTCTGGCTTTTGTCAGATTTTGGTGCCCTGTGCTCCTTCCATCATGGAGTCTATGGTTATGGCTGTGCATGTGTGCTCAGTTGCTAAGCCATATCCATCTCTTTGTGACCCAATGGACTGTAGCCTGCCAGTCTCCTCTGTCCATGGGATTTCCCAGACAAGAATACTGGAGTGGGTTGCCATTTCCTCCTCTCAGGAATGTTCTCAACCCACAAATTGAACCTGCATCCCCTGCATTGGCAGGCAGATTCTTTACCACTGAACCACGTGAGAAGCCCATGGGCAGAGGGTCAGTAATGGTTTATATCTCTTGCACTGTTTCATTTCTCTTGAAAATTGATAAAGACAATCATCACGGTTGCCACTTGTACAGCACAAACCTTTTTCGACCTTCTGTCCACAACCATGGGCTCAGCAATGGTTTAAGCCATGCAATTGATAACCATGATGAGTCTCTTTATTAATTTTTAAAAGAAACAAAACATTACAAGTGATAATAATACATTGTGTTGCACGGCATCTTCATGTAATAAAAGCCCAGTAGTTGTTAGCTATTATTATTCACATTATTTGTACCGGACCATTTTTAATGAATACTTGCTGATAATCTCTATTCTTCCTTTATATTCCATAACAGCAAGTTGGGATTTACACACTAAGCATAAGGGCTTTATCATCAGGTTGTCCAATTGATTTAATTCATGCCTCAGAGATATTTTCATCCACCAAAGACTTTTTCTAATTATATCCTTATGATCAAAAGGAGTGTTTCAATTAATTTATCCTGCTAATTTGCCAAGTAAATTTGATTAATTATTGCTTTCATTTTGCTATTTAATTTGATTAAGAAGCCATCATGTTTCCTGTTCTTGAAATTATGCTCTCGGCTTCTCAAGAGTAGTACCATCAACTCAGAAAACTTGGAGCCTCGTGATTTCAGAAAAGATGGCAGTGTTTTCCAAATTTTCACTCCAGGGAAGAGATCTCTTCTGCAGTCTGAGCAATGACCATCCCATGTCTCTTTGAGCTCTTTGACTCCTGACTGGTGTTTTCTCTCCTCTCAGATTGAACTGCACTTGAAAAAAAAAAAAAGATTGGCATGTGTGGGGAGGTCAGCAGGCCAAAATGGGAACGAAAATAGAAAATTTCTTTTTTGAGCTGTCTCAAGCTCAGTGTTAGTGGGTACTTGTGAAGCTGAGTGACCCAGTTTTTCTGATGTGCACATAGAAGCCTCTACTTCTGCACTCAATAACAGGAGAAGCTGCTGTCGGCTTCTGTGACACTGAATAAAACAAATATCCCTTTGGCCAGAAGTGAGACGACTCTTTTGATTTATGTGGACTTTTGAGGCTGCAGATGAGGCTGAGCCTCTGCCCAGGGACTGCAGGCATCTGAGGTATGTGTGAGCCATGCTGGCCTGTTGGGTCATCCCAGAGAGTGGCAGGCAGCATCTGTCGCTCTGTTCAGGAAGAGACCCCTAACACTTGATGTGTTTCTGTTCATTCAGTTCAGTCCAGTTCAGTTCAGTCATTCAGTCATGTCCAACTCTTTGGAACCCCATGGGCTGCAGCACGCCACGCTTCCTTGTCCATCACCAGCTCCCAGAGCTTGCTCAATCTCATGTCCATTGAGTCGGTGATGCCTTCCAACCATTTCATCCTCTGTCGTCCCCTTCTCCTCCTGCCTTCAATTTTCCCCAGCATCAGGGTCTTTTCTAGTGAGTCAGTTCTTCACATCAGGTGGCCAAAGTATTGGAGCTTCAGCATCAGTCCTTCCAATGAATATTCAGGACTGATTTCCTTTAGGATTGACTGGTTTGATATCCTAGTGGTCCAAGGAACTCTCAACAGTTTTCTCTTCTCAAGAGTTTTGAACACCACAGTTCGAAAGCATCAATTCTTTGGTGCTCAGCTTTCTTTATGGTCCGATTCTCACATCCATGCTTGCTTACTGGAAAAATGATAGCTTTGACTAGAAGGACCTTTGTCAGCGAAATAATGTCTCTGCCTTTTAATATGCTGTCTAGGTTTGTCATAGCCAAGGAGCAAGCATCTTTTAATTTCATGGCTGCAGTCACCATCTACAGTGATTTTGGAGCCCAAGAAAATAAAGTCTGTCACCGTTTCCATTGTTTCCCCATCTATTTGCGATGAAGTAATGGGACTGGACGCCATGATCTTCATTTTTTGAATGTTGAGTTTTAAGCCAGCTTTTTCACTCTTCTCTTTCGCTTCATCAAGAGGCTGTTTAGTACCTCTTCACTTTCTGCCATAAGAGTGGTGTCGTCTGCATATCTGAGGTTATTTATATTTTCCCCTACTTGGTCATTGCTTAAAGGTAATCAATGCTCCCATTATGAGACTGCTCTTTGGGGGACTGGTTAGCGGTAAGGTGTTGCATGTGTATTGAGATTTAGCCAGAGTTCAAGTCTTTAAACCAGCAATAATTTCCACCTCCTCCAAGGCTATTATCTGGAACTCCTCCAAACTCTTGACACTCAAGTCCTAATCACTGGAAGTCACTTAGAACAGGGGTCCCCAACTTCCAAGATCTCATGCCTGATGATTTTAGGTGAAAGTGATGTAATAATAATAAGATGCACAATAAATGTAGTGCTCTTGAAACATCCTGAAACCACCCCCCTCCAACCTAGTCCCTGGAAAACTTGTATTTCATGAAACCAACCCCTGATGTCAAAACCACTGGGGACCACTGACTTAGAAGGTCCAGCATGAGCCTATATTCCTTCACTCAGGTCTAGTGCCAGAGGGTGACAGAGAGAAGCCATGCAGCTTCTGTGAGTTAAGCTGAGACCCAAACTGAGTAGGCCCAGAGGGACCCATGGGAACACTCTGGAAGGTGATGCTGCAAAGGATAGCTGGAAACTTTCCACAGACAGAAGAAGTCCAACTTGGCTGGCACTGAAGTGATGGAGCAAAATGTCCTGGCACCTCCGAGGGAAGAACAATCAGCTTTGTGGGTCCCTCTGCCTTCTTAGGGGTCCCTTTTTCCAGAGATGAAGGATTTTTCACTTTCCTCTCAGAAAATGGGGAGAACCTATTCGTTTCCGGGGCATGCATTCAACCCATCCATTTCTGGGCCCTAGCAACAACATTAGAGCATAAACATTTCCACTTTGGGCTTCCCTGGTGGCTCAGATGATAAAGAATCTGCCTGCAATGCGAGAGACCCAGGTTCAATCCCTGGGTCGGGGAGATCACCTGGAGAAGGGAAAGGCTACTCACTCCAGTATTCTTGCCTGGAGAATTCCATAGACAGAGGAGCCGGGTGGGCTACAGTCCATGGGGTCACAAAGAGTCAGAGACAACTGAGCGACTAACACATACACATACACATCTCCACTTTTAAGTATAGCTTTAGTAAATGCCTCTAGACCTGCTTTAGGGAAAAGTGCCCCCATTCTGTATAATCCTAGATCCAATTCTTTCTGCTTTCCTAAACCATCTTTGTACGTTCCTCTGGGACAGGATTTTTGCAACATTGCTGCCTATGTCAGTTTGATGGTTCATAGCAGTATTCAATAGATGTATTTATTCAGCAAGTATGTATTAAGCACATTCTAGGTACCCAAAGTTGTGCCATATACTTAGAATAAAATTATGAATTAGGTAGATAGGATCCTTACCTGCTTGTCATGTATCTACTGTCTACTAAATGGTTCAAAAAAGAGAGGGAGGCTGAGAGAGAAGGAAGGAAGAGAGAAGATAGAAAAGAAGAAACCTTATAGCTCATTTTTGACTAACAAGGCAGTTGCCATCATGTTTCTCTACACACTCAGCTGCTGATATCCTAGAGAGAATCATGACCATACTTTCTGAGGGACTAATGGCTTAACCATCTCCTAGAAAGTAATCAAGTTGAGTGTCATAGTTTAAAGAACCAAATACCCTGGTAGATGAAAAAGGAAATTGCTCTAAATCTTTCCTTCCTGAAGTCTTTTTTGGTTTCATTGTTTTAGAGCAGGATCTTTCCTGTTGTTGTATCAATGCCTTTTAAAAACCTAATTCAGTGACTTGCTGTGATTTGTAGCAGTAGAATCCAGTGCTAACGGAAAAAAAGAAATGTGCTTAGAAAACATTTGGGAAATGAGAAATATTCTTCCCAATAGTTTGGTGGCCACAAGATATTAAGAACTAATAAACCAAACTACTGGAAAGAATATGTTAGTCTCTCTTTTAAGGATCTTTCTTCATTTTTTTCAATGGTTACCTTTTATAACAACAGGAGTAGATATACCTGAACTGTGTGCCTTTAAGACAAATAGGCTATATGAACATCATCTGGAATAAATATGTAGATTTATTAAAATTTTCCCATAGTTAAGAATTTGGTGATAGTCTATTAATTAAAAAGATTCTACCCCCCCGACCCCCAGCATCCCAAGCAGATAATTCCTTCTGATAATGTAATACACATTTTTAAATATAAATTTATTTATTTTAATTGGAGGCTAATTATTTTACAATATTGTATTGGTTTTGCCATGCATCAACATGAATCTGCCACGATTATACATGTGTTCCCCATCCTGAACCCCCTCTCCCACCTCCCTCCCCATACCATCCCTCTGGGTCATCCCAGTGCACGAGCCCCGAGCATCCTGTATCATGCATCAAACCTGGACTGGCAATTCGTTTCACATATGATATTATACAAGTTTCAATGCCATTCTCCCAAATCATCCCACCCTCGCCCTCTCCCACAGAGCCCAAAAGACTGTTATATACATCTGTGTCTCTTTTGCTGTCTTGCATACAGGCTTATTGTTACTATCTTTCTAAATTCCATATATATGCGTTAGTATACTGTATTGGTGTTTTTCTTTCTGTCTTACCTCACTCTATATAATAGGCTCCAGTTTCATCCACCTCATTAGAACTGATTCAAATGTATTCTTTTTAATGGCTGAGTAATACTCCATTGTGTATATGTACCACAGCTTTCTTATCCATTCATCTGCTGATGGACATCTAGGTTGCTTCCATAGCCTGGCTATTATAAACAGTGCTGCGATGAACATTGGGATACACGTGTCTCTTTCAATTCTGGTTTCCTTGGTGTGTATGCCCAGCAGTGGGATTGCTGGGTCATATGGCAGTTCTCCTTCCAGTTTTTTAAGGAATCTCCACACTGTTCTCCATAGTGGCTGTACTAGTTTGCATTCCCACCAACAGTGTAAGACAGTTCCCTTTTCTCCGCATCCTCTCCAGGATTTATTGCTTGTAGACTTTTGGATAGCAGCCATTCTGACTGGCATGAAATGGTACCTCATTGTGGTTTTGATTTGCATTTCTCTGATAATGAGTGACGTTGAGCATCTTTTCATGTGTTTGTTAGCCTTCTGTATGTCTTCTTTGGAGAAATGTCTGTTTAGTTCTTTGGCCCATTTTTTGATTGGGTCGTTTATTTTTCTGGAATTGAGCTGCAGGAGTTGCTTGTATGTTTTTGAGATTAGTTGTTTGTCAGTTGCTTCATTTGCTATTATTTTCTCCCATTCTGAAGGCTGTCTTTTCACCTTGCTTATAGTTTCCTTTGTTGTGCAGAAGCTTTTAATTTCAATTAGGTCTCATTTGTTTATTTTTGCTTTTATTTCCAATATTCTGGGAGGTGGGTCATAGAGGATCTTGCTGTGATTTATGTCCTCTAGGAGTTTTATAGTTTCTGGTCTTACGTTTAGATCTTCAATCCATTTTGAGTTTATTTTTGTGTTTGATGTTAGAAAGTGTTCTAGTTTCATTCTTTTACAAGTGGTTGACCAGTTTTCCCAGCATCACTTGTTAAAGAGTTTGTCTTTTCTCCATTGTATATTCTTGCTTCCTTTGTCAAAGATAAGGTGTCCATAGGTGTGTGGATTTATCTCTGGGCTTTCTATTTTGTTCCATTGATCTATATTTCTGTCTTTGTGCCAGTACCATACTGTCTTGATGACTGTGGCTTTGTAGTAGAGCCTGAAGTCAGGCAGGTTGATTCCTCCAGTTCCATTCTTCTTTCTCAAGATTGCTTTGGCTATTTGAGTTTTTTTGTATTTCCATACAAATTATGAAATTATTTGTTCTAGCTCTGTGAAAAATACTGTTGGCAGCTTGATAGGGATTGCATTGAATCTATAGATTGCCTTGGGTAGTATACTCATTTTCACCATATTGATTCTTCCCATCCATGAACATGGTATATTTCTCCATCTATTAATGTCCTCTTTGATTTCTTTCACCAGTGTTTTATAGTTTTCTATATATAGGTCTTTAGTTTCTTTAGGTAGATATATTCCTAAGTATTTTATTCTTTTCATTGCAATGGTGAATGGAATTGTTTCCTTAATTTCTCTTTCTATTTTCTCATTATTAGTGTATAGGAATGCAAGGGATTTCTGTGTGTTGATTCTATATCTTGAAACTTTACTATATTCATTGATTAGCTCTAGTAATTTTCTGGTGAAGTCTTTAGGGTTTTCTATGTAGAGGATCATGTCATCTGCAAACAGTGAGAGTTTTACTTCTTCTCCAATTTGGATTCCTTTTATTTCTTTTTCTGCTCTGATTGCTGTGGCCAAAACTTCCAAAACTATGTTGAATAGTAGTGGTGAAAGTGGGCACCCTTGTCTTGTTCCTGACTTTAGGGGAAATGCTTTCAATTTTTCACCATTGAGGATAATGTTTGCTGTGGATTTGTCATATATAGCTTTTATTATGTTAAGGTATGTTCCTTCTATTCCTGCTTTCTGGAGAGTTTTTATCATAAATGGATGTTGAATTTTGTCAAAGGCTATCTCTGCATCTATTGAGATAATCATATGGCTTTTATTTTTCAATTTGTTAATGTGGTGTATGTAATACACATTTGAAGACAGTTCTTTCAAATCTTTATATTATGGCTCTTAATCTCAGGAGAAATATTTCTGCCCCAGAACTGAGAATTCACAAACTTAGGTGTTAGTGACTTTCCTGTGCATTTTTACCTTTGTTCCATAATAAAAAATAAAATAGAAATAGAAGATAAATGGCTTAACATGTCTCCTGTTAAGAAGGGGCCATTGGTGAGCATTTTAAATAAACTCCTCAAAAATCTTTTTAGGATAAAACCCAAAATATAACAAAGTAAACAAAGGGCTTATCTTTTCTGACTCTTCATTTGATTTTTAGCCTGGTAGAATGTTGACAAGAACTAATTAACATAGAGAATTTGTGGGGTGAAACTCATTTATTGGATCTTTTCAGAAAATTCCATATGAATGAATTATTCCAGATAAATGAATTTTCCCCTTAAAGGGAAAAACTTGAACTGGATTTGAATCTGGGTTTCACTTCTCAAGAGTTGTTTGATTCTGGGCGAGTTCTGGGAGAGTTCTAAGCTCTCAGAACTTCAGTTCTTTGATCTCTAAAAGAAGATAATCCTACTTCACCTGCCTGTTAAAATAACTGAAGAGGATAGTGAAAGATGCTTCATACATCAAGATGCACAAATAAATATCAGTTCTTCCTTTTTGCTTTAAACACAAATGTATTTCCTGTTTTAATCATGTTGAAAAAGTTTGAGGATGTATCATATGCTTTTCCATCAGTTTAATATATAAAAGATGTAAAAAACATAAACAAGATTTTTTAAAAAATCATTAACCACTATGCTGTCATATGGAATCATCCCCAAGACATCCCCAATAGAACATGTGTAGAGTGGTTTACCTTTTCACCAAATAACAAGACTGAAAAAAACTGAGTTCTCTGTGCTTTTTTGTAGTTGTTTTGCAACAGTTTTATGTCACTCTGTCAGTGATAATTCATTACAGTTATTAATTACCCCTTTCTCTCCTTATTCCCTCACTTCTAATTTGTGTCCTTTTCTCTTGAGTCATCATAAATCATCTTAGAACCATGCTTAAAAAAAAAAACAGTTCAGCACTGTTTCTGTGCACTGTGTGTCTTTGAATCACTGATTTTTGCCTATTCTGGACAGCTTTTTTTTGGACCCCTTGATTTGGGGTCATGTTTTGGATAGCTGAGGATGTCAGCTCCACAATATCTGGAGACACGATACTTGGGTTAGCAACTGGATGTCTTGATGATATTGGTAACTGAGTTCAGTGTTATATTAACCCTTGTTCTAGGGGTGAGTTTTAACTTGAGGTCTCCAGATCATTCAAGATGCCCACAGTCCATCAATAGGCTTCGGGGAACTTGTGACGTCACTGAAATTGTGTGCAAATGTCATAGGCTTGTGCATATATGCATTCTCCTGGAGAGAGTATTCATAACTTTTATTCATTATTCAAGTGGATTCCTGACACAAGAGGACTCAGAACCGCTGGTAAGCAGCATTTGGAAGCCTGACATTGGAAAGCCTAGAAACCTGAATTCTAGACCGAGTCTCCCAACAATCTTCCCATCTCCCTAGGAAGCTGGGAAGCTATTTGACTGGGGTTCCTTTGACTTGATTTCATTCTCTACAAAAGTGTTTGCCAGAGAGAGGGTATAAGGTGAAACATCTCTACTTGCAATTGGACATGTGTGTGCGCTCAGTTGTGCCCAACTCTTTGCAACTGCATGGGTGATAGCCCACCAGGCTCCTCTGTCCATAGGATTTTCCAGGCGAGATTACTGGAGTAGGTTGCCATTTCCTTTACCAACTCACAGTAGACATTATTGCAAATAAGTACTCCCATACTTCAATTCTAATTAGAAATTGTATCTGTGAAAATGAGCATTCGACCTTCCTAAGGAATGGAATATGCTTCCACTTGGAGTCCTCACTGGATTCTTTAGTGCTGCTCTTGGGAAGCAATCTTCCATCATGTCTGGGGAACATGTTGTTCTGACCTGTTCTCAAAGATGTCTGTAGTGAGCAATTTTGGAAGATAATGACTCTTGCTGGAGCAAAAGACAGGTTTTATTTATTGTTCCCTGTAATAATCTCTGCCTCCAGGGCAAAGTTTGGGTGGATTTACTTGCAGTCTATTATAAAAAATTGGGGATCCCTAAGCTTGGGGTTCCTCAATGGTGACACAGAAGTACTGAGTTTACCACGTCAGTCCCTGTGGCATGTAGAAGGCCAAAAGATGGACTCAGATGTGAAGCTCGTGCTGGTCGCTGTGTTGAGTAATAATAGAGGCCTCCATCTCTGATCCAGGAGTCTCCTAGCTTTTGCCAGCATCCGTGAAAGTGTGGCAGGCTAACTCATTAGCTTATGAGTAAAATCTCAAGATTCTTCACAGTTCTTAACACCACTATTATAATGCTTGTCCTTCATTTTAAAATACTTCAGGAATGAGATGTGTGTATGAGTCACAGGAAGTCATAGCTCAGGTGCAGGCTCTAGAGTGGAAACTCAGGGATACTAGTACACGTGTTGCTGTTGTTGTTGTTTTAATTTAAACATCTTATTTTAAGTGAAAATGTTAGTTGCTCAGTCGTGTCCGACTCTTTGTGACCCCATGGACTGTAGCCCACCAGGCTCCTCTGTCCATAGAATTCTCCAGGCAAGAATCCTGGAGTGGGTGGCCATGCCCTCCTCCAGGGGATCTTCCCAATCCAGGGATTGAACCTGGGTCTCCTGCACTGCAGGCAGATTCTTTACAGTCTGAGCCATTGGAGTGTACAGTCTGAGCCCTGGAGTATACTGGAGTATAACCATCTGACTAACAACGTAAAGGTTTCAGGTGCCCAACAAAGCAAACCCAGACATACATACACATGTATCCATTCTCTCCCAAACTCCTTTCCCATCCAGGCTGCCACACAACATTGGACAGAGTTCTCTGTGCTCTACAGTAGGTCCTTGTTGGTTATCCATTTTAAATACAGCAGTGTAGTACATGTTTTGTTATCCATATCTTGACCAACACAAGAAGCCTCACCCATGATCAGAAATGGATTTTTAAAGGTGAAATAGGTGTCTTATTAATGAGCATGATAAATGTTAAAAATGGACTCTCGTTGGTGAAATTAAAGGTATTCAAGATTGTGGACTGGCTAAAAGAGATACTCTCTGTCTTCACATAAAAGGATTTAAACAGCCATCTAGGCACATAGCCCTTATTGTAAGTCTGAAAGATATCTAAAATATTTAACAACCAAGATGTCATAGGCCCTGACTAATCCTAACTAAAATAAACGCTGGAGTAGGCTCCCGAGGGGCCTTGACTGGCCAAGCACCAGCCTTTCGTTCCTGGGAATGAGGCTAGGATTCCCTAGGGTTCTCAGGGGAGGGAGGGGGCAATAGGGCACCTGGAGAGCTTGAGGACGGCGGCTGTTTATGCAGTAGTACCCGGATACATATTTTAGTATTTTTAACAATGAGAACAGAGCTTCCCTTGTGGTCTGGAGGTTAAGAACCCACCTGCCAATGCAGGGGACCCGGGTTCCGTTTCTGATCCAGGAAGATCCCACCTGCCTCGGAACAACTAAGCCCATGAGCCACAACTACTGTGCCCACATGCCTAGCGCCCATACTCCACATCAAGAGAAACCACCGCAGTGAGAAGCCCACAGCAAAGGCCCAATGCAGCCAAAAATAAATAAAAGTTTAAAAAATAAAACAATGAGAACAGCTTTACTAAAACACTTTGCCACATCCACTCTGCCATAAGAAAGTCAGCCAAAGTCTGATCACCCATAAGGACTCTGTTTCTTGTCTCTGGTTCAGAGGATTTTTGGTTACTTGTTGCCAGAAGAAACAGAATCCTTTGAACCTTGCATTTGCTTCCAGTGGTTCTTTGGTGCAAGATGGTAGCCCAGTCACTTAAAACGATAGGGAGCTAGGATTTAACTAGCTCTTGGAACAGGTTGGTGAGCTGGTTTGTGCCTGCTTTTTGATAACTGTTTAATAAGCGTCTGTATGTGTCGCAGGATGTGGTCTGAGGCTTCCTTTCATTATAACTTGGAAATGAAGTCATCAGACGGTAGCTATGCCTCACTGTCCCTCTCGCATTGTCAGCGGGGATGGGTTGTAATTTACCAGGGTCTCAAGGTTGTGCTTGACCAAATTGGATTAAACCCGTTCCCAAGGGCTACCTTACAAGCAAGGAGCGATCATCAGGGAAACCTTTCGGACCGAGGGCAGCTCCCCAAGATCAAAGGAGCCCTGGTTGCCACACATTTCCGTTTCAGTGGATATGGAGACTATATGCAGAGGCTGCTCAGTGGCCGATGAAAGCGTGACAGGTGCGAACTGGGGAGGGGTAGATAAAAATGCTGTCAGGATGGAAACCAGCACCTCTTCTCATGGGACTGTTGGAAAATTGGCCGCAGCCACAGGCCAAGCTGGTAAGCAGCAATTAGAGAGAGCCTGGGTCCTTTCACACTCTCTTTGGGGCCGGCCATGAGACAGAGGGGCTCAATTTCAGGTAGTTTCAGCCTTTATAAATAGCAGCTACAGACAGAAACCAAAGGGTCATCTTTATCGCCTACACTGAATAAGGCCCCGCTGGTTATCTCCACCACCCCCACGTGGAGATGGGATTCTGTGTCGGTTCACAGCGTGAACACAAAGACCAGCAGGTATACACACTCTGTGTATGGAGCCAGTGTGTGTGCCTTAGCATCTTAACAGCGGCATTATCTCTAGTGGAACTTTTTAGGATGGATTTGGGGCTAAGGGGCAAGAATTAATAACAACTGTGCCAGCAGAGACTCTGCTAGCCACACTGGACAACACGTCCACCATTTTTATGGGTACATTACGCAACTATATAGCAACAAAACTATCCACCGGGCGGGCCATGGAACAGAGGTCCATCTGATAGGTGTGATCTTAAGGATTCAGATGCCGTTCCACTCTCCCTACTTTTCTGCCACATAAAGTGAAGTTTAATCACATTTCCGAAGGCACCAGGGTATTTTTATTTCTCTTGCTCCGCCTCTGTATTGCAGGGATGCTGTGAAGGCGAGGCGTCTCAGCCTCTGCTTTCGTGGTTATGTGATTCTGGCAGGGATTTCAGGATAAGATGATGCAAGGCCTTGATTTAGCGTAGAGTTTAGGAGGAAGGACCCTGGGTGTATCTGATGAGCACTGGTGTGGTACACAAGGGAAACTCCCTGAAACTCAGGTGTGAGTGGAAGTGAAGAAACACTGGTTCCCAGGCAGCCACACCCAGTACAGTCATCCCGGTGTCTCGTTCTCAGATCTTCCAGTTTCTCTGATGGACCCATAATGTAGTATTTAAAATCTCCAGGGCTTCCCTGGTGGTCCAGTGGTTAAGAATCTGCCTGCCAACGTAGGAGACACAGGTTCAGTCCCTTATCTGGCAGGATCCCACATGCCACGGAGCAGCTAAGCCCGTGAGCTGTGACTGCTGAAACCCAAGAGCTCTAGAGCACAAGAGAAGTCACCACAATGAGAAGCCTGTGAACTGCAGCCTAGAATAGGCCCTGCCCCCACAACTAGAGAAAGCCTGCACACAGCAGTGAAGACCCAACAGACAAATAAAATTTTTTAAAAAGTAAAATGAAAGATAAAATCTCCAGATGCTCAAAAAAAATTTTTTTAAGCTTATAGTCCAAATACACACTCTGATATTATAACTTACTAAGATTCCAGGAGGTATTAACAATAAAAATAATAGTAATAATCAATTCAGTTCAGTCATTCAGTTGTGTCCGACTCTTTGAGACCCCATGAACCGCAGCACTCCAGGCCTCCCTGTCCATCACCAACCCCTGGAGTCCAGCCAAACCCATGTCCATCGAGTCGGTGTTGCCATCCAGCCATCTCATCCTCTGTCGACCCCTTCTCCTCCTGCCCTCAATCTTTCCCAGCATCAGGGTCTTTTCAAATGAGTCAGCTCTTCTCATCAGGTGGACAAAGTATTGGAGCTTCAGCTTCAACATCAGTCCTTCCAATGAACATCCAGGACTGATCTCCTTTAGGATGGACTGGTTGGATCTCCTTGCAGTCCAAGGGACTCTCAAGAGTCTTCTCCAACACCACAGTTCAAAAGCATCAATTCTTCTGCACTCAGCTTTCTTTATAGTCCAACTCTCACATCCATACATGACCACTGGAAAAACCATAGCCTTAACTAGATGGACCTTTGTTGGCAAAGTAATGTCTCTGCTTTTGAATATGCTGTCTAGGTTGGTCATAACTTTCCTTCCAAGGAGTGTCTTTTAATTTCATGGCTGCAGTCACCATCTGCAGTGATTTGGGAGCCCAGAAAAATAAAGTCTGACACTGTTTCCCCGTCTATTTCCCATGAAGTGATGGGGCCAGATGCCATGATCTTCGTTTTCTGAATGTTGAGCTTTAAGCCAACTTTTTCACTCTCCTCTTTCACTTTCATCAAGAGGCTCTTTAGTTCTTCACTTTCTGCCATAAGGGATAGTAATAATAATAGCTAGTAATAGCTAGCTTTTCTCCCTGGGTGTGTAGTTTGGGCTCAGTACAGCTGCTGTTCTGGGTGTGCTGCCTTTTCATGAGTTTGAGCATCTGTGCAAGTGTGGGACCTCCGAAAGGTACTTTCTGATAAATCCCTAAGTTGATGATGACTAGCATTGTTTCCTTGGAGGAAGGCATGGCAACCCACTCCAGTATTCTTGCCTGGAGAATCCCCATGGACAGAGGAACCTGGTGGGCTACAGTCCATGAAGTTGCAGTCAGACATGACTGAGCCGCTAAGCACAGCACAGCACTGTTTCTATAAGTTAAGTCGCTCAGTCGTGTCCAAGTCTTTGCGACCCCATGGACTGTAGCCCACCAGGCTCCTCCGTCCATGGGATTCTCCAGGCAAGAATACTGGAGTGGGTTGCCATTTCTTCTCCAGGGGATCTTCCTGACCCAGGGATCGAACCCAGGTCTCCCGTATTAGAGGCAGACGCGTTAACCTCTGAGCCGTAAATAGTACCTGCGAGGACTTTTTTTCTTTGTTCCCCAGCTCCTCACCCTAAAGGTGAAGCTAAAACCATTTCTTTGGGAACAAGAGAGATACAACAGAGCAAATTAAAATTATGGCTCTTTAATGAAATCTTTGTGGGAATCCAGAAGAGAAATGCATGCCATTGGATAGAATAGAATCAGTGTGTAACTCAGGAAGGGTTTTCCCCCTAAAATCTGAGACTCATAAAACATAAACTCATGTTTGAATAGAGAGGCTACACAGCAGTCAATTAACCATCACATACTCATCTAGACAGCCCTTGCCTCACTCCCACTCTGGCTACAGAATGAATGAAGATGTGCTGTAATTTACAAGGCTGGTATTTTCCTATCAAAATTGACTGTAACATATCTTCTTAGACATGGTGCAATTTTGAGCGCTTTGTAGATACATATCTTATCTTTTCCAGAAAGTAAATCCCTGCCCCCTTGGACATACAGGTTATGAAGAATACTTTAATGCATAGCTTGAGTGTATCTGCTCTTACCAATGGACACATATACATCGCATTCTCTCTACATTCCTGGTTGCCTCCTTGGAGAAGACAGGGCAAACAAAGAAGGTGTGGAGTCTTTTAAGGGTTTCTTTTCTCCTCTAATACGTTGAAGTGACTCCAGTGTTCCACACTAGACCCTTGTACACTTCGGTATCCTGTGTGTTTGGGCAGAAAGGGTATCTATCATTCAACTCTCCGGAGAGTTCCAATCCAATGGTCCAGTCTCCTAAACCTAGAAATTAAGGGGCAGGAGAGGTAGAAAGATATAGTCAGCCTGGTTCATTAAGGTCCAGAGCAGCAGTTCTTGAGGAGAGAGACTGGGTCGGTTCACTGAGCTGCGGTTCTGGAGACCAAAGGCATCAAGGTGGGTGCTGCTGTCTGGGACGCTCTGTGTGCAGACTTGGTGCCCAATCTTTGGGCTGGGCTGGGTTCTACCATTGCACGTGCCTCCACACTATCTACTCTGGGGATTTACCCATGGGGAACCCCATTCCTGAGATCTGCTTGTGGACAGCGCCCCCTGGAGCACATCTCAGGAAGTACAATATAAGTGGGGCTCTGAAGTTGTGTCCAGGATGGGAGGTATCCTCAATATGGGTTATTGCCTCTGGTTACAAACAGAAACAAGCCAAGAGCCTTCAGAAGAACCCCACCTCACAAACTCCTCCCTCAGCCTTTTTACTTTTACATTTTTTGCCCAGCAATCAAGTTTGAGTTCTGCTTTTCTCTTTTCAGACACACGTGTTATTTTAACTACTTGTTCCATTAAAAATTTGAATCAAGGCTTTTGTATGTTTTAGTTCAAATGTTTAAACTATTTATTTTGGCGGGGGGCCAACACTTTTGTTGGAGAAGGCAATGGCACCCCACTCCAGTACTCTTGCCTGAAAAATCCCATGGACGGAGGAACCTGGTAGGCTGCAGTCAATGGGGTCGCTGAGGGTCGGACACAACTGAGTGGCTTCACTTTGACTTTTCACTTTCATGCATTGGAGAAGGAAATGGCAACCCACTCCAGTGTTCTTGCCTGGAGAATCCCAGGGACGGTGGAGACTGGTGGGCTGCCGTCTGTGGGGTCACACAGAGTAGGACACGACTAAAGTGACTTAGCAGCAGCAACACTTTTGTTTGGTAACTTCACAAAAGAACACATGGAATCAGTACCATGACAGGTTCTTTTTGTTCTTGGTTTTCATTCATAGGTAGACTAGATGGTCTGAATAAGAAGAGGTAGGAAAGAATTTATTCAAGAGGAAAAAGACCTCTCAAACTTCTGCCCGTGGTATTTAAGAACACAAAAGTTTTTTTCTCTGTCTAGTGACCCTCCCACCTTCCTACCTTTGTTATTTGTACAGCAAAAGGGTTGAAATCTAATATGCCTGCTTCTTCTCTACACAAACTGCATTGACACCTTGCTGAAAAGTTTAAAATATCACAGGTGAAAGATGGCCTGCCTTGATAAAGGAAGGCAGTTAGCTTATATACAAGGCTGGGAACTCAGCAGTGATCTGGTGAGGAGAGAAATAAGCTGGAAACCAGCAAGGCTCAAGTTCAAATGCAGAGCAGAGGCCGGGTGAGTACACAAGGGAGTTTAGTCAGCCTGCAGGACTAGCTGAAGGATCCTGGTTTATGTTCAAATGAGCAGTACTGCGCACAGTAGGAGGTGCTGTGGCAAAGTTTCTGGGTATTGAATGAGGATGGCCCAGTGGGCTCCCGCCAGACTGCTAGCAGTTTGCAAGCAGAGAGGAGCTGAAATATGACCCATACCTGGAGCCCTTACTCAGCTACCCTCAGGCCAGGCAGGTCAGAAACATCCACTTTGGGAGCATGTTTATGGTAAGTGATTGCTCAGGAAAAATCAATTATCTGAATTGATCAAGTAAATGTATTGGATTATCACTCCCCTCATTCTCTAGGGGGATGAGGTCACCAAGAGAGTGACAGATTGGTTCCACTGGCTCCAAAACTGAGAATGCTAGATCTGTAACATGTAAGTCTTTAATAACTAAAATAGTGCCAGGTAGACATAGGCATATGGAGTCTTCTAAGAATACTGGTAAATTCAAAGATGCACCATATAGCTTATTTCTGCACAACATGTAAGTTCTGGCAAAGACAAGTACTATCTGACAACTGAGGAAATTTTTAATATGGATCTTCCTAAAACATATCTGAGCACAGGAGAAAGGTTTGGAGTTCAAGTTCAAGCTCCATCACTGATTTGAGACACTGGGCCATTGACTTATCTTGCATGCAGCAGAGGGTCCTCATCTTCAAAATGGGAATGACAGATTTGTTTCTCTAATTTCCTGAAGGCATCATAGGCAAAAATGGTTACCTGAGATGCTGCTTCTAGACTGTTTAGCACCTGCTTCACAGGCTGTCCACAACCGCTATTATAGAATTGTTAATTTCAGATCTCTATTCTCAGCACTAATATTGTGTCTGATAACCACAAATGTATATTGATTGTCTGCTGTGCTCCAGACATCATCATATTGAGCACTTGGATATAGGGGCAGACAGGCAGTCACATGGTAGACACTAAAACAGTAATCAAACAATTGAATGAATAAATACAGTTCCTCAAAAGATGAACTGATCATTGAAATTTCATTTTTATTTGTAGTAAGCAGGGTTAATTTTTTTACATTTATATATTTCTGTGTCCTGTGCTCAGTCGCTTAGTCCTGTCTGACTCTTTGTGACCCTATGGACAGACTGTAGCCTACCAGGCTCTTCTGTCCATGGAATTTTCCAGGCAAGAATACTGAAGTGGGTTGCCATTTTCTTCTCCAGGGGATTTTGCCGACCCAGGGACTAAACCCTTGTCTCCGGAGTCTCCTGCACTGCAGAAGGATTCTTTCCCACTGAGTCACCGGGAAAGCCTCCTTATTTATATATATTTGGCTGCAGTAGATCTTCGTTGTCGCATGCAGGATCTTTTTATTTATTTATTTATTTTCAGTTGTGACATATGGGATCTAGTTCCCTGACCAGGAATTGAATCTAGACTCCCTACACGGGGAGCATGGAGTCTTAGTCACTGAACCACCAGGGAAGTCCCAAGGCTGGGCTCTTTGTACCTTTTCTTCTGTCTATTACTAACAGAAGATGCACTAAAAACTAATTTGAAAGTGAAAAGTCCCTCAGTCGTGTCCAACTCTTTGCGGTCCCACAGACTATAGAGTCCATGGAATTCTCCAGGCCAGAATATTGGCGTGGGTAGCTTTTCCCTTCTCAGGGGATCTTCCCAACCCAGGGATTGAACCCAGGTCTCCCACATTGCAGGTGGATTCTTTACCAGCTGAGCCACAGGGAAACCCAAGAATACTGGAGTGGGTAGCCTATCCATTCTCCAGCATATCTCAACCCAGGAATCGTCTCCTGCATTGCAGGTAGATTCTTTACCAACTGAGCTGCCAATTTGAGACACCCTAGAAAAAATCAGCTGTACCTCTCCCACCCACCTTCTCCCTGGGGCTGCCCTGGAACACAGCCAGGACACCTTTTTCCATTGAATGTGCAGGTGGCTGTGGTTTGCTGCTTTCTGTCCCATTAACCTCTATTTTATCTGTCAAGAATAGCATCCCCCATTGCTGAAAGCAGTGGTTTGCCAACCCGGTGGGCTTGGAGTGCTGTTTGATGGAGCATTACAGAGAGCAAAAGGGAAAATTTAAAGGGATTTGCTCCTCTAATTTCCTGAAAGGATCACAGACAAAGCTTGCCCTCTAGTAAAATACTTTGTGTTTGCACTATAATAACAAGAATTTATTGCCACCACAGGGGAAAGGAGAGGCCAAGGAAAAAGAGTCCCCTATTTCCTGGTTTTCCTTTGTTTCCATTACTACTCACGGACTACCGTGCTATTTAAAGCATATAAACTTAAACAGCTGCTCTTTCCTAATAGCCTAATGTACTCAGAGAGACTTTTTCTATTACTGTAAAACACAGTGCTAATTTCTTATTATTGAGCATGTGGGTTTTACTATGGAAGGACTCATGCTCAGGAAGAAGAAAAATCTTTCTTCTTTGGAGAAGTTCAAGATACATTTACATTGATAGTTTCATGAAAAAAATTCCTTTCTATATCTAGTTAATTTTGTTAACTGAATTTCAGCAGACATATGTGTAGAATATACAAGGAATAGGTTCAAGAAAGTGCAATTGATGTGAGCCATACTTAAGAATCGGTCTTGCTAGAATATAAGCCTTTGAAACCAAAGATGCTATCTATTTTGTTACCCCTGGGGTCTCCTGTAACATTGTAACACACAGAGTGGGTACTCAAGATTTACCTATGGATGTTGACTATCTCAACAACTGGCATGCTGCAGTCCATGGGGTCACAAAGAGTCGGACACGACTGAACAACTAACTGATTGTTGAATATCTCACATCTCTATATGCCAGCCTAGATGAACATTTGAAGAGGAAGTCTTCAGGCTTCTAGCTCTCAAACTCGGGAGGTGCTCACACCCAACCCCATCTCTTGCTTACACGAACAGTGGCATCCCCATCTCTTACTTGAACAACACTGAAAAGTGTTGCTCAGTCGTGTCCGACTCTTTGCAACCCCATGGACTGTAGCCCACCAGGCTCCTCTGTCCATGATATTCTCCAGGCAAGAATACTGGAGTGGGTTGCCATTTCCTTCTCCAGGGGATCTTCCCAACCCAGGGATTGAACCCGCGTATCCTGCATTGGCAGGTGGATTCTTTACCACTGAGTCACCTGGGAAGCCCAAACAATACTTTAACAAGACCCAAATTTGCCTACGTTTCTCCATTACCTTCCCATCCCCATGGTGCAAATACACTCTTCCCTGGCCTCTCACATTCATCTTTGGCTAATCCCTGCTCATCTGCCAGGTCTCAGCTTAAATTTCATTTCTACTTTAAGGCTCTCCATCACACAACCTCACTGTATAAAATTCCTTAGGATTTGCTGTCTTAGCATCCTGGATGTTTTTTCTTCAAAGCACATATCACAGTTATCATATAAATATCTGAGTGTATGTGTGCTAAGTCGTTTCAGTCGTGTCCAACTCTTTGTGACCCCATGGACTGTATGTAGCCCACCAAGCTCCCCTGTCCATGGGATTCTCCAGGCAAGAATACTGGAGTGGGTTGCTGTACCCTCCTCCAGGGGAATCATCCCAACCCAGTGATCAAACCCATGTCTCTTATGTCTCCTGCATTAGCAGTAATACTCCTTTGATGAGATGGTGGCTCCTTGATCCTGGGAACTGTATTTATCATTTTCCAAAGTAGATACCTAGCACCCAATGCGTCCTAGTTAGAGTGGTCACTTAAAAATATTTGTTGAATTAATGGATGAAAGAGAGAGAGAAAGAAAGTGGGAAGAAGGGAATAAAGAATCAGGGGATGGATGACTTAGTGTTTCTTTGAAGTGAAGTGAAGTTGCTCAGTCGTGTCTGACTCTTTGCGACCCCATGGACTGTAGCCTACCAGGCTCCTCTGTCCATGGGATTTTCCAGGCAGTAGTCCTGGAGTGGATTGCCATTTCCTTCTCCAGGGGATCTTCCCAACCCAGGGATCGAACCCAGGTCTCCCACACTGTAGACAGATGCTTTACCGTCTGAGCCAATTTGTCTAAATTTTATTGACACATCTAGACCTTAGCATACTGATCTTGATCATTGTTTTGCTTCTCAAAAGATGAGTGTGTGTGTGTGTATGTGTGTGTGTGTGTGTGTGTGGTGTATGTATTTATATGTTTTTTAAGTTAGATTAAGGGTTGGCCATATTTCTACATAATCCGGAAAAACCAGAATAAATCCATATTGATTTAATAATGATTTACCTTATGAATTACCTAGCAAATGAAAGTCTGTACGTCTGAAATAGAGGAATAATTTTCTTTTAAATCACACTGAATGTTAGTTGCTCATTTTGGATCTTAGCCAGTTGCTAAGTTTAAACCACAAAATGTGTAAGTCATGCACATAAACTAGGATCTCTGTGTGGTTAGTGGCACTATTGTGTAACATCCACAAACACTTTCAACAGTGGCACACTTCTTAAGTACCTTTTTTTTTTGGCCTCACCCCACAGCATGTGGGATCTTAGTTCCTTGAGCAGGCGTGACCTGCAGTGGAACTGTGAGTCTTCACCACTGGACTGCCAGGGAAGTCCCTTCTTAGTACCTTTATCTGTTGCCCTACTTTTCCATTTTCATCTGATAGACAGTTGGTCTGATGAGTTGAATTATAGGTTTTATAACAGAAATAAGGAATGTTGCTAATGTTGCTCCATAAACATAGCAATTATTAGGAATGACACACACACCCTTATCAAGACAAGGAGTTAATTGGCCTCAGGAAGATGGTGGCTCAAGGAGGATGTGCTGAAGGCTCCATCTTGATTCTTGAGTCTTTCAGGGAAGGGCAGGACTTGGGTGGGTAGGTAGATATAGGTGGGTGAGTTAAGCCTCCGACAGCCAAAGAAACTTCACAGAACCTTATCATGATAAAGAAAAATAAGAAGGACTGTGTTCCTTTGCTCTTGTCTAAAATCAGTGGTATATCTACTTTTCTATCCTACAGCATTGCTATTATCACCTATTAGTTACAGGAGGGTTTTTTGGTAGAGTCTTTCACTCTAGCATTATCTTTCAAATGGATCACCTCCTTAGAGTGCCCCCTTTGCAAAAGCTGTGTCTATATTTAGGACTTTATCTCTATTTTGAAGTTTTTTCTGAGGTACCTCATTATGCATACAAGTTTGGGTGATTTAAATCAGAACTAATACTTTCATCTCTCCTATCCTGACGGCTGCTATTCTTCCTTTTCTTCAGCCATGGATGTGAGCATCGCAGCTGGGGAGAATTGGTTTCTGTCCCTTAGCTAGCAGGAGACATAGGCCTTGAGGTCCTTCTGAAATGCAGACAGTCACACTTGCTTTCTTCCATCTTGAGATAACTTTCAACCCTTATTATCATCATTTGAGTGAGACTGTATTTCTAAGGAGGATTTCAGTTTCACTTTGGCACACCAGGAGCCCACACCTGGGGAGAAATAACAGAGCCTCCTGTAAAATCAGCCTAACCTGTGCCTGCTTTCTCTCCTTCTTGTGTGTCCCTAGGTAAGTGTGAAATCGGCTGGGCCTACTACTGCACAGGAGGAGGGGCTGCTGCTGCCATGCTGCTCTGCACATGGCTGGCTTGCTTCTCAGGCAAGAAACAGAAACAGTACCCCTACTGAGATGGAGCCGCCAAACGCAGACAGAGGAGAAGATGGGCCACAGGGACCCAGAGAGGCCGAAGCATCCAGCTACTCTCAAAAGGCGGAAGAGTGCTTCTAAACCATACGATGCAAGTGAAATGAAACCCAATGGAATCAGAAACATCTTACCACATGGAAGGGTTGTGCAAGATTTGCAAAAGAAATGTAGAGCATGGAATGATACAGAACAATGGACCAAAGGCTAAAAATATTGCAGGGTGTGGGGTGTTTCTGTTCCACGGAGCATTGTTGATGTAGAACACATACACACACAAAACAAATCTATATATGCAAACAAGGTTTTTGTTTTGTTCTGTTTTGGGGGATGATGACTCAGAGAATTAAAAGGGCTAGTAGAAACAGTATTATGTTAGGAAGCAGGGCAACCCAAAAAGGTTCCCTGTAAGTCATGGCACTTTTGAAAGCACACAAGCATATACAGATATACCCATGCAATACACATGCCCAAACACAGACATTTCGGTGGTTGCACAGGCTGTACGAGATGGTTAGTGGTGCATTACTCCTCTGTTTTCTTTTTAATACACATTTAAAATACAGTATTATCACTTTATAAAGCATACAGTAAACCTAATCAATGGACCAATAAGCCACGTTATCAGTATTTTGTATACCCTGCATAAACTCTTTACGCCCTCAACATGTCTTCAGTGTTTATGCAGACCTTTAGAATTAAGCCTTTGTATTTCAATATTATTAAAAAAAATATGCAATATTTCTCTGAGTAGTTTCTGCTGTGATATTCTTATGAAGTAAAGGGGTGACTTTCTGTCCACCATAGGAGAGAATTCAGTTGAAGACGAGAGAGTAAGGAGAGACATTTTCCAGTCATTAGATCTTGTTTTCTTTCGTCCATTATTGTACTGTGCTGTACCACATTTATTCCAATATTCATTTTGTAAAAAAGTAAAAAAGTGCTATTTTGTTTGTATTTGAAAATCTCTGTGAATAAATTTTCTCTTTGATCAATAGCTCAGTGTGTCATAGAGTGTTATAATTCAGTTATGGGGTTTGCTTATTAATTTCCTAAAGGTAGCCTTTCAACTCCAACGGTTTTGTAAATTTTTCATTTTATTTTTAGGCCTTCTATTCATTCACTCACTAGTCATCCAGCCAGGCATTCTTCTTGGCACACAAGGTAAAGTAAAAGTTGCTCAGTAGTGTCCAACTCTCTGTGGACATAGACTGTAGCCTGCCAGGCTCCTCTGTCCATGAAATTCTCCAGGCAATTCTACTGGAGTAGGTAGCCATTCCTTTCTCCAGGGGATCTTCCCAACCCAGGGGTTGAACTCAGGTCTCCTGCATTGCAGGTGGATTCTCTACCAGTTGAGCTACCATTAAAGGTGAGTATGACATAATTCCTGCTTTCAACCTAAATTCTTTGCCACCAGAATTCTAACTGCCTGTATACTGCACTTCAATCATGATCAAATCCTTATGAGAGAAGAATTTCAAGTCTGTTTTAGATGAAGTTTGAGAATCTGGGCAATATTTAGAAGTGTTGAAGGCAACAAAAACCAAGTCACACATGGTTCATTCTCCGTGGCTGATGACAGAGTGGTCTCAAGCTGGCCGTGACATGCAGCCCCTCCACTTTTATAAGGGGCTACCTTTCTTTGGTGTTTCTGTGCCAGGAGCAATGTCTTTCAGGCATCTTGGCAATTCAGATCCTGTTACCCTCCTATTCCCAGCCTAAATCCTTAACTAGAGTAAAAGATCTGCACCCTTTGACTTCCCCTTAAGAGAACCAATTCTTTGAAAAGCAAAGATTGGATGGATGATGGTTATTCTTCTATTAGGCAACACTGAGTAAGCATGAAATCTGTAAAACTTCTGGTTCAGTTGGTTTCCAAATTATATATCGTTCATATTTGGAAATTGAACATTCTGTTTACACATGTTAAGTATATTTTTATTCCTTCAATGCATATTGAGCAATTTAACTTGAATATACGAATATCACCCTTGCTTCTGGCACTTTTAATCATCCAAGGTGAGGACTGATGCTACCTGGGAAGAACAATACAAGATTTTGGCCAGTAACATTCTGGACTTTCTGAGGCTTTGTTGCTATGGAAAAAGTCACTCTGCTCTCAGATGCTTATTTCATCCTGTGCTGAATGCCGTTTGATTGTCTCGTTATCCACTGAACAGGGGCTTCTCCACTCTGGCTTCCTGCTGGGAGGAGACAATTGCACTTTGCTTCCTCAATTAGCCCATCATTTTCACGTATTGCTAGTGCCTTTCAAATTTCTTTAACTGCACTTTGTCAGAATAGTATTACGACTTCCTAAACTCGCCTCATCAAATTGGGAGTTCTCAATGGAATTCATTAACATCTAATTTCTTGGGCAGATTTAATGATAACATTGTCATTTTTATCTAATATGCAGGGTTTTAGACATTAGCAAGCCTCACTAGAATAAAAAGCTGATCACTCTGACATGATGAAGTCAGTTGGCACACGCTTATATCTCCAGTTCTGACTAGTTGTAATTTTTTTTTTTTTTTTTGGTTCAAGATATCCCAGGCTTAATGAGCAGCATCTGATGTATTAGGAATTGTATACAAAAATCTAAAGAATTTTTATATTTTGATACTTATTTTCAAATGAAAATCAGCTTTAATGAAATAATAATAATAATAATAGCGATAACGATAAAATCTCTGAGAATTATATACCACGGACTTCTTGCTGATGTGCATGTAAGGGGCTGTGTTCAGAATCTCACAGATCGCAGGTAACTGGTTGGGGGGTGGGAGGGAGGCGGGTGGGGGAGGGTTTCCTTGTTTTTAAGGAGAGAAAACAATGCTTAAAGAAGTTAATTGATGGAACTGAATTGACCCTTCCAATTTTCAGCATTTTCATTTGTGTAACAATTAGTTTTTGAGCTCCTGCTGCTTGCTAGGCATTCTGCAGGCATGCTGAGTCTCTTGTCTCCTTATGGAGAGTAGCCTACCAGGCTCCTCTGTCCATGGGATTCTCCAGGAAAGCATACTGGAGTGGGTTGCCATGCCCTCCTCCAGGGGATCTTCCTGACCCAGGAATGGAACCCCTGCCTTTTAATGTCTCCTGCATCGGCAGGCAGGTTCTTTACCCCTAGTGCCACCTGGGAAGCCTGCTAAGCATTCTACTACTATGTATAAAGCACTCCATAAAGTGCAACCCTTGCTCTAAGGGGAAAAACAAACAAGAACATCAGCGGTTACATGTCCCGGGATGTCAACTGACTCAAACACGGGAGGAAGTTCCTCCCAGGTAAAGAATTGTTTACCCTAATTTATTTATTAAAGATACATTTAAAAGATATAAGGAAAAGAAAGATGATCAGTGATGATTTTCTCCTCTTCAGGAATATCATTAAGAAAATGGAAAGGTAAGCCGAAGACTGGAAGAGTCACTTATCTGGCAAAGAACTTACATTCAGAATATATGAGGAATAATAAAAAGACAACTCAATTTTTTGAATGGTCGAAATAAATGGAATATTTCACAAAAGAAGATATACACAAACGCCAGTAATCACGTTGAAAAGGTGTTCACCATCTGAAGAATATATATACATGTATAACTGAATCCCTGTGCTGTACACCTGAAACTAACTCAATATTGTAAATCAATTATACTTCAACAAAAAAATTAAAAAAGAAAACCTTTTTGCAGTCCTTTGCGATGGAATGAGTTTGTCAGAATGTTACCGAGAAAAGTTTGTGGATCTAGCTGCTCACCGCTCAAAAGCCAGTAACAGGCCAGGTTGGTGGAAAGGAAAGTTAAGTTTGCCTTGTTTCAGATGGGGACAGGGCTGGGGGGTGGGATGGTGGGAATAGGGGTTTGGGCGGGGGAGGGTGGCAGGCATCTCTCCAAAGGCTGACTCCTGCCCTGCCGAGGGGTGAGAGCATTTACAGACAGAGTTGGCAGGGAAGGACCACTTGCAGAAACAGCATAGTCGTCTCCGACAGCTTGAAATTGGTCATCAGGGGCGTGACCAGCATCATCCTGGATGTTTTAGGTGCAGTCAACCTTTAGTTGCACAGTCCATTTGTTCCCATTTCTTTGCAGTCTGGTCTCAGAACTGGGGCAGCTCATGTCGTGGGTGCAGCCTGGTCATCATGAAGTTAATGTCTCCACCTGGGGTTTTGGTCTCTATCAGACAGCCCACAGGATGCGGCTCAGAATATTATCTATGTCCTTGAGAAAGAACGAACGGTCCTTGACTATGCTTAATGACTACATTATTATTATTTAATCTCTTTTGACTATTTTCCATTGGTTCCGCACTTCTCTGATTAAACTTATTCTTTGGCTAAAGTTTTCCACAGGCAGAAGGCAGGCAGAGAACATGGTGAGGTGGTGGGGACGAGGACCGCAGGGCCCTGCTCCATTTCAAGAAGACCAAATGTGCAGGCAGCCCTCTTGGATACAGGGTTTCCCGCATGTGGAGTGTGTCCCTCCAGAGAGCCTTCTTAGAAATGCTACCAGTAGATGGTGATGACAGCTTTCAGCAAGCCTACAGGATTGATAAGAAACTGCCTGTCATCTGAAGAGTAATTTTTGAGGGGACAAAATTGCACTAATTCCTCAGAGGAGAGCAAGAGGTTGCCGTGATCTGGCTCACTGCCCTAACACCTACCAACGGGGTCAACAAGAAAATAATTGATTTTTTCCCTGGAGGAGTTCGCCTGGTGTGGAAAAAGGACAATATTCTCATGATTTAGATCGTCTTTACTTTGGTATCCTGAGTGCCTGTATCAATTTTTGTACACACAAGTGATCATTACAGAAAGCATTTGGATCTGAAAATAAATGGTAGTGATGAAAAAATGAGAAGGTTTTTAATGTGAATGAGAACAGGGAAAAAAACATCATTCTATCAGGCCATCTGGGGTCACACTGAAGCTAAATTATTTCCATGAGCAATTGGATCTGGAAACTTCCTCTTCTATTTTTTTTTTTTTTTAACAATTTTCACAATTCCACTTCTCTAGGATATGGGGAGGAACTGTTGCTTGTCCTGTTTTTGAAAATTATGCTGTGTCTTCTACACAGGATTGTCTGATGCTTAGTTTGGCTCAGCCACAATGTTTTCTTAGGGCCTCTGATATCCTGGTCGTTTTCTTTTAATTATTTATTCATTTAAACAGTGTTTACTGATCACTTAGTATGTATCATATGCTCTAATAGCTTCACTGTTAACGTATTTTATATTTTACCATGGCCCTTAAGTTTCTCTGGGCTTCCCCAATGTGTCAGATGGTAAAGAATTTGCCTGCAATGTGGGAGACCTGGGTTTGATCTCTTGGTTGGGAAGAACCCCTGGAGAAGAGAATGGCAACTCAGTCCAGTATTCTTGCCTAGGAAATCCCATGGACACGAGAAGCCTAGTGAGCCCCAGTTCATGGGGTCTTAAAAGAGTGGGACATGAGTGTGCAACTAACCCTTTCACTTTAAGTTTCTCTGTGCATTTAAATTCTTAAAATGAGTACTCTTTGTCACAATCCTGTTAGCATATATTAGCCTATAATACCAAATCATAGTATTTTTTGTAGTGAGTGTTTAACTTGTAACTCACATAGAAATAAGCTTCAATAGGAGACATTTTTTATATGGGCTGTCTGTTTTAATGCACTCATCTAGGATGAATTATTATTTGCCTGAGGGGAATTTTTAGTCATTAGTTTTCAAGCCACTTTACTGACAAACTCCAGGTCTTTAAGGAAGCCTTGGGGTTTAAGCTAATAGAAAGAGATGGGTGGATTAAGGCTAGTTATAACACGGGATTTACTGCCCTTGTTTGGCTAAAGCTTCACGCCTATGTCAGTGATTAAGACCTTCCAGCTCAGAATGCCCAAGAGTTTGAATGTTGATTCCACCATGTATCTGTTGTGTGACCTTGATCAAGTTTCCTTACCCTAGTTTCCTCATTTATGGAATCTGAATAATAGTCTTACCCTCTTAATGGAGTATTATGAAGATAACACAAGATAATCCATGGAAGAACTGTTGGTCCCCATTTTCCATTGGAAGTCACAGGGAGGGTTCTTGCCAGTTTAGTTTGTCTTCTCTGTGATCCACTTACTTTGTCCTGTGAGGTCAGATAAGCTCAAGAAT
Organism: Oryx dammah; assembly: GCF_014754425.2. NCBI lineage: Eukaryota > Metazoa > Chordata > Mammalia > Artiodactyla > Bovidae > Oryx > Oryx dammah. The sequence continues at coordinate 23,073,291 of NW_024070208.1, forward strand.
GCCTTCTTCCAAAACCCAGCTCTCTAGTCCTAAGTCTTCATGAGTTTATTTCTCTACATCGTTTTGCTTTCCTCCAGCTATCCTGAAACATGATTGGCTTTGATATTGCGGGCCCAGTTCTCTGAGAGTCTAAGCTGAGCTTTCTGAACTTTTATCTGTGTTCTCTATGACACCTGCCTCCTCAGGGCTTTGCCCTTTGTCATGATGAGCAAGGGACTTTAAAGTCTTTGGGCAACGGGAATTAAGTAAATTGCACAAAAATGACATATGGACAAATTTCAATTTGTGCAAAATGACGTACTGAAAAGCTTTTTCACTGAGGCATTTTCAGAAAGAACAGAAGCCTTGAAACAACTTAGATGCACATTGTTAGGGAACTCAAATAAATGATGGTACATCTGTAGGTGGAAAAGCTATACAGCTATTTAAAAGCAGCATTTCTGTACTGATACAGAAACAGCTTCAAGATCTAAGAGAAAAGAGCAAGATGCAGAAACTTTATACAGTATGCTAAAATTTTTGCAAACATTTTTAAAGGATATATGTGTATTTGCTTTATATCAATGGATTACTTCTAGAAAGATAAATAAGAGCAGATGATAATAGCTATCTCTGGATAAGAGACATGGGTGGGAGGAAAACTTCCTTTAAGTGCCCTTCATATTGTTAAACTTATGGCTATATTATCTATTGAAAAATAGCTATATTACCTATTTTATTTTTTAAAGATAAAATGTGGACTTTTTTTAAAAAGTCTTTATTGAATTTGTTACGATATTGCTTCTGTTTTATATTTTGGTTGTTTGGCCCAGAAGCATGTGGGATCTTAGCTTCCTGACCAGGGATTGAACTCACACCCCCTGCATTGGAAGGTGAAGATTCAACCAGTTGGGAAATCCTCCCAATTTTCCTTTTTTTGGTTGCACTGCTCAGCATGTGGAACTTCCAGCCAGAGACTGAATCCATGCTCCCTGCAGTGGAAGCACAGAGTCTTAACACCTGGATCACCAGGGAAGTCCCCAAAATAATTGTAAAATAACACAAATGGTTTATTTAAAAAATGTATAACCCAGCTATGAAAGGATGGATATGCCTATTGTCAAAATCTATAGAAAATAACGTTTTCAATTCCATAGCCTATTAGAGTTCACAGCCAGCCCCCAAATTTCTGCAAATCCCCAGTGTGGGGGGGGGCATGTTTTCTGAGGCTACCTCTTACACAGCCGAATTCTGCTTTTGTCTTTAATTTCTTTGCCCTTAATATAAAACTCGGAGCTCTTTTCTTGTTTTCTATAAAAGAAAATTACTCCCAGTAAGCATTTATGACTTTTTGTAGGTTTTACTGAAGATTTAGCAGGTGAAGCTGGAGGAGAGATTTACAACCCAGCACTGCAAACAACTATAAATGGAATAGCACACTGCCTTCCTTTCTTTGCTTTCTACTGTAACGTTCCACTAAGTCCACCAACCTGGTCTTTTCATTGAACTGCTTCCTCTGGCCTCTTCTTTTCTCTAAAAGAACAAACCAAATTCTTTTTCTCTCCTGCATAGTCATTCTGTGTTCCTATTTCATTGTACCACTGAAGCATACTCCAGGGCTCTCTTCTTCACTTGATTCAAAAAAAGCATTATTTTCAAATTAAGGCAATTCTTACTTGGAAGGGAATTTTGCCATCAGCTCCAAAATTATGTAAAAATGCACCAAATTGCTAAAATGACAAAATCATTATTGACCCACATGCTCCAGTCAGACTTTCAGTGTTCAGTTCTTCAGGGCCTTCTTCCCTTCTCCACCATCACCTCCCTGGGAAATCTTCTGTATTCTCCTGCCTTCACTTACATCCACATTCTGAAGACTCCCAGAGGTATTGGGTGGGCCAGAAAGATCGTTCAGGTTTTTCTGTAACATATGGGAAAAACACTTTTCGGTCAACCCAGAACATAGCTGGCCCCAGACCTCTTATAGCCAACTGCATACACAACATCTCCATTTGGCAAACTCAGAGATATATCAAGCCCACTGTCCAAAACTGAATTAATCTTCCTTCTAAACCAACTCTGTCCCCAGCATTCTTTGTGCATCACACAACTGTAAACAAAGTTGCTCGTGTTCAGAACCTTAGTCATCTTAGATATATCTTTCTCCCTCTTCCACATTAGTTCTGCCCCTTAGATGGTTCTGCTTTCTTCATCTCTGCTGATACTGTCTTAATCCAGGTATTGTTAACAGATCTGAGCCAAGTTAGCCAACCCCACGTTCAAGTTCTTGTTGCAAACATCGAGAGCTTAGGATGTTTGGAGATTACAAGAGCTGTAAGTATCTCCCCAAGTTTACTACCAGATGGGATGTTATAATTAAAGCAAGACTCCCACGAGATTCTGCCACATAGACAAACATTTGTTTGCAAGTTAGCACAAAAATGGTCATCCAATCTGTTCCACTGATTTGTACTTAAGGCACTTTGTAAAGGACTCAGCAGGAAAGGTTCACTTGAGCAGACATGTCACTATTCAAGCAGCAGGATTCAGCTCACCTTTTGTCCCTCTGCTAAACCGTGGGACAAAGAACCTAGTATCTGGTTACCAAGACTGAGGTTGAAAGTGAAAGTGACATGGCCATTCCCTTCTCCAGGGCACCTTCCCAACCCAGGGATCAAACCTGGGTCTCCTGCCTTGCAGGCATATTCTTTACCATCTGAGCCACCAGGGAAGCCCAATTGAGAGCTAGGTTACCAGTCCTGAAAGTGACAGAGCCCACTGGGCTCCTGAGACTCTCAAAAAGCACTGTTCATGCCAAGATAGAAGTGACTGTATAATTAACCAAAGTCAATTCATAAATGTTGACTGCCACTCCGTTCACCAATGAAATACTGCTAGCATTCCTCTGCCAATGACCCAACACTCTAGTGAAGGTTGAATAGTGATGTTTGAAGGTATCTGTTGCTGTTGCCTCTGGCGAATGGATGTCTAATGAGGGTAGATTGAATATTACATAGTCACCTGTTGGTAGAGATTTAGAAGAATCACAGACATTTGCATGTCATTACATATTATAGCATAACATACACATATATACATATATATGTATATTTATACATCACATTTTTAAAATACATTGCAGCAACTAACCAACATTGTAAAGCATTTATACTTTAATAATAAAATTTAAAAGATGCTTTTTAAGGAAAAACATACATTGCAGACAAATATACCCTTCTTATGTGCACACTCCAAAGGCATCTTCGTACGTCCCCACTTGCTCTCCTCTAAATCCTATGTAAAACTGTAGATCCAATCATCCCCTACCTGTGACTTCCTGCTTCTCTTGTTTCACCTGGTGTGTACATCTCTAACCACTCTGTCTCTTGCTGCTCCCCTCCCTTTATCTATTGTGCTTGGCTACATTGTCTTCCTTTTGATTCCCTCAATTAGCCAAGATATCAGGTGCCTCGTAGTATTTGTCCTTTTGCCCTGCCTGCCTAGAACATCCTTCTATACCTCTCTGAGCCTAACTAAACCCTGTGCATAATTGAGGTCAGACATAAAGGAAACCATTGCCGACTCTTCCTGCCTCAGCTGAAGGGAGAGTAGACCCTCCTATAATCAAAGATGGAATGAAGTCATCGTCTATGTCTATCCTTTGACTATTGTTGTTAAAAGGACAATGTTTGTGTTCTTCTTACTGAGCACTGCCACTGTCTCAGTGTTCAACAAATACTGGCTGCATGAGTGAATGCATTTAATAGAGCTGTATTGTATCTGAGGACCTTTGGCCACGGGCTTTTTTCTTTGTTTGTATTCTTGTTTTATATAAACTTGAAGAGTTCATTGGCTTTATTAAATGATTCATTTAATAAACCATTTAATTAACTGGCAGCATCCCAACTAGCAAGTGGAAAGTTGCTCTTGAGTTTATTTGTAGTTGTGTCTGAGAATATCAATTGGTGTAGACTTTTTAGTCAGAGTCTTTGGAAATTGATATGACACATTAATTACTCCAACTAGATATACAGATAAGGTATACATCTGGTGTCTTTTGAAATCTAAACTCCAAATCCTCCTTATCTGATGGTTCCTAATGGTCCTTAAGAAGAAAAGCATTTAAGACAAGAATAAACACAAATAATTGCACAGTACATCTGGAAGGAGTTTTCCCCATCACTTTTCCTTAGGGTCAAAGGTGGGGTGCGAAAGCCCTTAAAGTAAGAGTCAAAGGAAGTTTCTCAGAGAGCTAGTTTGGAAACTGTGCTGTGAATTAACTCCATATGGAGACATTCTACCAAGTTCAAAATCCACTGGTCTGCTCTGCTCAAGTAAACACAGATTAGAAATCTATTTGTTTATATTGCAAGGATTGGCTTTCTTTTATGGCATTCTGTGGTGTCTTGGAGGCAATGCAAGAAGATAATTTTTGCATTAAAAGATTGCCAATAACCTCCAAGGCATTAAAATGATCACTCAACTTTTTCCCAATTGTAGTTCTTGCTAAGAGTACAGATGCTGGGACTTCTCTGGTGGTCCAGTGGTTAAAAATCCACCTGCTAATGCAGAGGACATGGGTTCGATCCCTGGTCCAGGAAGATTCCACATGCTGAGGAGCAGCTATTGTTCATGAATAGCACCCATCTCGATGAGAAGCCCTTGCACTGAAGTGGAGAGTAGCCCCCGCTCACTGCAGCTAGAGAAAGCCCACAGCAACGAAGACCCAGAGCCACCAAAAATAAATACCAAAAAAACTATTGAAAAGAACACAGATGCTTGAGCCTACTGTCAGAGTTCATTGTTCAAGAGATGTGGTCTAGGGGCCATAATTTGCATTTTGAAAATAATTTAAAACACAAAAAGATATAGAAAGCTGTAAGGAAGAGCAAGCATCCATATTAACCCTATTTATACACATAGATCTGGTTCACCACTTTCAGCTGTTGTGAAGAGTTCCATCCTGGTACAATCCTCATCACTGTCAAGGGTATCAGGTATGTCCTACTGAGGAAATAAAGCACCTTGAGTTTGAAACAGAAGTGAATATCATTACAAATGAGGGACTAAAAACAGGTATTTTCTTTTTCTTCTTCAAGGAGTAGTCTGCATTGTCTTTTCAGCAATATTTACTAACGCAGGTGTGGCTTCCTCGTCTTTTTATCAGAAAGCAATCTAGGGACTTTCCTGGTGATCCAGTGGTTAAGACTTTGCCTTTCAATGCAAGGGGTGCAAGTTCAACCCCTGGTCTGGGAGCTAAGATCCCACACGTGTTGTGATTCCCCCACCCCTCCAAAAAACACCATAAAACAGGAGCAATATTATAGCAAATCCAATAAAGACTTTAATGATGGTCCACATTAAAAAAAAAAAAAAACTTTTAAAAAAGAAGTATTTGAGAATAAAATTCGGATTTCATTAGGATAGTTTGGTGACAAGGTACAAATGATGGTACAGAATTCTGCATGTCTGCCCCAGGGTAATTGATCTTCTTTTCTGAGCATATGCCAGCTGTTGTCAGTTCTATCTTTTCCTCCGTGGATCTGAATGGACCCCAGGCCAGAACAGGCTGGTCTGTTTCCTCCAGACCATTCATCTTTGGTCTGGCTCAATCTCAGGATTCTGGGGAAAAAAGGCTCTGATCTTTTCTGTTTTGTGGTTTTGCTTCTTTGGTTCTTTTTTGGATAAAATCATTCTGTTTTTTTTGTTTTAAACTCTAGCTCTGCTTGAAGTTTAAAGTCATGACCTAGTAACAGTGTGAAAGTGAAAATGAAAGTATTAGCCACTCAGTCATGTCTGACGCTATGTGACCCCATGGACTGTAGCCCACGAGGCTCCTCTGTCCATGGAATTCTCCAGGCAAGAGAACTGGAGTGCATAGCCTTTCCCTTCTACAGGGGATCTTCCCGACCCAGGGATCCAGCTTGGATCTCTTGCATTGCATGCAGACTCTTTACCATCTGAGCCACCGGGGAAGCCCAATAACAGTATATGGCACTGTAAAAGAGGCCTGGCTTGTATTTGCTGGGCAAATGTGGTAATCTCTAAACCTCTGTTTCCTCATCTGTTAACCAGAAGTGATAGTAGTATTTACCTAATGAGAAACTCACAATGTAATGCCAGTCAAATAGCAAGTGCTCAGTAAATATTATTTCTACTTAATATTTTTACATTTTGAAGTCTGTTGCTCAGTCATGTCAAGAAATCAAGAAGAACCTCTTCTACATGAAGTTAAAAGTCTGCATCTGACTCTCAACTGGAAATTTTCTGTCCACAATGGCTCTTGATTTCTTGGACCATTAGCTTCGTGGATGATATTTATAAAGCCTAGGAAGCTAAGCTCTCATAGGTGCTGAAGATCTATCTGATCGACCATTACCTAATCCAGAAGGACTCCATATAGCTCTTTCATGGACTGTTATTATCGATAACAGCTCACAACACTCATGTGATCTGATGTGGTGTTTACATCCCAAGTGGAGGTGCAACAGTTCAGACCCACATGTTGTCCAATCAGGTGCTTGAGTAAGATATCTGCCAATAAGAGGGGCAGTGAAAAAATGCAACGCAAGGAAATACACAGAAACACCTGAGTGTTAGTTACACCACGCAAAACGTTCACAAATACCAATGAGAAACATTCAGCACAAATTGCAGGACCGCTGAGCCACGCTGTGTACTTCCTGTCTCCTGAGCTCAGAATCTTGGGAATTTCTCTCAGCGCCCTGCCTGTCTCTGCTGCTGGAGGTTGTCAGCAGGCTTTCCCACGGGTTGGGGGCTGCTTCTGGACATGATTAGGCTCTCAAGGAGCGATTCCCACGAGCTTCGCTGAGGGTCAGGTCGCTGTTGCAGACATTTTCACTTACTTGATTTTTTTTTTTTGCCTCTGGCAAGTGGTTTTGAGCTATTCAATTAGTAAAGAAATGGGTTGGGCAGTTCATGAGACAGAAGGAAGAATTGTTTTGACCTAGTTAAGCAATTGAATAAAATGTTGTCTTTTAATGATCTCATTTATAGCTAAGTGCATATATTTTTTTTAAAAAATTGGGGCTGTCAAGTTTTCTGTCAAAGAAAACAGAAAATGTAAATTATGAAGGTTTATTAAATAAAATATTAAAATAAAGTGTCAAGAACTGTACTGGTTTTGAAACACTGTGGACAATTTCCTCCCTCCCTTCCAAGCTATCATTTGTAAATGATAAGAGCTGTGTGTATACGTGAGAGAATAAGGCACAAACAAAGGTCCCACCATCAAGAAGCAATCAAATGAAGCGACAGACATGTTCATACATGGAGCCACAATTACAAGAGATCCAACCAGTCCATTCTAAAGGAGATCAGTCCTGGTGTTCATTGGAAGGACTGATGCTGAGGCTGAAACTTCAATACTTTGGCCACCTCATGCGAAGAGTTGACTCATTGGAAAAGACCCTGATGCTGGGAGGGGTTGGGGGCAGGAGGAGAAGGGGACAACAGAGAATGAGATGGCTGGATGGCATCACCGACTTGATGGACATGAGTTTGAGTGGACTCTGGGAGTTGGTGATGGACAGGGAGGCCTGGCGTGCTGCAATTCACGGGGTCACAAAGAGTTGGACACGAGTGAGCAACTGAACTGAACTGAACTGTACAGGATCCAGTCAGGAGTATAGCAGAAAGCAGTTACTTTTTCTCAGCAGTGAGGGGAAGCTACATAGAAGCGTTGTCATTTGAATTTTGTTCTTGTTAAATAAAAATCAGCTGCTAAATCGAGCACTTGTCAGATCTTATTATAGTCGTATGTACACACATATATACACACACATGCACACACACATGGGACTCATTAAAGAAATAGACTCCTCAAGAATTGTAGGATAGAAGTTTTAGACAGAATAAGTTTTTTAGCAAAATCTAGGATTGAATACTTAGCAAAAATGCTTAACTGGTTGTGTGTGCTCAATTGCTTCAGTCGTGTTCAACTCTTTGCAACCCTATAGACCGTAGCCCACCAGGCTCCTCTGTCCATGGGATTCTCCAGGCAAGGATACTGGAGTGGGCTGCCATTTCCTCCTCCAGAGGAGCCTCCCAACCCAGAGATTGAACCCGTGTCTCTTAAGTCTCCTTCATTGGCAGGTGGGTTCTTTACCAGTAGTGCCACCTGGGAAGCCTGCTTAACCGACTGGCCTTTTTTTTTTGAATCATAGTCGATTTACAATGCTGTGTTCATTTCCACTGTACAGCAAAGTGATTCAGTTACACATATACATACATCCTTTTTGGTTTCGTTTTTGCGTTCAGAGCTTTAGGACCCAACTTTGGTTCAGTTTATTACATACCTGTTTAATTTCTATGAGCTTTGTTTGTTGTTTTCTGAGAATTTTTAGGTAAGCAAAGATTAGGTGGAGATTGGGATTATAGCTTGCAGCATTGTTAGTAACATACATGCTGCTGCTGCTAAGTCACTTCAGTCGTGTCTGACTGTGCGATCCCATAGACGGCAGCCCACCAGGCTCCCCCGTCCCTGGGATTCTCCAGGCAAGAACACTGGAGTGGGTTGCCATTTCCTTCTCCAATGCATGAAAGTGAAAAGTGAAAGTGAAGTCGCTCAGTCGTGTCTGACTCTTAGCGACCCCATGGACTGCAGCCCACCAGACTCCTCCATCCATGGGATTTTCCAGGCAGGAGTAACATACATAGTGGATATTATTTGCAAATTCTTTCTCAGTAATAGAAAATCAATAGGTATTCACCAGTTGGATGCGGTGAGAGAGGACTTACAGGAAACAAGGCTGATAGGCAAAGGTACAGGGTCAAAGATTAGCTGGGTGCGGTGGGGAAAGGCAGGTGGCACTTCCTATCAGGAGAGGTGGGCCAGAGTAGAAGGAGGCTAGTGAGTGGGACGAGGGCTCCATCTGCCACTTAATGCTGATGACAACCACGGTTATGTCTCCATCCTCAGGGTTCCCCTCGCACCGGGCCCCAGAGCCAAACAGCCAACAGCTGCCTACCTGCTTCCATGAAGGTATCTGACACCCTTCAAGTTAACTGTCCAAAACAAAACCCTGATATTCCCTTATCTACTTATTTTCTCCTCCAGTCTTATTCATCTCTGTCAACGGTAACCATACCCACAGTCATAGAAGCCGAAAGTTGAAAAGTCATCCCTCATCCTTCATTTTCACATTCGAGCCCACATCCAAAACAAACCCTACATCGGCCTGTTTTTTTCCAGGACCACTATGAGTCTTACTCTAATCCTCCCTCCCCATCCCATCCCCTAAACAGCCACTGTATTTTTACGGTCTTTATAGTTTTGCCTTTTCCGGAATATCATATAAATGGAATCATGCAGTATGTAGCCTTTGCAGAAGGGCTTATTTCACTTTGAGGCAGATATCTGGGATTTATTCCTGTCTCTGTACGACTTGATGCTCATTCCTTTTTATTACTGAATAGTATCCCCTTATATGGCTGCAGCACACTTTGTTGTTTATTCATTCACCTATTGAAGGACATAGTAACTGTTTCCAGTTCTAGGCAGTTTGTAAATCAATGAAGAATTGCTTCCTGGTTTTTTACGCACATAAGTTTGCAAATGAGTTCATTCAGTACCCAGGAGTATGATTGCTGGACCATAGGGTAAGACTAGTAAGACCATGCTTACCTATATAAGGAAACTTCCCAGCCGTCTTCCACAGTGCATGGACCACACAACGGAACAACGGCTGCACCATTGACTGTGTTCCTTCAGTCAATGAATGAGCAAGCATTCCTGTTGCTCTGTACCCTTGTCAGCAATTGGCATTGTCAGACTTTTGTATTTTAGCCATTCCAGAAGGTGTGTAGTGGCATCTCCTTGTTGTTCCTTTACTGATTTTTAGTGATATATATTTTAGTTATTTTCTTCATGATTGCTGGAGGGCTTACATTATGTACCATATTTTATCATAGCCTACTTCAGATTTATACTAAACAAATTATAGTAAGACATAGACTAGATGTGAAGGGGAGCAGGTCACCCCATCTTTTTTCTGGCACCACAAGGAGAAATTCTGCCTTCACACAGAGTGTGGGTGGGGTGAGGAGACTCAAAGGCTAAAAACTTTCTCTGTTTTTAACAAGATTAACATAATCTGATTAAAGATCTCTCCAATTGCTGTTATATCCTTAGGGCAATTTCCAGAGATTTTAAATGTTTGTTTCCCCTACTTCTATTTTTATAACTCCCACCAGTTAAATGGTGTTTTGCTGGGGAGAAAATTCACCAAGGTCCTCATGTGAATATTCACACCGTCATTCCAGGAGCCCCATCTCCTATCAGGACTATTTTTAAACTTTGAGGCTCAGTTAACAGACATCCAGGAAACAGGCTGTCAACTTTTCATAAATGTAAAATAAATGTTATTGCTCTTGTTAATGAAAATGATTTTTAAAATAGTAAACCCATAGTAGTTTAGTGGATAATATTTCACAAGATCCTGTACCAGCTTGATGGTAGGTAATATCAGCCATCAGTGAGGTTTAGCACTCAATATGTTTCTTTACTTATTCTTTTATTTTTTACTGAATTAGAACTACTAAGTCAAAAAGAAAGCAAGTGATCTGTGACTTTGCTAACTATTTTTCAGGGCAAGGCAAGAACTCAGAATTCCAAAGGTGGTTTCTCACTGAAGACAACCTCTGGCATTCTGTCACATGCAAAGGTTTATGATGTCTCATCCTGGGATGCTTATGGTTTTCTAATCTATGCCTTGATTATATTCCAAACTGGAAAGTAATATTTTCCTTTTCCATTGCATCATATGAAGAAGTGAAGTTGCTCAGTTGTGTGTGACTCTTTACAATCCCATGGACTGTAGCTTCCCAGGCTTTTCCGTCCATGGAATTTTTCAGGCAAGAGTACTGGAATGGCTTTACCATTTCCTTCTTCAGGGGATCTTCTTGACCTGGGATTTGAACCCGGGTCTCCCACATCGCAGGCAGATGCTTTACCCTCTGAGCCACGAGGGAAACCCATGTGAAGATGGTTTTAAAATATAGCCAGCTAGTATGAAGTTCACCATCTTCTGTCAAGTTAAGTAGTTTACATACTTTTTGGAGTATAGTACTGATAGACAGTGTATCCTATCCTATAAAATCCTGAAATCGTGTCTTCAGCTATAACATCTTGAAATATCACCTCTGAAGTGAGAAGTTTAGGCTTTTCAGGATTCTTGATGTATTGTTGAGCTGTGACACTTGAAGAAGCTTCATGAAATTGTAGAGATGGTTTTCAGCGGCCTTATAAGTGTCATGATGATCTGACTTTATCATAACTTTAACTTCAAAGGCTGACATAAGCATCTTCTCCTTTGAGAGTCAGGGAATTTCAGAGTGGAAAAAACAGGCTTACACTGCCAATTTATTTGCACAGTAGGCTGACAATACATTTATTCCCTAGGCTTAATTTGATTGCATCCCAACTGTCCTTCTTACCATACCCATAGAATTAAGAGAAGGAGTCATTTGTTGATTGACAACTGCTGTCTCTATGTGAAGTGCTCAGTGGATGGTGGCACAAACCCTTCTTGGCTGAGCCATTAGCTCACACTTTGTCAGTGTTCTTGTCAACACATTTTTTCCAATCTATACCATGACTCATAAAAGGATCCTTAACTTAAAAAAAAAAAAGTTTGCATATATGGAATCTAGAAAAGTGATACCGATGAACCTACTTGCAAGGCAGGAGCAGAGAGTCAGCTGTGGAGAATGGACTTGTGGGCCGGGGGTGGTGGGGAGAGGGGAGGGTGGGGCGAACTGAGAGTTTAGCACCGACTCGCACGCGCTGTCATTGTTGCTCAGTTTCTAAACTGTTTCTGACTCTTTGTGACACCACGGACTGCAGTGTCACCCACTGGGCTCCTCTGTCCATGGAACTTTCCAGGCAAGAATGCTGGAATGGGTTGCCATTTCCTCCTCCAAAGGATGTTCCCAGACCAGGGATGAACACACTCCATCCTGACACTATCTAGGGTTCCATCATGGGATCCATCATGCAAAACAAAAACACTCTTATCACTGAGGAAATTTCAAGGGTTCAGAAGCTCCATCCTAGGAACCTGGCACACAGACCAATCAAATTCTGTATTACGCAACTTACATCTTCAGCCGGTTGTGAAGTCTATGCCAGCAGCACATGAATTAGTCATTGCTCTTCCTCCTGGTACACTGTTTATCCTATGCAGTATTCAGAGCTCTGTTTGATAAAAGCCCTGCCAATCTCTTATCGGACTGTTTCTCTGAGTTTGAGATTACTATCGTTTATATCTGCATCTGCATGAAGAGTGAAACCCCAAGACGGCCCTCTCCAGTTGCAAGCTTTCTTTGTCTTTAATATTGCTCGTGCTTATTGTTTGCTATTTCCCAGGCATGGTTCTCAGCTCTGTACATGCTGTTTTATCTTCACAATAAATCTATAAGAGTATAATAAACCACACTACAATTAACACCACTTTACACATGAGGAAAGGGAATCAAAAAGACATTTTGTCCAAAGTAACTTACCCAAAGTCACAAAACAAGCAGCAGAGCTATGATTCACAGCCAGGTTGTCTAGTTTTCAAAATCTGTGCCCTTACCAATTAGATTGTGCTTCTTGCAGCAGTAAGAACATCTTTGCACTGGAAAGTTCCAGAGAAATTCAGTTGGTTTATCATAAAAGCAATTTTTCTTTATTTGAAAAATGATGGAAAAGAATCTGGGGCTAATGTCATAATATAACAGGGCTTCTCAAAACAAAACATATTTAAGACTAAGGTTAAACAAAAAGACAATTCAATACAATTCAGTTCTCAAATATTTGTCATTCCTTGGATGCTTGCAAAAAATCTTTATAGATTCCCCATTCCAACACTCACAGTCAAATTCTATATTTACACTGGGGAGCCTTTTCATTATTCTTTATTAGGAAGTTATTCGAAGTTGGAGTGTTAGTGTTTTTACTTTCATCCCGTTTTATACCTTGCTGATCCACTTTTGACTCAATGCAAGTTTAAGAAAATTAAGGAAAAGTTTAAGTGAGATAAAAATTCATTAACCAATGTTCTCATGTCCTTAACTGTACAAGGAAGGTGGTAATCCAAGTGAAGTGCTGTGAGGGTGACAAAATACTAACACATATTAAGTGCCTCTAGTGAGCAGAACAGTGTTCCAAAAGACAGATCTAGAATTTTATCATTAGCGGGGCAAGCACCAGCAGGCCTGCTGGAAGGCTCAGTTCATGTTCCTTCATTCCTGCTGCATTCATTTCTTCTTCTGAAACATAATTCTTTTTCTCTTGCAGAAATGGATTGTTACTTCTGTTTTTGGCAACTCTGAGGAAGGAAAATATCAGACTGTAGTCAGAGAAGGAAGCGGTTTTTTTTTTTTATTTTTAAAATTAGAGTATAATTGCTTTAAAATGTTGCATTAGTTTCTGCTGTTCAGCTAAACAAATCACCTATAAGTGTGCAACTATCTCCGCCCTCTTGAGCCTTCCTCCCACCCCTCCATTCCCCCACCTTGGTCATCACAGAGCACGGAGCTGAGCTCCCTGCACAGCAACTTTCCATCAACTATTTTCCACATGGTCGTGTTTATATGTCAGCGTTACTCTCCCCATTCATACCACCTTCCCCTTCCCCCGTGTGTCCACACGTCCATTTTCTTCGTCTCTATTTGCGCCCTGCAAATAGGTTCATCAGTATCATTTTTCTAGATTCCCATACATATGCGGTAATATTTGGTGTTTATTTTTCTCTTCCTAGAGAAGGAAAGGTTTTTGATAGAGGTCTCCTTCACAGCAAGCTCCGGGAGTTGGTGATGGACCGGGAAGCCTGGTATGCTGCAGTCTGTGGGGTCGCAAAGAGATGGACACAGAGTGACTGAACTGAACTCACAGTGAACAGGCATGACCGTGGCACCAAGAACAAAACTTCAACGTGTTGAGAGAGTGTGATGTATTATACTCTGTGCTTCCCTTTTATTATCATGGCATCGATACTACTTATTTTTCTCCTGTCACTTCACTGTCCTAAAATGTATATATTTGGAAAATGAGGAAGTGCTCCTTCTAAGTGCTCACCTATATACAGATATTTCATAAACCTCTCCTGTGGTTATGAAAGAAGAGGTTGGAGACATATTGAAACTATTTGGGTCACTTTTCTTTATTACTTTTCATTTCTCCCCAAATGCAACAAGCTGACTTTCAATGGACCTTCATAATAAGTATTTTTTTATTATTAAATAATTCACATCCAGAATGTATATGCCTAGTTGCTTTCATTCTAACTGATCTGGCTGCTGTGAATTCTCTCTCAGAAATTCAGCCCTACAGATCCTCCCAGGCTTCTAGACAACAAGCGAAAACAACTTTAGATGTTGGAACTGTGTGAAGGGGCCCACAGGGGCCTTTCATAGATTTTCCAGTTACATTTTTTTTAAGGCAAGTCATCCTTTGAATGGAAAACATGGAGAACCAGCTGTTTACTTATGCCTAAAATGTAAATCTTCCCAGAATTGAATTTGGTTTGGGTCCAGTGGGGTTGCAAGGTTCCTGGATGATTTCTTTAAGACAATTCTTGGGTGGAGCTGGGCTCTCTTCAGAGGAGCTGGAATTTTCCTTCAGCCCCCACAAGCCCTCAAGGTCTTGGCAGCACTTTGTCCTTGGCCTCCAACTTGCTTCTCTGCTTTCTAAGGCCATTCCATTTTCTAGGAGTCTTTCTGCTCCTTTCCAGCCCCCTTCCTATGTATTTCCATGGCTCTCTCTCCATCTTAGGAACCAAACTCACACCTGCCTGGAGCCAACCTTTTCTGCTACCTTCTCAGGTTGGACACCTCATTCTGGTATTTAAGCCCCTGCCCACTACTTATGACCCATGTTAACCTGGACAAATGACTTCACCCCTCTCAGCCTCAGTTTCTGCATCTGTAAAATGGGAATGATAATATATCTCATCTGGCATGGTTAATGAAGTGAGGTCCACACATGTAGACTTCTTAGCACAGAGTCTGGTACCCAGTAAGGGCTAGCAGCTTTTATAAAGCTGATTATTTATTATACCCAGTGAAGCAAGAGATCTTTTTTTTTTCCCCCATGTATGGCAATATCTCCTGGCCAGTGTCCTAATAGGATGGATTCAGTGGGTTCAGCCCCATCGTCTGCAAAGCCTGGGGGCAAGAATACTAATTCCGCCCACTCCCACTTTGTTCCCACCCTCAGCTCTGCCCCTTGCTGTGAGGTGCCTCGTTCACCTCCCTCCTGTCCTGCAAACAGCCACTCTTCAGCCACCTCGCCAGCCTAAGAATACGCTCCCTACAGGCTGGTCAAGGCTGGAGCCCTTGGGTGGGCAATGCCATGATCCTGGGAACCCAGAGTGCAAGGGAGGAGAGGAAGGTGGCATGGGCTTGGTGCCTCGAAGAGGATGCCTGGAGCAGGGTATTCCAGCAGGAGGGACTCAGGGTGGGGCCCTGGCTGTCTGGAGGGAAGCAGGTGGTGGTAAACAAACAAACAAACAAGTTATTTATTTCATTTTATTTTTATTTTTTAAAATTTTTATTGGAGTGAAGTGGCTTTACAATGTTGTGTGAGTTTCTACTGTACAGCAAAATGAATCAGCTAACGTAGACGTTTATCTCCTCTTTTTTAGATTATTCAGGTCACCGCAGAGCATTGACTAGAGCTCCTTGTGCTCTACAGAAGGTTCTCATTAGTTATCTCTCTTATACATAGTATCAGTAGTGTAGATACAACAATCTCAGTCTCCAAATCTATGCCCCATTTCACCCCTGATATCCATACACTTACTCTCTCTGTCTGTGCCTCTATTTCTGCTTTGTAAATAAGATCGTCTATACCAACTTACAAGGACCACGCTTTAGAGAGGGCTGTTTCTCTACATTCCATCTGTCTAGCCAGCCGGGAGCCCTTGTGTCCGTACAGTTACAGGGTGACATGCCAACAGTGTGGGTGGGGGCCCACCCTTCCCACTGACAACTCCCCAAGGGCTCCCTTTTCATGACCACCAGATCTCCTTTGGACCAGCCCCAAGGAATGTGAATTTCCTTCAATGCCCACTTCTTGCTATTGTGATGTCTGCCCTCCCCTTTTCCAGAGCTCTGTGCCGAGCAGTCACACGTTTCTATGCCTCCCCTTCCCTAAGTTTCTTTTGCTTGGCATTTGCTGGGTTAACACAGAAGAGGCACTGTGTGAAGCTCATCTTAAATACCAGGGAACTTGGGAGAATCTCAGGATACAGAGGGAGTGAAAGAGATCTGTTTGCTGGTTGTAAGTAACATCTGACTCCAGAAATGCTAATGATAAGCCATGAAGGTCAGCACACCCCACTTCCTGCAGAAGCAAGGTGGTGGTTTAGAATATATGGATATGTCTACTTCAGCAGCCTTCCTTTTATTACTGAGAGTTTCAGCATCCACATGTTGTGTATATTACTGGAAAGGATTTGGGGTTAAGTGTTAACTCCCTGAAAATTAATTTTTTAGAAATAATTTGGCAAGAAAAAGTTATGAAGTATAATTCAGTAGCAAATGCACAATTGAGAGAGAGCCCATGTGTTGGATAGTAAAACCTCCCCAGAGAAGAAAATCGATGGCTTTAATTATGAATTGTCATAGTGACATTTGGACCCTGAGCAGAAGTACCATCCCTGGAGTGCTAACTATTGAGTTCTAGAAGGGGACGCTTGACTTCCTTCTCTCCTGAGCAGGAATGTTTTGTTCTGGGGTCTCAAGGATCCAGTTCTCCACCTGTGGCCCAGCTCTCAATAAGCAGTTGATTAGTTCACAAGTGGGCCAGTCTGATGAAATACCTTTGTGTATAAAGCTCTATATAAGGGAAGGAGTTTCTTTCAGGGTTTGTTTTCTTTTTTTTTTCTGAAGTGCTTTCTCTGACTGATACTCCAAATAGTGGGCCACAGAGCATGGATTTCTTATACTGTTAATAGAGGTTCAATACATACAGGGATTTATCATTTAAAAGCTTGGGAAACATTGCATTAAAAATAAATCTAGATACTTCCCTAGAGATCCAGTGGTTAAGACTCTGTGCTTTCACTGTAAGGGGCGAGAGTTTGATTCCTGGTCAGGAAACTAAGATCCCACAGGTCATGTGGCAAGGCCAAAAAGAAACAACAAAAAAATCTTGCTTCTGGGTGTAGCTCTAGAATAATTGAAAGCAAAGTCTTAAAGAGATACTTGCACAACCATGTTCATAACAGCATTATTCATAACCGCTAAAACATAGAAGTAACCCAAGTGTCCACTGACTGATGAGTGGATAAGCAAAATGTGGGCTATACATACAAAGACATATTATTCAGTCATTAAAAAGGAAGGAAGTTCTTACACATGCTACAGATATAGATGCAATTCAAAGACATTATGCTAAGTGAAATAATCCAGTCCACTCACATGAGGTGGGCAACCCACTCCAGTAACCTGGAAGACTACAACCCATGGTCGCAAAGAGTTGAACAAGACTAAGCGATTATCACTTTCACTTTCAGGGTGTTCAAAAACCCTAAAGACAGAAAGTAGAATGGTGATTGCAAAGGGCTGATGGAGGGGGAAATGGGGAGTTATTTTTTAATAGGTATAGAGTTTCGGTTTTCCAAGATGAAAAGAGTTTGGGGGATGGATGGTGGTGATGGTCGCACAACAGTGTGAAGGTATTCAATGCCACTGAACTGTACATTTAGAAATGGTTAAATGGTAACGTTTACGCTATGTGTATTTTATCACAATTTAAATTTAACACACAAAAGGGAAGAAAGACAGATCTAAGAATGTTTGGTTTAACTGCAGGATATCTCAAATCTTTTTTCATGCCCAGTTGCAGTGTGATTTCAAATGAGAGGGTGTAAAACACATTTTCCCCAAACAGAATATACTTTAGAAGTTGCTCACAGAAACCACCTTTTCTTCCTTGATCTTTTCCTAGCCCCTTTCCAGATACATCTTTTGAATGTCTGAGGAACGTTATTTCTTATAAAACACGACAATTCAAAATCTCCCACGGGGGGTGGACAAGGTTGACTCTTGAATTTTGGTGGTTGCTCTTTAGTCACTAAATCATGTCCGACTCTTTGCAACTGGCAGAGGTTGCCATTTCCTTCTCCAGTGGATCTTCCAGACCCAGGGATTAAACCTGCGTCTGCTGCAGTGGCAGGCAGATTCTCTACCACTGAGCCATCAGGGAAGCCCCCGATTCATGAATATGGGGGCCTAATGTTATCCACAAGTTGGACATCTGAGGAGGAGAAGAGGGAAACATTGGGCAGCGTTTCTCAGGGAAAAGTGGATGTAGGGGAGTAATTTCTGCCTGGAATAGTCCCTGGCACCTGTGAATTTAGGTACCACATAGCTGCACGGTTTAGACAGGGACCACCCAGAGTTCAGCCCCCAGGCCTCACAAGACGGTTGCTCCTGGATACATTTCCTCAGTTCTCACATCCCCTTACCTCAGAGACACAGCCCTACAGTGAATCACTCTCACTAAAGAGGAACAAATTTGGGGGAAATGGCATGAGTTAAGCATTGAGGAAAACACACCAACTTTCCCACAATGATTTTATCATTCACCTCTGCCTTTTCTTTTTTTTCTGTTTTGTTCTATAGGTCCACCTATAGCAAAAGAAGCATCAGTCATCTTCCCTAATGACTTCCCTTTAATTCAACAGACTTCCAGTCTTAAGAGAAGTAGAGCGTCTGACTCAGGGGAGGGCAGGGGCTGAGAGACAAGCCTTGTGATTAAACTAAGATGTTGGAGTATTCCTGTGTGTGCCCTTAGTCTTAAAACACAGTGTATTTTGGACATATATCTAGTTATAAGGAACCTGTCTATTATGAATTCTATAAATATGGCGATAAATTCTCTAAATTTCAAACTAGGGACGCATCATCTAGCTAAAAAGTGTTTTGTTTTTTGTTTTCGGGCATGCCACGCAGCACACAGATCTTCGTTCCCCAACCAGGGACTGAAGGTTTGGGAATGCAGAGTCTTAAGCACTGGCCCATCAGGGAAGTTCCAAAGATTTTGTAAGTATGTGTGTGTGTGTGTGTGAAGTCAATTAATCTTTATGAGCTATAGGTTAATCCCATCTAGTCAGTCAGTAGTGGAAATCTTTTACTGAAGAAAATAGAATTTTCTAAAATCACGACTGTACCAGGAGAGCTGGCATAGAGGTCAACACCCATGACCCCATGTGGCTCTTAGTTTGCAGATCCATCCTGAAGAATGTTTTTGATTCATTTATTATTCTTACAGATCTGATCTTTCGTAATTCTCTTGTGAATCTGGACATGGTCCACTCTGCCAGTTATTTTTTTTTAAGCTGTTATCACTCAATGAACATCAGTGAATGAAGTTGCAAGATAGGTTGTTTTTTTTTTAAGTCTCCTTCAAAACTGTAGTTTTCCCAACTGGAGACACTGTCCACAACCCTCTAGGGCGTGAATATGTTTCAGAGTCATGGGACTTCTTGTTGACCCAAGCATTCCAAATCTGTGTGTCAAAAAGGAGTGGAGAAGGAATCCAAGTCTGAAAGCCACACCCCTGAGTTTCCTGTGTTGTTTAATGAAATGTTGAATTAGCATCGACCCTGTGTGTTTCTGTTGGACTTTAGACAATCATGTGAGCATGAACCCCGGTCCAGGAGGGAGGGGAGAGTGGACTCTGTGGAACCCTCCCTACCAGGTCCGCATATGAGTCAGACTTGGCCTGCAGATGGAAAACAGCAGGCTAGCTGGGCCTGATTAAATATGAGAAAGTTTGCAAAGCAGTGTTGCTCACCCACCCTACATCTTCCCTGTCACCTTATGCAGGGGAGAACTTGGGCCATAATCCTTAAAAACAAAAAATTCAGCGTCTCAAGAAATTTTAGCTTTTCTTGCTTTTAAAATGAGTGTTAACTCATTTCCTGGAGCTTTAAAATTTTCACTTTGTAAAGGGAAAATGAAACATCCCTCATGGCTCATTGGTGAAGAATCCACCTGCCAGTGCAGGAGACGTGGGTTTGATCCTTGGGTCAGGAATATTCCCTGGAGAAGGAAATGGCAACTCACTCCAGTACTATTGTCTGGGAAATCCTATGGACAGAGGAGCCTGGTGGGCTACAGTTCATGCGGTCGCGAAAGAACTGGACGTGACTTAGCGACAAAACAACACAAGGGAAAATACCAAATGAATCTCTACCATACCCCTTCCTAAATCCATAACAAAATATTTATCACTAAGTTTCTGCAGGACCAAAGTTTATCCCAAAAATTCTCTTGTAGAGACCGAGACTTTGGTTTCTCATTCAGTGGAGGTCTGGTAAATGTTTAACGGCATAGTAGTTGCAGACTTTCAGATGCCGCCCCCATTGACTACCTTAGTGATGTGTTATAACTCCGTGTAGAGTGGGGTTGTTGTTAGTCACTTAGTTGTGTCCAGCTCTTTGCAGCCCCATGGACTGTAGCCTGCCAGTCTCCTCTGTCCATGGGATTTCCTAGGCAGGAGTACTAGACTGGGTTTCCATTCCCTTCTCCGGGGGATCTTTCAACCCACGGATTGAACCTGGGTCTCCTGAATTGCAGGAGGATTCTTTACTGCTGAGCCACCAGGGAAGCCTGCAGAGTTGCGGAGAGATGGGCAAATTCAGCTCTTGCAAGCCAGTAGGAGCTGGTTTCAGGAAACTCCTGGACCACGCTTCTATTTTGTTGGTTTTTGAAACTGAGGCCATAATTAAGAAGGAGGGCCGGGGGCATTTGGCTTCCCCAGTGGCTCAGATGGTAAAGAATTCACCTTCAATGCAGGAGACCTGGGTTCAGTCCCTGGGTTGAGAAGATTCCCTGGAGGAGGGAATGGCAACCCACTCCAGTATTTCTGCCTGGAGAATTCCATGGACACAGAAGCCTGGTGGGCTACAGTTCATGGGATCATAAAAAGTTGGACATGACTGAGAAGCTAACATACATACGCAATCCACCGGTTTCCAAATTTTGATGTGAAACATTATCACTTAAAGTATAGAGGGTGATGCAGATTTCTGGGGCTGAGACCAGAGCATCTGTGTATTTAGCAAGTCTCCCAGGGGATCCTGATACTGCAGTCTGAGCTCTGGTTCCTATATTCATTCCTACATAAGGACAGTCTTATATATGTAGTACTGCCATTCCTGATCAAGAACTCTACATTTTCATGAAATATGTTTTCATACCATGAAATTCACTAAGATATTATTAAAATAAACTAAATTCACTGAGATGTAATGAAAATAGATTCTAATGTTCAGAATGAATAACGATCCTCCTATTCACTTTGATATAATAAACTATATTCAGCTCATTACTTTTCATTATCCAGAATGTTAAATATGTTATGGAAAGCCAAATTCCATATATTTTAGAAATTAGATGAAATCTTTATGGAGCACATAAATATGGTCATCCTCGAGTTGTGAAAAATCTTTGCATCAGATGTTTTCTTTGTAAAAGTGATTTACACAGCAGGTATCTTCTCTCCCCATCAATTTTCTTCCAACAGGATCATGTCAAGTTTGCAGTGACTATAATGATTTGTTTATGACAAAAAAAAATCATATAAACACTCCAACTTCCTCCGGAAAATGTTTGGGTGAATTTCCAGAAGGCTTTGTAAGGTTATTTTATTCCTTGTCAGGAATGAATGAATGCATTTCATTGGAGATGACTTCTCTGCTTCAGAGGTTATCTTTCTCCAAAGACTGCATTCACTCCACAAACTTCTACCAAGCCATTTTCTTTACTCTAAAGGCATCTACAATCTAACTGGGGTCAAGAATTCCTTCTATTAACAATTAGAGAAGAGCACAGAAGGTATTTGAAACCATGGCTGGTATCGATTGCTGTGTGTACGTTCCAGGTTGATTGTGGGGAGTGACAGACAGATAAATAATCACCGCTGAGTGTGACAAATTCTGGCAGACAGTGACTAACATTTCCCTGATGATTCAGGACAGCTTTACAAAGCTTTACACATGATCTGGGTCTTCAGGATAATTCGGAGACGGGATGGTGGAAGCAGGGAGGACATTTCAGGCTTCAGAGGAATGAAATCCAGGCACCAGGCTCAACAGCAGATACTTTCAAACACCGAGCTGTGCTGGGCCCTTGGGGGAAGGAGAGTAACTAAGTGATGAAGAAAGTGATTTAAAGCAATTGTACTAATAGGACTGAAGCCTGCCAAACTCCTCTATTCATGGAATTCTCCAGGTTAGAATACCGGAATGGGTAGCCATTCCCTTCTCCAGAGGAACTTACCCACCCAGGGATCGAACCCTGGTCTCCTGCACTGCAGGTGGATTCTCTACCGTCTGAGCCACCAGGGAACTCAAAGTGTTCATGTGCTGTTTGGATGCCTAAGATTTGTAAATATTAGAGAAGGAAGGGGAAGGGACACAATTAAATGCCATGGGGTGCACTGCAGATATTAAGTAGTAGTGGGAGGGGGGCTGGAAATAAATGACAGAGATGTGGGCTGTTGTATTGAGGGAAGTCTTTCTGGATTAAGGGTATTCTGCCAAGAGGAAGTGCATTTACCCAACCAACACACAAGCCAACAGAGGTGGGAGAACCGACTTTATGAGTGTGTTCAGTCGTGTCCAACTCTGCGATCCCATGGACGGTAGCCCGCCAGGCTCCCCTGTCTGTGGGATTTCCCAGGTAAGAATACTGGAGTGGGTTGTCGTTTCCCCCTCCAGGGGATCTTTCCGACCCAGGGATCAAACCCGCGTCTCCTGCACTGTAGGCAGATTCTTTACCCCTGAGCCACCAGGGAAGCCCCGCTGTATGGGTGGCAGGAAGGAAATTAGTGTGACGAGAATGGAGAACTCTGGTGGGCCAGTGGAGGCTGGGAGGAGGGAGCAGTGGCAAACACGTAATTCAGAATCCTGACTTGGCTCAGGACTAGGCAAGGATTTGCGGGGAAAGGGGAAAAATCTTTATCTTTTCAGATCCTCAGTTTCTTTAACTATAGAATGGGTTGAGTAAAACCTACCTCACAGGCATGTGAGGCTCGAATGGGGCAATTTTTGTGGAAAAGTTCTGTAAACTGATGTGTATTACTAATATAAATGTGAGAGTATCAATGGATGGGATTCTTGAACACTGGTTCCTTTCTTCAAAAAATATAGGCACAGCCTATACCTGGATATTTAGGCTTTCATAAATGGCATTTTTCGGCATGAGGATATACGTTGTGTGCCAAATTTAGATCTTCCCACCGAGGGCCGACCTCAGAACTGAAACGTTTCTAGTTAAAGAGCCTATATATGTTTAAAAAAGCAAAATGTGTCTTTCAGTTTATTTTATTATATCTTAAATGATAAACTCAACAACTTTAATGGTTTAAATTCTTAAATAACAATATTAAAATAATTAATGGTTAGCATATTAGTGATTTTAGCGTGCCTGAGTTTTCTTAAGTGGGTCACGGTTCCTAAAGACAAAGAAAATAGAAGAACTTGTTTTATTTAAACTGAAAAGTATCCATTGCTGATCTGATTAATGGCTGTTCTTTTGGGAAGCATTGTTTCGAAATGAAAACAAGGCTTCTGACCTTAAAGTGTCCATGGAAGATCTGATTTTCTCATCAAGTGAAACACTATAGGTTAAAATAACTGAGCATGATTTTAGGTGTAATGTACCCTCAAAATTCAACTGGCCATTCTCCCATCTGGCCATCCAGCTGTGCCTGCTAAAGTGATATAAATAAAATAAACACTATTTTAAACATTTTTTTATTTAGCAGAGAGTGATATTTTAAAACGAAAATTACATTTTACAAATGCAGTTTCTTCTAAACTTGCACAAAAGGAGAATTTTCAAAATATGTTTCAGTTTTTGTTTTTTTTTTTATCATTTGGAGAATGACAGTCTTTCTCATATATATAACTTCAGATCATCTCTCCAGTCACACATCTTGACGTTTTCACTATATTTGTGAGAAGGACACCAAAACTGAAGCTGTTATCTTGTTCTGTAGAGCTTCTGTCTCAGCTAAGCTCTGGGGCCCCTGTGTCTATTTTTGGGTCTAACATCTGTTCAGCTCATGCACTGATCTTCACTTTCCCAATCCCGCTTCACTGTATTTCTTGGTAGAACCACACATTCAGATGTGCTCAATGACATATTACTGAATTCCTCACCACCATGGGTCTTCCCTCACCCCAACACATCTGGAATAAAAATGAACTCGAAAATGTAAAAGCAAATTACGTTTCCACGTCTAATGAAGGAAAAGAGTTAGTAGATGGCTACCACTTTTCATTTCAAACTGCTCAAAATACTTCTCACATATGGCTCAAATCCTTCATGTTTTCAGGTACACTGTACTTATTTCCCTAAGAACAGGAAAACATCTTTCTTTTGCTTATGTTAAAGGTGTAACAAGAACAGGGTGGCTCTGCTTATAGGGTAAATTCTAGAAAATAAAAATGAGGATTTGGGGGCATTCCAACTTCTTTGGTTGTTAGAATGGACAAGTTGAGTTTAAATGCTGCCAAAACGATTTGAAGAAAAGTGATGAATTAATATAAACCAGCATCATTCAATCTTAAATTCCCCAATTCTTTGGTTGAATCTGATTATTGTTGCTCTGGTGGGAGATTGTAATGATATTATTTTATGGATATAAAATAGCACATGGCAGATTAAACAAAGTGTTGCCGAAACTCCGCCCCTGTTCACTGGTGTGGAATAGAAACGTGGAGACAGTTTTGGCTGCAGTAGAAAAAGTAGCTTTTACTGCTTTGCCAATCAAAGGGGACCGCATGGGCTAATGCTCTCAAGACTGTGTGAACCCACCGTCTATGGGATAGTGAGGAGTTTTAATAGTGTTTAGGGAGGAGGGTGTGACCAACTCATGGACAATTCTTGGATTGGTTGGCACCAAGGTGCAGTTTCAAGCATCATCAATTTTCTGGTTTCAAACAGTCTGGGATCTATCGTCTTGTAGTCAGCAGTTTTCAGCTGGAGGGGGATCTGCTTCCTATAAAAACAGCTCAGGAATGTGTGCCCGGCCTTTATCTGTACCTTTCAGGGAACTGGGAGTTCAGTGATTCTGCTATGTGGCAGAATTATAGTCTAAATTGTTACCAGCTCCCTAGTCCAATAGCTATTTTTTCTGCACCTTCATACTTCCTAATCTTTAACTCTTGAGTCAGCATTTTATTTCAGTAAAGGACATGGGAGCTTGTGCACAGTTTCAGTGGCCGCAGGCTCTCTGTGACCCCTCCCACTGAGAAGTAAAGGCTGGCCTCGGAGACTGGTGGCATGTGGTGGAAGTCACACTCTGGATCCCCAAGCTGTGTCATAAGAAGTCTTGCTGTTTCTGCCTTTGTCTCAGGAACACTCTCTGCAGCCGTGAGCTGCCCTCTAAGTCCACTGGGACTGCTGGGTGTGTCCCAGCAGTGGGTTCTCCAGTTGCTAGTCCAAGGTAAGCCCAGTCTTTCTAGCTACTTTACCAAGTCCTGTAGACCAGATCAGCCCACCCGGTCAATGCTATCTGGAACCTCCAGACCAGCCCCCCCCAGTCAGTACCATGTGGAACACTCAGCTAAGGCCTGTCTGACTCCCTTAACCACAAAACTATGATATAATAAAATGCTTGTTGTCTAATAAATTATTGAACCCACAGAAAGGTACATTCTTTGAGACAGCTGTAGGATTTCTAGGTAGCTCAGTGGTGAAGAATTCGCCTGCCAAAGCAGGATACTCAGGAGACATGAGTTCGATCCCTGTATCAGGAAGATCCCCTGGGGAAGGAAATGGTAACCCACTCCAGTATTCTTGCCTGGGCAATCCCACAGACAGAGGAGCCTGGTGGGCTACAGTCCATGGCCCCCTACACTGGGAGTGCGGAGTCTTAGCCACTGGACCACCAGGGAAGTCCAAAACTTCATTTAAAAGTCCAAAACGTTTAAATGAAGTGCAGATGGTACTTTCTTACAATCCAATTTTAAATTTAAGTTGACGTTTTTATTAAGTTTTTACAGTTTCTGTCAACTTTAAACAGAATGTATATAAGTCAATGGAATGTGTAAGTCAACGCAGAACATACCATAAAAACCGTATATTTGGAAAAATTATTTTAGAGTTTTTTTTCTCTACAAAGTTAAAAATCCTGGAAAATGGTGGATTATACATAAACTAGAATGTGTGAAACTTTCTCCATATTTGTATTACATGTCAGTTCAGTTCAGTTCAGTTGCTCAGTCGTGTCTGACTCTTTGTGACTCCATGAACTACAGCATGCCCAGCTTCCCTGTCCATCACCAACTCCCAGAGCTTGCTCAAACTCATGTCCATCAAGTCAGTGATGCCATCCTACCATCTCATCCTCTGTCATTCCCTTCTCCTCCTGCCTTCAATCTTTCCCAGCCTCGGGGTCTTTTCCAGTGAGTCAGTTCTTTGCATCAGGTGGCCAAAGTATTGGAGCTTTAGCTTTAGCATCAGTCCTTCCAGTGAGTATTCAGGACTGATTTCCTTTAGGATGGACTGATGTTACATATCTTTAATCAATTGTTGCTTTCTTTAATCCTTTGAAACCACAAAGAGATGTTCCTGATAATGATTACAAAGTAGCTCTCAACTCATTTTGTTCACTATTTATAGAACCCATCATCAGGAGGTCTGACAAGGCCGAGGCTGAGTTGCTGGCTGTTGGAGAGCTGCACATCCATGCTAGATGCTGGGTCAGCACAGAGTATTCACAGCTAATGGAAACTACAGAAACCTCATGGGTGATCTAGGGTAGCAGAAAGTCATTGGTGGCAGCTGAGAACTTCATTTGGAACTGGAGGAGTCGGTTTTTATCAGAGAGATGTTAAGGTCTTGAAAGTCAAAGAGGGTCCAGATTTTAATTTCTGTAAGACTTCTCTAGAGTGACCTTATGGTGTTAGCTGAGCCCCTCAAATCATTTTTAATCTGCGCCTTGCATTAATTTTTTGGTCTTTCTTGTTATCTTGGGATCATTAGTCTATTAAGTTTTAAGCAAGCCACTTGAGTACAGGAAATAAAGAAGGGGGTTTCCTTCTATATATTATCATTCATATTGCTTGACATATAATTATGTTCAGGTTATTTTTGAAAAAGGAATAGTAGATTATCCCCATACTTCTTGGTCCAGAAATTGCAATGTTTTCCTTGACCTTTTATATTCAAGTTATGTTTTTTAGTATGAAAAATATATACACATATATGGATATGAAGGCTTCTTATATGCAGTCTTTAGCTACCCAAGAATGCTATGAACAGAATAGACATTCTTATCATTAGTGGAGCCTATTGCCAAAATAACATTTCTTTTATGATTTGATTTTGTAAATTTTCTGTCCATAAAATTTTCAATCTCTTTGAGTTTATTTATTCCTTTAGAAGAGACAGTGTATACACACAGTGCACAGGTTTGAAAGGTGTGAAATACAACTGAGTGATTGAACTGAACTGAATATACAACTGAGAGAAGTTGTTTTCCTCCTGTTTTGTCCCATAGTTCTTGGTTTCTCATTTCTTTAGCCAGATTTTGAGCATCCTTCTCTAAACCTAGACCATATATTTTGTGTGTGTTGGTTGCTTAGTCGTATCCAACTCTTTGCAACCCCATGGACCGTATCCCACCAGGCTCCTCTGTCCATGGGATTCTCCAGGCAAGAATACTGGAGTGGGTTGCCATTCCCTTCTCCAGGCGATCTTCCCCACCCAGGGACTGAACCCGGATCTCCCGCATTGCAGGCAGATTCTTTACTGTCTGACCACCAGGAAAGCCCAGACCAAAAGATCCTGCATCCTGCAACTAAGACCTGGCACAGAGCGCCCCCATAAGAAGTTGAGGTTCTTTCCCAAAAACTCAAAAAAGATTCAAATACTGTCATCTCACACGTGTAGATAAAGGGTCAGTTCAATTCAGTTCAGTCGCTCAGTCATGTCCAACTCTTTGCGACCCCATGGATTGCAGCACGCCAGGCCTCCCTGTCCATCACCAGCTCCTGGAGCTTGCTCAAACTCGTGTCCATCGAGTTGGTGATGCCATCCAACCATCTCATCCTCTGTCATCCCCTTCTCCTCCTGCCTTCAATCTTTCCCAGCATAAAGGATCAGCAATCTGTATTTTATTCTCCCTTTAATTTACATACATAGAAGCATTCTGTACATATTCTTCTGTATCTAGCTTTTCTGACTCATTATTGTATTCTAGAAATGATCCCATTTTAGTACATATAGAGATGACTTTTTAAAAGACCTGCTAGTATTTTATTGTGTAGGTGGACCATAGTTGACTTAACAAATATTTATTAATGTGCCTTATGTTGTCTTTAAACATTTTTCTCTTGCAAGCAGTTGCTGTAATAAATACCCTTCTGCATATGTCTTTGTGCTCATGTGAGAGATTATGTATAGGATAACTTCCAAGCAATAGAAATACTGAGTCAAAGCAACAAGTGGTTTGCATTTTATTCTATATTCTCAAGTTGACCTTGTAAAGCTGGAATAATTCATACTCAGAGCAGCACTGCCTTCATTTCACATTTCCTCCACATGCACTGTCTCATCAAACTTTGATTTCTGTTAATTTGATATGTGAAAAAATACTCTCTTCTTAGAATTTTAAAGTGCAGATTTCTTAGTTTGCTGAAGACTGATCAAGATTTTTGTCTAATTTTCTATATAATTATTGACTTTTTCTTCCTGGTTTATTGTTCTTTGGATATTAAGGAAATTAGACTTTTTTAGACAAGTTTTTCAACTTTTGTTGAAAGCTTTTTCTCAATTTTTGTATTTTCTTTTTTAATATAGAGTTCTCAGTCTTTAGAGGCTTAGGAAGTATTATGTAATATTGTTTAAAAATTCACCCATATTTTCTTATAGTATTTTATAATTATTTCTTCTTTTTAAAAAATTTTAATGCTAGATTCACCTGGAAATTTTAGAGTGGAAAATGGACTTCTAAAAAAAAAACAAGAAAATGGACTTCTGTTTTTCCAGAATGCTATCAAGAAGTTTAATTGAGTATCATGAGCTCTCCACCTTCACCATCAAAAAAAGCTAGGACTCTTGAAGTGGAAGAAATATGAATAGCTGATAACTTGCCTGAGAAGCTAAAAGTATTATGTGTAGACTTGGCTGGACTACAGTACCCAAATACTTGGTCAAACATTATCCTGAGTGTTTCTCAGGATGTTTTCAAAAGAAAAATTTAAATAATTTTAAATAATTTACACTTTTAAATTTTTATTTATTTTTGGCTGCACTGTATCTTCGTTGCTGTGCTTGGGTACCTCGTGCAATCAGTTGCTCAACGGCAAAGTAGGGATCAGAAATCAAAGCACCGTATGCCCACCCCCCAAAACCATGGTGGGGTGAGGCCTCTTTGATTAAAAGGCAGCAGTACAAATGCAGCCTTACGGTACTTCACTAACAATGAGTCCTTGACCCAGTGCAGCTGGGAAGTCTTTTCTCATCCTTCTGGGGATGACTTTACTCTCGGTTCAGTCATTTGTGTGTGTGTGTGTGTGTGTGTGTGTGTGCACACGCTCAGTCAGTCATGTCTGACTCTTGGCAACTCCATAGACTGTAGCCCACCAGGCTCCTCTATCCATAGAATTTTCCAGGCAAGAATACTGGAGTGGGTTGCCATTTCCTCCTCCAGAGGATCTTCCTGACCCAGGGATGGAAACAGCGTCTCTTGTGCCTCCTGAGACTCCTGTGTTGGCAGGCGGATTCTTTACCACTGTGCCATCTGGGAAGTCATTTAGCAAACACATATTGAGAGCTGATAAAAATCGTCACATGGACATTGTTCTGTATCTATTTATAAATAAATACTGTATAAAAGTATTTATTTTCATGCCCATTGCCAACTCCAGTTTCCATCACATTGCTGGGCACATAGTAGGCCTTTGAGCAAATGAATTCCCATAATTAATTCATCCTACTTAATAACTTGGAGTGAATGTAACTATTGTGACCCCAAGTAAAATAGTCTCATGTTCCTCTTCCCTGAAGTACTGTACCACAATAGACTTTTTCATTTCTATGTCCCCTGTGACCTAGAGGACAATGGCTAATCACAGGCCTCTTAGTGAAAGAAATATGGTCAGATTATTAGACTTGTATAATCACTATTTTGAATGTCTTTTGATTTTCATTCATTTTATCTTTCTATTTTTATAACTTCAGTTCTTTAATCCTGTTTGGGCAGCTCAGTATAAAATATAGAGAGAAACCCATCACTTTCCTGGCTGACTAGTATCATAGGCCTAAGAAAGAAATTTAAAACTCTTGTGTTCATATTCCAGCTGTTCTGTTCTAACAGCAGATTTCATTTTAATTGTACATTCCTGGAGGAAACAGTCAGCTACATTTGCCTGTCTCACATGGTGTACATGTGTTGCTGTTTGAAATCTAACAACTCTGTCTCTTCTGGATAACACCCAGTTATCTTGACCTGATTTAATCAGGCTTGCTAGTGAAAAGCAAATCATTTGCAAAGCATCACTAGTTCTTTAGTTATTACATTATATTTGCTCCAAATATGGAGAAGGAAATGTCAACCCACTCCAGTGTTCTTGCCTGGAGAATCCCAGGGATGGGGGAGCCTGGTGGGCTGCTGTCTGTGGGGTCGCACAGAGTCGGACACGACTGAAGCAACTTAGCAGCAGCAGAAGCTCCAAATATATGATAATTACTGCAATAGAACACTTTGATATTCCCTGGACTTTCTCATTCTTACCCCACCCAATAGACCCAGGCATCCTGACCAAGTTGTCATACTCCTCTTAGAAGTTCAGTTCAGTTCAGTTCAGTCGCTCAGTCGTGTCCAACTCTTTGCGACCCCATGAATCGTAGCACGCCAGGCCTCCCTGTCCATCACCAACTCCCGGAGTTTACTCAGACTCACGTGCATCAAGTCAGTGATGCCATCCAGCCATCTCATCCTCTGTCGTCCCCTTCTTCTCCTGCAAGTTAAAAGTGTGGAAATAAATGAAGACCAACCAAATGAGAAAAGCAAAGGCTATTTATTCAGAGCTTGCTACAGCCAAGGAACCTCAGCCACCATTACTGGCATTTGGCAGACAATCAAAGCAGGCAGAGGAGTGGAAAAGCTTTACTATGGAATAGAAGGATGGTACAGGTATTTCTTGAATAGAGGCTATTGGTATGGAGACACTTCAGGCAGCTTAACAGAGGCAGGACTTCCTATGTAATTGATTAGAGGTACCTATCCCTTTCTCTTCCCTGATGGCTCAGAGGTTAAAGCGTCTGCCTCCAATGCGGGAGACCCAGGTTTGATCCTTGGGTCAGGAAGATCCCCTGGAGAAGGAAATGGTAACCCACTCCAGTATTCTTGCCTGGAGAATCCCATGGATGGAGAAGCCTGGTAGGCTACAGTCCACGGGGTCGCAAAGAGTCGGACACGACTGAGCGACTTCACTTACTTACTTATCCCTTTCTCTAGTTTGCCCGAAGTTGGAAGTGGGAACAAAAGTTAGAGAAACTCA
This sequence comes from Oryx dammah, assembly GCF_014754425.2. Taxonomy (NCBI): domain Eukaryota; kingdom Metazoa; phylum Chordata; class Mammalia; order Artiodactyla; family Bovidae; genus Oryx; species Oryx dammah. Next base: position 23,104,808 of record NW_024070208.1, read on the forward strand.
ATTATTAATTAAGTCCTGACCATTTGGGGTTGAATGCTATTGTTCAGCTTTCTGGATTGTTATTAGTGAAGGCAATCTGGCTTCCTGTAAGTTTTACGCCCAGCAGGCTGGCTTCCTGGGCTATTTATTTATAAGGGGCTTGTGTATACTGTCCATGAAATGTTTACACAATCCCTACCTACCCTCGCCCCTGCTTGCCGTCAGGTCAGCAACTTTCTGTTGATTTCAGGGGGAGGTGTGGAGGTCTTTGTAAAATTTGATCTCACCCTGGCATATCAACAACTGGCCTTTGATGATAGCATTCCTGATACTCAAACCACCACTATTCATCAGGGAACTTGCCAAGTTACATTCCTTCACTTTGGAATTTCTATTCCCTTTGAGCTTTCCATTGCTTTGTGAAGACTCTTGTTCCTAAAATTTCTGAGGAGATACCACATGTCAGAGGGTGTTATGAAATTACTGGGGAAGGGGGCGAGATAAACTTGATATTCCAAATATACCTGACCAATGCCATGATCTCTTTGATAAACAATACTTTTGTGATAATAGTCTAGTAGACTTTCTTGGACGTTTCATGGCATTTTAATTTTTTTTATTTTTTTTTGCATTGCACTCCTCATTTGGAGCTTATTCTCAACTTTGACACAAAGGATTTTAAAACCCTTTTCACAGGTACTACTGTTAAGCCCAGACTCATCAATTTTGTATTTGGATTCAAGTTCCTGACCTTACATTTATCCACCCTAAGTGTAAAGTGTGGCCTAAGGGACCTTTTTGGACCATATTCTACCATGCAACATAAACTTCCCCTCTCACAGCCTCATGTCACCAATAATTTTCTAAGCATCCCATTGCTTGAAATCATGAGCCAGATGATGCCAAGGAAATCAACCAGTACATTCAGCAACCATTGATAAATCAGTTGCGAATATCTGCAGTTATAAACTTACCTAACCCCAATCTCCCCAGCATGCCGTTGGATGTTATGTCGAATTGGCTTGCTGAATTCCAGAATCATTATATCGTATCACTTACGGTTGTGCTGGTCTAGTAATCCTTGCAGAAAGAGAAAAGGCAATAATTTTATATGACATTTTAAATGAACACATCCTGGTTTGGTAATCACCATTTCTTCTTCTGAAGATGGCCTCACAGACCATTCTTTCTAAGACATTAATTTTTACAATTTTCCTCAAGATTGCTATTAGGAGCAACATAATCTAATTTCTTTTTGAGGAAAATCAAAACCATATGTGATCATGTGCTTGGAGCATTTCTTCTCGTCCCTTCTGGCAGTATTTCGTGTGTCTTTTTAAAAGGACTCTCAGTCTTTATGCCTCTGCTTAGGTGCACCAGGTCTTAGTTACGGCTTGCAGGATGTTTGTGGTGGCCTATGGGATCTAGATCACTGACCGGGGACCAAACCCGGGCCCCCTGCATTGGGAGTGTAAAGTCGTAGCCACTGGACCATCAGGGAAGTCCCGATCTCAGTATTTTGAGACATAATTTACCCCAGGAATCCCATTCACAGGCTGCAGTGTGTGTTGCTGCTCATCCAGACTGCAGCTGGCTCTGGAAGATTCCTTGGGGGTTCAGAGCATCCTTGCTAGGAGGTGTTGGATGGTATACTCTGCACCCGCTTTCACCCCAGGGTGACCCAGAGTCAATGACTGTCTCTGGGAGGGATACAAAAGACCCAGTCTCACCTTTAGGGGGACATCAGGTTTAATTTAAACTCCAGTGTTCCCTGCTAGATGCAGGAAAGCACAGATTTCATCTGAAACCCTATTCAGGTTCCCTCATTCCCTTACAGGTTCCTCCAGAGATCACTGTAAAGAACTCTGAAGGTTTGGACATTTGTTTTTAACCTGCCACAGTTTCACGGATGCTGGAAGGAGAGACAAGACACCTGTTATCAGAAGCGAAAGATAACGAACTACACATTACAGAGCAGTGGCCTGTGTCTTCACCACGGCATTGATTCCCCAACCTCCTGTTCTCAGAGCGTCAGATGCTAGCTGCAAGACAGTCAGGATACAGGAGAAGCACCCCAAGCTCAGGGATCCTGAAACTTTCTTAGCAGGAAGTGAGCGAACCTGTCCTTTGTTCTGAAGGATTTACTATCTCTGTCTTCCAAGGCAGTTTACGATACAAACACCCTTGAAAAGACAGTCCAGAGAAGAGGCAGCTAGTCCCTCTTCTCACAGAACATGCAAAAAAGTGAAACACCTAAGGAGATGGTCACCTAATAACATTTATTCTCATTTCTACATCTTCTTGGTGTCTGAAAAAAGTTCCCATGATCACACCACGTTGTCATTCCCTTGGATTAACATGTCTTGCAAAGGTGAGAACCGAACTGTTTGATTTCCTTTATATGGAACTAATGAAGACTATTATCAATAATATTCCAGGTGTAATATTGATCCCAACTATGTACCTCAGGGTCTCAGACTTGGTCAGCCAAATAAATCTCATGAACCATGAGCATCTTCCTTAGAAAGTCAGATTTCTCCTTTGGGAGGGTCCACATTGACCCTTCTACTTTGCCTAAGGCTTTAACACAGATATGCAGGGTATGTTACCAATTGCACAGACTCTGCCTCAGATGGTAAGGAATTTGCCTGCAATGCAAGAGACCGGGATTTGATCCCTGGGTCAGAAAAATCCCCTGGAGAAGGGAATGCCAACCCACTCCAATATTCTTGTCTGGAGAATTCTGTGGACAGAGAAGCCTGGCGGGCTACAGTCCATGGGGTTGCAAAGAGCCAGATACTACTGAGCAACTAAACTTTCACTTTTACTTTCTGCCTCAGTCCACAGGAGGAAATCTAGGGCAATTCTATCATCTATAAAGCCCCTGGCCAGTTTGTTGAGACCGATCTGAATGCCTCCAAGGACCAAAGTGATGCCTTTAATCCTATCCCTTTAGCTACAGTCAGGGACAAATTTCATCCTGCCTTTTCTAACCAAATGATTCCTGTTGTAGGAACAACACTTTCAGGTAAGCATAAGTAATAACTCAGCTTTTGCTCTGAAAGGCTCCCCTAAGTAACAAGGGGTAATCTTATTTTAAAAAGATCTCTTTAGTTTTCCGAGGGCTATGCAATCAATTCATGATGTCTCCTAAACTTACAGATTTCTTATGACTCGACTTAAATCACCATATTTTCTGGGAAGGAAGAATGCTAATATCTGCTTTCCATGTAAATACAATCTTAAGGGCATCCGTGGCCCTCCTGGAAAGAAAGTGTTGTTTAATTTGTTGTTGGCAGTGCCTCTGAAAGTGGCCTCCTGGCAGCCTGGCAGGCCTCAGAGTTCCCAGTTCATTGGAATAATTGAGCCTAGTCCTTGCTTTGAAGGGACTGCCTGGCATCAGGCTGGCTGCATTCTGCATTCTCATCTGAAAGTGAGACTTGATTAATCCTCACTACCTTGTCAGTCATTGAGTTCTGTGTCATCTAGAATAAGTTGAGTAGGCTGAGAATCACAAGACTTCCGTGGGTTGGGCACTTAATTCTGATGAGATCCAAGTAGCAGATAGATAACTTTTCGAAGGGGTGGACCTAGAGTTCTATCAGAGAGGCAACAAGTCAAAAACACTAGAGAGCATCTCCAAGTGGAGGCTGCCATTTTTTTTGCCAGTGGCTCAAATCATCAAGCTCACTAATTGCAAAGATTTGTAGCTCAAAGGAATCACTAAAGCTCTGAGGTCCCCAGTGCACCAGAATGTCTCCACGTGCAATTATTTTTGCTATTAAAAGAATCTGCTCTGGCACTTGTGTGCATTCATAGTACAAACATGCAAAGCATCCATACCAAGTATACATTCAGCTACCACAATAGGGTTATACATGGAATCAGTTCTTTTGTCCTGGAAGAAAATGTTAATCTTTAATATATTACACAATAAACAAACCGACTTTCGCTGTCCAGGGAGACACTATCTCTAGCTTCCAAAGCTCTTTGTTATATAAATAACCTCGAAAAAAATAGCTCAGAACAAAGGCAGCTTGTACCTGTGCTCATAAAACATACAGAAAATATGAGAGACCTGTGAAGAAGTACCTCTCAGTGGCATCCTCTTAGTAAAGCAATTTATATAAATCTTTGTTTCTAGCTATATTTTTCTTTGGACCTCGAGACAGTGAAAGTAAAAAATGTAGAGCTGGAGGTCAAGTTAAAAGCCACAGGGCCTTCCCTGGCAGTCCAGTGGTTAAGATTCCATTCTTCCAAAGCAAAGGGTGCAGGTTCAATCACTATTTGGGGAACTAAGAACCCACACGCTTCATGACATTGAAACATAGACTTTACCGTATGCTAAACTGGATAGCCAGTGGGAATTTGCTATACGAAGCAGGGAGCTCGAAGCTAGTGCTGTGTGACAACCTAGAGGTGGGATGGGGTGGGAAGTGGGAAAGGGGTTCAGGAGGGAGGGGACCTATGAACACCTATGACTGATTCATACTGATGTATGGCAGAAACCAACACAATACTGTAAAGCCATTATCCTCCAATTAAAATAAAATAACTTTATTTTATTTAAATAAAAACCAGAGTCTTCCCTCGTGGCTCAGTTGGTAGAGAATCTGCCTGCAGGGCAGGAGACCCAGGTTCAATCCCTGGGTCGGGAAGATCCCCTGGAGAAGGACATAGCAACCCACTCCAGGATTCTTGCCTGGAGGATTCCATGGACAGAGGAGCCTGGTGGGCTATAGTCCATGGGGTCACAAAGAGCTGGACATGACTGAGTGACTAACACATTGAAAAATAAAAACTACAATAATAATGACTCTGACTATTACTGTTTTAGTCCATTCCAGCCACTATAATAAAATCCTATAGACTAGGAAACTTATAAACAATAAAAATTTCTCTCACTGTTCTGGAGGCTGGAGGTCTGAGGGGAGGGTGCCTGTGTGGTCAGGTCTATGTCTTGTGAAGGATTGCTCCCCAGTTCATAAATGGTCATCCTCTCACTGTGTCTTCACAAAAAGGGAAGGGGCTTGGGAGCTCTGGGGATGTCTTTTATAAGGGCATTATTCCCATTCATGAAGACTCCACCCTCATGAACTTCCAAAGCCCCCACCTCCTAACACTCTCATGTTGGACATTAAAATTTCAACATATGAATTTGTGGGGTGGGGAACAAGCATTGAGCCCATAGTAATTATTGAATATATCTTATGATTTTGTAGATTCTTATTTATAGTTGAATAACAGTGAAAAGGCATTTTTGGTAGCCACATGTGTTTGGCTCTTTTTCCTGGTGCTGTAGTTGATAAATTCTAACTGTTGAGAGAAAATGAGTGTTTGCCAAGGGAGCAATGTCAGTAGCAATATTTCCAAATGGGAACATGCAGATTAAATGTTTAATTAGCACAAGTTACTTAAAGGCCTCAGATTTTTCTCTCTAGTTCAATTCATTGAATTTTTTTTTCTTTTTTAATCACAATGCCTCACAGAATCTATTTCTTGCTTTGGACAGTATTACCATCCCACCAAAAGAGTCTACATAACTTGGAAGATGAAGAATTCCATGATGTATAAACAAAAATGAAGATTTGTTAAGAAATGAAGGACATATGAGTCTTCATAGATGTTGATGAAGGCCACAGGGATTTGTATGTGTCTGCATGTTTAATACAGGTATATATTATACCTGCACTTTTAAAAGTAAGCTCCACATGCATCAGGATTTTTATGCATATTTTCCAATTGTGTGCCAGCAATTATTTTCCACCTTTAAACATTTAATTTACTTTAATTACTTGCATGGTTATTACTGAAATGAAGCTAATTCTCTTCTTAGAAACTTCAGCTCATTCTCCTCATCATCTCAGCCTCTGCTGCCATCCTCTATAGCTTCTTTGTGTGAAGGAGAAACAATCTTTCTCTTTTCCAAAAGGAGAACAGAAAAGGAGACATGGCCATCATATTCTATCTCTTAAGTTTCCATGACTGACATTAATTTACTTTGGAGAGTATTTTTTTCCTCTTCTTAACATTTTAATGGCTTTCTAGCAAATACTCTTTGACTTGACCTTGATGTTAACATAATCCAAAATTAAGCTGACTGAAAGAACACTGCATAGGCCTGAAAATAAAGCAACCTCACATATAAGGTAATTTTCCCAATGATAATTTTTTGACCCATTTGAATAGATACCTTTTTAGAGATGTAGATGAAATTGTCAAATTTCAACTTACAATTTTGGGGTGTTCATTTAGTTACATATTAATTACATATTAAGTAGTGTTTAATATGTATTATAAACAGAGACGATTTTATAATATATATCATAGAAATACTGCTTTTTCATTCTTTTTCCTGAAAAAATTCACTCAAATGCTTTATCTATACTTTTTATATCAATCTCAATCGTTACTAGAACAATCTTATAGTCATCAACACAGTATTCTAGAGTGTATCATCTTCTTTTTCTTTTTGGACACACCAAGCAGCATGTGAGATCTTAATTCCCTGACCAGGGATCAAACCCACATCTCCTGCATTGGAAGCACAGAGTCTTAACCGCTGGTCCACCAGGGAAGTCCCATAGAGTATATCATCTATCTGTCCATGTAATTTTTGGTGATACAGAATCTACATGTGATGTTATCCCTGAATATTATATTCCAAGGTATATATTTATGCATTTATTTAGCAAATATTTGTGGAACATGACCTGTGGGTTGGGAACAGATCTAAGCCCTCCCGCATGTTAGAGATTCAGTAGTAAGTAACCTATGGCACATAAGTTCTGATAGAGTTTATGTTCTGGTGGAGGAAGACATACCACAAATATCTGTCCGGTATATTCTGTGAAGTGCTGTGAAGACAAAGGAGAAGAGGATGGAGGCTGATGATGGAGCATGAGATGTTTCTGTAGGATGTCAGAGAAGGCCTCTTTGAGGATTCTATTAACTATTTATTTTGTTTTCTTATTTTGAAGCTTTGACATCTTGATTTTCCTGACCCTGTAGGGACTATTTCTCTTGGTTAGCCAACTCCTAGAAATATAAACAGCTTTCTCATTACTGTGTGTTTCAAACTTAAACCAACCAATGCAGAACCCACACCATGATCACTTCCTTCACTGGGCTCACCTGGACCACTATCCAGCTACCCTAATCACTCCGGGTCCAGGAACCAGGCAACTGGTGACAGCCTCCTACATCAGACAGTTAATTGAAATTAGTCACACTGACCAATCCTAACCTTGCTTATCCTGCCTTTTCCAGGGAAACCACAGTCTAGGCTCTTGCCCATAGCACCCTGCGTCCATCCTGACTGACCCTGGTGTTTCCACGGGTGGTCCAGCCTGGTGCAATGTACCGGCTTCTCTGGACAACTACGTACAGCAAACCCTCCTTTCCATGGCAGTGTTTCCTGGTCTTCTGGCCTTACCATACCTCAAATTATCTATGAATAAATTGTGTTTTAAGACAGAGGGTGTGACATTGGAGCAGACAGCTGGATAAAGTAGGGAGTGAGACATGAGTTTGTCTGGGGAAAGAACATTCCACAGAGAGAACTCATGGGTTCTTGGCCATCTTTGAGGAGCAGGCAATTTGCTGTGTGGCCAGAGCTGGTTGAGCAGAAGAGGGAAAGCCAGGAGATACATCAGAGAGAATGTCCTAATGCACGCAATTAAATGAAAGCAGTGCCATAGTCTGAATGCCTGTTGTTGTTCGGCCACTAAGCCCTGTCCAACTCGCTATGACCCCATGGATTGCAGCGTAACAGTGCTGTAGTCTGAATGTCCCTGTCTCCCCTAAATTCACAGAAAGAGGCCCTAATCTCAGTGTGAGTGTATCTGGAGTTGCGGCCTCCAGGAGGTCAAGAGTGGGGGCCTCATGATGAGATTGGTGCTCTTAAAAGAGTACAAAAGAGAGATGATCTCTCTCTATTAGATGAAAACACAGTAAGAAGGTATCTGTAAACAAGAAAAAGGGCCCTCACCCCAAAACAAATCTGGCACCTTATTGGACTCCCTAGCCTCTAGAACTGGGAGAAATAAATTTCTGTTGTAAGCCACCTGGTCTGTGGTGTTTCTGTTACAGTGTGCATGCTAAGTCCCTTCAGCTGTATCTGACTCTTTGCAACCTATAGTCTGTAGCCCGCCAGGCTCCTCTGTCCATGGGATTTTCCCAGCAAGAATACTGGAGTGGGTTGCATTTCCTTTTCCAGGGGATCTTCCTGACCCCAGGGATGGAACCCGCATCTCTTAAGTCTCCTGCATTAGCAGGCAGATTCTTTTACTGCTTGCACCACTTGGGAAGCCCTGTAACAGCAGCACGAACTGAGACAGGTAGGCACCTGAGGTTCACCTGAGACCATCAGTACCTGGACTGTCAGTGGGGAGAAGCCAAGAAAAGTCCAGGTACTGGATCACTTCTGTAGAGAATTGTCAAAGGCAGAGACTGGAACAGGCAGATAGTTCAAGTCTCCCGTGAGGTAGCGCTCAGTACAAAAGGGACCAAGGGATGAGTTCCATGCATAACTAGAGTCTTTCCTTATCGTGTTTGCTGACTATAATGGATTATAGTGTTGACTCATAAAAAAAAGCTTTATGTTTCCTCAAACCAGGGCACTTGAAAATGACCTGCTAGAACACTTTCTAACACCATTCACAAAAATAAACTCAAAATGGATTAAAGATCTAAATGTAAGACCAGAAACTATAAAACTCCTAGAGGAGAACATAGGCAAAATACTCTCCGACATAAATCACCGCAGGATCCTCTATGATCCACCTCCCAGAATTCTGGAAATAAAAGCAAAAATAAACAAATGGGATCTAATTAAAATTAAAAGCTTCTGCACAACAAAGGAAACTATAAGCAAGGTGAAAAGACAGCCTTCGGAATGGGAGGAAATAATAGCAAATGAAGCAACTGACAAACAACTAATCTCAAAAATATACAAGCAACTCCTGCAGCTCAATTCCAGAAAAATAAATGACCCAATCAAAAAATGGGCCAAAGAACTAAATAGACATTTCTCCAAAGATGACATACGGATGGCTAACAAACACATGAAAAGATGCTCAACATCACTCATTATCAGAGAAATGCAAATTAAGACCACAATGAGGTACCATTTCACACCAGTCAGAATGGCTGCGATCCAAAAGTCCACAAGCAATAAATGCTGGAGAGGGTGTGGAGAAAAGGGAACCCTCTTACACTCTTGGTGGGAATGTAAACTAGTACAGCCACTATGGAGAACACTGTGGAGATTCTTTCAGTTCAGTTCAGTCGCTCAGTCGTGTCCGACTCTTTGCGACCCCACGAATCGCAGCACATCAGGCCTCCCTGTCCATCACCATCTCCCGGAGTTCACTCAGATTCACGTCCATCGAGTCAGTGATGCCATCCAGCCATCTCATCCTCGGTCATCCCCTTCTCCTCCTGCCCCCAATCCCTCCCAGCATCAGAGTCTTTTCCAATGAGTCAATTCTTTGCATGAGGTGTCCAAAGTACTGGAGCTTCAGCTTTAGCATCATTCCTTCCAAAGAAATCCCAGGGTTGGTCTCCTTCACAATGGACTGGTTGGATCTCCTTGCAGTCCAAGGTACTCTCAAGAGTCTTCTCCAGCACCACAGTTCAAACGCATCAATTCTTCGGCGCTCAGCCTTCTTCACAGTCCAAGTCTCACATCCATACATGACCACTGGAAAAATCATAGCCTTGACTAGATGGACCTTAGTCGGCAAAGTAATGTCTCTGCTTTTGAATATGCTATCTAGGTTGGTCATAACTTTTCTTCCAAGGAGTAAACGTCTTTTAATTTCATGGCTGCAGTCACCATCTGCAGTGATTTTGGAGCCCCAAAAAAATAAAGTCTGACACTGTTTCCACTGTTTCCCCATCTATTTCCCATGAAGTGATGGGACCGGATGCCATGATCTTCGTTTTCTGAATGTTGAGCTTTAAGCCAACTTTTCCACTCTCCTCTTTCACTTTCATCAAGAGGCTTTTTAGCTCCTCTTCACTTTCTGCCATAAGGGTGGTGTCATCTGCATATCTGAGGTTATTGATATTTCTCCTGCAATCTTGATTCCAGCTTGTGTTTCTTCCATTCCAACATTTCTCATGATGTACTCTGCATATAAGTTAAATAAGCAGGGTGACAATATACAGCCTCGACGTACTCCTTTTCCTATTTGGAACCAGTCTGTTGTTCCATGTCCAGTTCTAACTGTTGCTTCTTGGCCTGCATACAGATTTCTCAAGAGGCAGGTTAGGTGGTCTGGTATTCCCATCTCTTTCAGAATTTTCCACAGCTTATTGTGATCCACACAATCAAAGGCTTTGGCATAGTCAATAAAGCAGAAATAGATGTTTTTCTGGAACTCTCTTGCTTTTTCCATGATCCAGCAGATGTTGGCAATTTGATCTCTGGTTCCTCTGCCTTTTCTAAAACCAGCTTGAACATCAGGGAGTTCCTGGTTCACGTATTGCTGAAGCCTGGCTTGGAGAATTTTGAGCATTACTTTACTAGCATGTGAGATGAGTGCAATTGTGTGGTAGTTTGAGCATTCTTTTGCATTGCCTTTAAAAAGCATCACTACGAACAAAGCTAGTGGAGGTGATGGAATTCCAGTTGAGCTCTTTCAAATCCTGAAAGATGATGCTGTGAAAATGCTGCACTCAATATGCCAGCAAGTTTGGAAAACTCAGCAGTGGCCACAGGACTGGAAAAGGTCAGTTTTCATTCCAATTCCAAAGAAAGGCAATGCAAAAGAATACTCAGACTACCTCACAGTTGCACTCATCTCACATGCTAGTAAAGTAATGCTCAAAATTCTCCAAGCCAGACTTCAGCAATAAAAACTACAAATAGAACTGCCTTATGACCCAGCAATCCCACTGCAGGGCATACACACCGAGGAAACCAGAATTGAAAGAGACATGTATACCCCAATGTTCATTGTAGCACTGTTTATAATAACCAGGACATGGAAGCAACCTAGATGCCCATCAGCAGATGAATGGATAAGAAAGCTGTGATACAGATACACTATGGAGTATTACTCAGCCATTAAAAAGAATACATTTGAATCAGTTCTAATGAGGTGGATGAAACTGGAGCCTATTATACAGAGTGAAGTAAGCCAGAAAGAAAAACACCAATACAGTATACTAACACATATGTATGGAATTTAGAAAGATGGTAATGATAACCCTGTATGCGAGACAGCAAAAGAGACACAGATGCAAAGAATAGACTTTTGGACTCTGTGGGAGAGGGCGAGGGTGGGATGATTTGGGAGAATGGCATTGAAACATGTATACTATCATGTAAGAAACGAATCGCTAGTCTAGGATCGATACAGGATACAGGATGCTTGGGGCTGGTGCACTGGGATGACCCAGAGAGATGATATGGGGAGGGTGGTGGGAGGGGGATTCAGGGTTGGGAACTCATGTACACCTGTGGTGGATTCATGTCAATGTATGGCAAAACCAATACAGTATTGTAAAGTAAAAAATAAAATGAAACAAAAAGAAAATGACCTGCTGGATCATTCTTATGCCCCAGCTATTATTATGCATGTTGACTAAAGAAAGCTTCCTTTCCTGTTAGTTTTCTTCAAGTAGGGAAAATTTTAGGTCACTGGGAAGGGAGGAGGTCAAAACAGCATCATCTTTGGCCAGGATGGATGCATACATGTTGAAATGCAATGCTTATTGTGCATGTGGTGGGTGCAATTAATATGCATGTGGTGGTTACAAATTAATTAGAAAGTCTTTCTTGCATATCTTATCACTGCTCCAGCCCTGAGGGAGGCTCAGAAGTAGGAGGCGATATTCACCTCAAAGAGGAGTCGTCAAGATAAGCGCAGATGAAACAACCGACACATAAGAAGAAGCACAATTTTGTGGTATTAATTCCAACATTTTTATAAACTCAGAGGAGAAGAGATAAGAAGTATAGGCAGAATGAATGAAAAGCTTGATTTTTCATTTTGATTTTGACCTCAAAGAGAGCAGGATGGCAGAAGAAGCTGCAAGAAGGGAGAAAACCATGAAAGCAGAAGAGGACACACAACCCAAAAAAGAGAAAAATATGGAGAATATATATGTCGTGGTGGTGGTGTAGTCGCTCAGTCATGTCTGACTCTTTGCAACCCTCTGGACTGTAGCCTGCCAGGCTCCTCTGTCCATGGGATTCTCCAGGCAAGAATATTGGAGTGGGTTGCCATTTCCTTCTCCAGGGGATCTTCCCAACCCAGGGATCAAACCTGGGTCTCCTGCATTGCAGGCAAATTCTTTACCAACTGAGCTACAAGGGAAGCCCAAGTATGTATGTATGTATGTATGTATGTATACATATATATATATATACACATATATATATAAATAGTTTGGCTCTTGAAAACAAGATAAATGAAAATTTCTCATAGAGTCAAGAAGAACATTGGTAGATTCCAGGTGCTGGGAGTGAGGGGTGGGGAGAGGAGATGGGGATTTAGGGTTTAAAGGGGACAGAGTTGCAGTTTAAGAAAGTGAAAAATTCGACAGACAGATGATGATGAGTTTCACAACAATGTGAATATACTTAGTGCCGCTGAATGGTGCAGTTAAATATGGCTAAAATAATATGTTTGATATCATGTGATTTTTACCACAGTTTAAAAAAAATTTTTTTAAAGATAAGAAGTTAGTGATAACTAGAGAAAATGGAGTCACATTGGGGTCATTTTTTAAACAAAGAAGTGACATGAGGTAACACTTGATGAGAGTGTTTCTGTTAGAATTAAACTGAATGGTTCAAGGATAAAATAGTCAAGGTAATGGATGATAGAGTAAGGCAGATTAATTTCCATAATAAAGTACCACAAAGGGTATGATTTAAAATAACTCTACCATATTATCTAAGGGTTCTGGAAGCAAGAAGTTCAAAATTTTGGTGTTAGTAGAGATTTGCCTCCTTCAAGGTGTTGGAGACCCTGAGGGAGAATTTTTTTCTAGGATCTGCTCTTGGTTCTGGCAGCTACCAGCAATCTTGGGCACTTCTTGGCTTAAAGTCATGTCTCTCCAATCCCTGCCTCCTTAGAAACATGGTATTCTCTTCCTGTCTGTTTGTACCAAAATTTCCCTTTTCTTATAAGGTCACCTGTCAAGGGGAGTTAGATACCACCTTGATCTACTATGATCTCATTTTAACGTGATTAGATCTGTATAGATAGATCCTATTTCCAAATAAGATTATGTTCACAGGTACCAGGAGTTAAAAGCAGAATATATCTATTTGGAAGCTAAGTTGCTTCAGTTGTGTCTGACTCTTTGCGATCCCATGGACTGTAAACCACCAGGCTTCTCTGTCCATGGAATTTTCCAGGCAAGAATACTGGTTGCCATTTCCTTCTTCAATCTATTTGGGGGACAAAATTAAACCCACAAGATGAGTATTTGGTACTAACCCTAACTCAAAAAAGATGTCCTTTTCATTATAAGGGACTGGAATACAAAAGTAGGAAGTCAAGAAACACCTGGAGTAACAGGCAAATTTGGCCTTGGAGTACAGAATGAAGCAGGGCAAAGGCTAATAGAGTTTTGCCAAGAGAACGCACTGGGCATAGCAAACACCCTCTTCCAACAACACAAGAGAAGACTCTATACATGGACTTCACCAGATGGTCAACATCGAAATCAGATTGATTATATTATTTGCAGCCAAAATGGAGAAGCTCTATACAGTCGGCAAAAAAAAAAAAGACCGGGAGATGACTGTGGCTCAGATCATGAACTCCTTATTGGCAAAATCAGACTTAAATTGAAGAAAGTAGGGAAAACCACTAGACTATTCAGGCATGACCTAAGAAAATCCCTTATGATTATACAGTGGAAGTGAGAAATAGATTTATGGGACTAGATTTGATAGACAGAGTGCCTGATGAACTATGGACGGAGGTTCTTGACATTGTACGTGAGACAGGGATCAAGACCATCTCCAAGAAAAAGAAATGCATAAAAGCAAAATGGCTGTCTGGGGAGGCCTTGCAAATAGCTGCAAAAAGAAGAGAAGTGAAAAGCAAAGGAGAAAAGGAAAGATATAAGCATCTGAATGCAGAGTTCCAAAGAATAGCAAGGAGAGATAAGAAAGCATTCCTCAGAGATCAATGCAAAGAAATAGAAGAAAACAATAGAATGGGAAAAACTAGAGATCTCTTCAAGAAAATTAGATATACCAACGGAACATTTCATGCAAAGATGTGCTCAATAAAGGACAGAAATGGTATGGACCTAACAGAAGCAGCAGATATTAAGAAGAGGTGGCAAGAATACACGGAAGAACTGTACAAAAAAGATCTTCACGACCCAGATAATCATGATGGTGTGATCACTCATCTAGAGCCAGACATCCTGGAATGTGAAGTCAAGTGGGCCTTAGAAAGCATCACTATGAACAAAGCTAGTGGAGGTGATGGAATCCCAGTTGAGCTATTTCAAATCCTAAAAGATGATGCTGTGAAAGTGTTGCACTCAATATGCCAGCAAATTTGGAAAACTCAGCAGTGGCCACAGGAGTGGAAAAGGTCAGTTTTCGTTCCAATGCCAAAGAAAGGCAATGCCAAAAATGCTCAAACTACCGCACAATTGCACTCACCTCACATGCTAGTAAAGTAATGCTTAAAATTCTCCAAGCCAGACTTCAGTACTATGTGAACTGTGAACTTCCAGATGTTCAGGCTGGTTTTAGAAAAGGCAGAGGAACCAGAGATCAAATTGCCAACATCTGCTGGATCATGGAAAAAGCAAGAGAGTTCCAGAAAAACATCTATTTCTGCTTTATTGACTATGCCAAAGCCTTTGACTGTGTGGATCACAATAAACTGTGGAAAATTCTGAAAGAGATGGGAATAGGAGACCACCTGACCTGCCTCTTGAGAAACCTATATGCAGGTCAGGAAGCAACAGTTAGAACTGGACATGGAACAACAGACTGGTTCCAAACAGGAAAAAGAGTCCGTCAAGGCTGTATATTGTCACCCTGCTTATTTAACTTATATGCAGAGTACATCATGAGAAACACTGGGCTGGAAGAAACACAAGCTGGAATCAAGATTGCCGGAAGAAATATCAATAACCTCAGATATGCAGATGACACCACCCTTATGGCAGAAAGTGAAGAGGAACTAAAAAGCCTCTTGATGAAAGTGAAAGAGGAGAGTGAAAATGTTGGCTTAACGCTCAACATTCAGAAAACGAAGATCATGGCATCCAGTCCCATCACTTCATGGGAAATAGAGGGGGAAACAGTGGAAACAGTGCAGACTTTATTTTTTGGGGCTCCAAAATCACTGCAGATGGTGATTGCAGCCATGAAATTAAAAGACGCTTACTCCTTGGAAGGAAAGTTATGACCAACCTAGATAGCATATTCAAAAGCAGAGACATTACTTTGCCAACAAGGGTCCATCTAGTCAAGCCTATGGTTTTTCCTGTGGTCATGTAAGGATGTGAGAGTTAGACTGTGAAGAAAGCTGAGCACCGAAGAATTGATGCTTTTGAACTGTGGTGCTGGAGAAGACTCTTGAGAGTCCCTTGGACTGCAAGGAGATCCAATCAGTCCATTCTAAAGGTGATCAGTCCTGGGTGTTCATTGGAAGGACTGATGCTGAAGCTGAAACTCCAATACTTTGGCCACCTCATGCGAAGAGTTGACTCATTGGAAAAGACCCTGATGCTGGGAGGGATTGGGGGCAGGAGGAGAAGGGGATGACAGAGGATGAGATGGCTGGATGGCATCACAGACTCGATGGACATGAGTTAGAGTAAACTCCGGGAGTTGATAATGGACAGGGAGGCCTGGAGTGCTGCAATTCATGGGGTCACAAACAGTTGGACACGACTGAGCGACTGAACTGAACTGAACTGAGCAGGTGATGTGGCCTGAATTGTATCCCCTCCAAATTCAACTGCTGAAGTCCTAATCCCCAGGGTAATGGTACTAGAAAATGAGGCCTTTGGACAGTCATCAGGTTTAAGTGAGGTCCTGAGAGTGGGGCCAGTGTGATGGAATTTGGGCCCTTGTGGCTCCGTGGTGAAGAGTCCACCTGCAAGTGAAGGAGACTCAGGTTTCATCCCTGGGTCGGGAGGATCCCCTGGGTAAGGAAATGGCAACCCACTCCAGTATTCTTGCCTAGAAAATCCCATGGACAGAGGAGCCTGGCGGGCTACAGTCTATGGGATCACAAAGAGTCAGACACAATTTAGCGAGTGAGCATGCAAAGAAGAGACACCAACGAGGTTGCTCACTATCTCTCTCTCTCCGCCAAGGGAGGACACAGCAAGAAGGCAGTCACTGGCCAGCCAGAAAGGGAGGCCTCATCAGGAAACCAAATTGGCCAGCACCTTAATCTTAGACTCACCAGCCCCCGGAACTGTAAGAACAAAATTGCTTTTAAAGGCACCCAGTCTCTGGTATTTTTGTTATGGCATCCTGAGCTCACTAATGAGTGAGCAGGTGCTTCATTCATTGGTCATTACCAGTGCCCCTTCAGTGCTAGCTTTGGATGGCATGGACCAGGGTATTGCAGCTGATTCATTAATGCGTTTAAAAACCTATGTATATGTATGAAGATTTATCCTCTATCTTATTCCCAGAAGGACTTTGGTATCTATTCCAATTGTGACAGGAAGAGTGGAAAAGCAAGTAGGAATGTGACAATTTAATTTGTGATGATGATAATAATAATGTGAAAATAAGAATTGCAAAACAATACTTTCAACTCCAAGACAAGAATGTAGAAGAAATGGGAGATTTCCTGACAGAATTAAAAATACCCAAATTAAATTAAAACATAAAAAAACATGATTAGACCAATTAGCATAGATGAGATTGAAAAGGTGATTAAAGGATGTTCATTAATAAAACTCCAGAACCAGATGGTCTCATAGCTGAATTTTATCTAATCATTAAAAAAAGCAGATGATTCTATCATTTATGAAACTATTTTCCACCCCCCAAAGATGGAAAACTCAATAGTTCCTTTCATAAATCCAGCTCAAGTTTCATATCAAAATTTTATAGCAATAGTACATAACAGAAAGTTATAAACAATCATCAACACTAAATATAGGTGAAAAAATTATAGCTAAAATACTGGCAAATAAAATCCAAAGGCCTAATGTACTATGACTAAGTAGAAATATGTTCTAAGAATGCAAGGCTTATTTTTATTATCAGGCAATCTGTCAACGCAATTCAATCCATTAAAGTGAAAAGAAAAGGCATTTAATTAGATTAATAGATGCTAAAAAATATTTAATAAAGTAGAGAAGACATTCTTAATTAAAAAACTCTAGGTTATACGAGAATGAATAAATACCATTTAGGAAAGGCAAATTACAAATATTACTCCAAGTGGCCCAACAGTAAAATCAGGCCCAGGCAGGTAATGCCTGCGATTATTACCACCCTATAAAACAACAGTATTTTAGAGATGGGGGTTTCCCAGGTGGTGCTTGTGGTAAAGAACCCGCCTGCCAGTGCAGAAAACTTAAGAGACTCGGGTTCAACCCCTGGGTTGAGAAGATCCCCTGGAGGAGGGCATGGCAACCCACTCCAGTATTCTTGCCTGGGAAATCCCATGGACAGAGGAGCCTGGTGGGCTACAGTCCATGGGGTTGAAAGAGTTGGACATGACTGAGGTGACTTAGCATTACACATAAAGCAACAGTATTTTAGAGATGGGTCTAGATAGACTTCTGAAATGGCCTCCAGGCTTCCCTGCCTCCTAGAGTTCATGGCATTTTACAATCAATCTCCTCCTCTTGAGTGATGACTGTCTCTACAGACTTTTGAATGAGTAGAATATGGCAAAGATGGTGGGCTATTACTGTCCAGATTAGGTTACAAAGATGGTAACCTTTGCTAGCACTCTCCTACTCTCTCTGGCTCTTGCTTCTTCTGGTGAAGCAAGCTGCCACATGGGAAGCTGCCCTGTGAAAAGCCTCAAGCAACAAGGATATGCATATAGTGAAGCTTTGGTGGGGCCAGTACTGTGACTTTGGACTTTTTGGACTATAGTATGAGGGCAGAGCATTGGGGAATGTAGTAATTTATAAGGGTCTGGCATTTAATTTCTTCACACCCAAGAGGCTTAAGTTTAGGTTGCACAGTATTCTGGCATTTGACTATTCATTGCAGTTTCTGGTGATATCATCCCCAGGCAAGGAGAAATGTCTAACCAGGTACTTGTGTGTGCATGTCCAACGCTTTGAGATCCCATGGACTGTAGCTCTCCAGGCTTCTCTATCCATGCAATTTCCCAGGCAAGAATACTGGAGTGGGTTGCCATGCCCTCCTCCAGGGGATCTTCCCCACTGAAGGATCAAACCTGTGTCTCCTGCATTGCAGGAGCTCTTTACTGCTGAGGTTCCAGGGAAGCCCTATCCAGGTACCCACTGGATCTTAATCAAAGGCTCCGAGCCTCAGTAGAGGCATGTAGACATAAGCCTGAAGGTAAATTGAACCAAGGACACTGGAGGCTGTATTCGTAAGGCCAGTTTCAACATTTTGTTGGAAGAATTTCTCCAGTGTATTTGCTTTACAGGTTGTAGATTTTGCAAAACAGGCATCAACTGGTATCTTGTCGAAGCTGAAACCAAGGATATATTGGTTTTTCCCCTACTTCTCAGGTACCCTTGAGTATCTAATATAGCCTTCTACCAAATTAAGTTCTAGGCCTGGAAAACACAATTGTTTCCTGCTCTAGGGACTGTGATTTGACATGTTTTCTAAATTTGGTGGGTGTAAGATCCTATTAAACTGTGCTGTTGTTGAGTTGGTCAGTCGTCTACAACTCTTTGTGACCTCGTGGACTGTAGCCCACCAGACTCCTCTGTCCAGGGAATTTCCCACTGGAGTAGGTTGCCATTTCCTCCTCCAGGGGGTCTTCCTGACCCAGGAATCCAACCTGCGTCCTCTGTATTGCAGGTAGGTTCTTACTGCTGAGCCACCAGGGATGCTCCCTATAACAGGCTTCCTACTGTACTTCCTATTAATTCTTTGGAGTCTATTTTTAAAAACGAAGGATAGGAGACCCTTGATGTTGTCATTTCTGAGGCCCTGAAGAAACTACAGACAATCCAGTTGGAGAAAACCCAGGCTACAGCTGCCAAGTCTCAACTCAACTGAGACATGCAGAATTTTATATGCTGGACTAAGCAAAATAAAACATTACAGAGGACAGTCCTTGGTTGAATTTAACAAACACTTTGGATTTTAAAATTCTAAGTCCATGGGTAAGATAATTTAATTTTGGTCTCTAAAGCACAGTAAATTCTTTCAACATCAAACTGCAATGAGATTTGTCATTTAATTCTCTTTGGAAATTTGAAATTGAAAGAGGAGTTTATATTAAAATCTGGAGTACCTAAATGGCTATGTGTTGAATTGTGTCCTCCCCAGATTTATATGCTGAATCCTAACTACCAGAACCTCAGAATGGCTATATTTGAACAGCCATATACAGTGGCTATATTTAAACACAGGGTCTTTAAAGAGGTAACATAGTTCATGAGGTCATTAGGGTGGGCCCTAGTCCAATCTGACTGGTGTCCTTATAGAAAGAAGAGATTACAACAGTCGGGTCCAGAGGGAAAGCCATGTGAAGACAAGGAGAAGGTAACCGTCTGTAACTTAAGGAGACAGAACTCAGAAGAAACCAATCTTGCTATCAACTGAAAGGAAATGCACAGCCTAAGAGTTGAGAAATGAGTTTTATTTGGCAGAATTTCTAAAGACTTCAAGCCTGGAAGACAGCTTCTCAGATAACTCTGAGGGACTGCTCCAAAGAGGTAAAGGAGAAGCCAGGACATAAGGGTTTTCGCAACAAAGACCAGGTAGTCAGAACTTCAAAAGATGGCTTGTAATTAAAGAAAACCAGATGTTTCGTGTTAATGAATTTAGTACTTTTCCTTGTATGGCAAAGGACTTCCCTGGTGGCTCAGTGGTAAAGAATCTGCCTGCCAGTGCAGGAGATCCCCAGATCAGGAAAATCCCCTGGAGAAGGAAACAGCAACCCACTGCAGTATTCTTGCCTGGAGAATTCCATGCCCAGAGGAGCCTGGCAGACTACAGCCCATGGGGTCTCAACAGGGTCGGACACAACTTAGTGGCTAAACAAAAACAAAGTTTGAAGACTTGAATTGGGCATATATATAAAAGGACTATCCCAGTGAACTACTCTTTTGACTGGGTGGGAAGTGTTTTGAAATTCCAGGATTTGGCTAGCTGACATAATTCAATTCTCCAACTAAACTGTGTTCTCCCAACTTCATTTCAGTTATAAAGGTGGTATTTTTATTTCCCACCTGCCTGATCTTTTATTACTGAGTTTCTTCAGAATAGGATGTGGAGTAAAAATGCCTTCTCAAAGACACCAACAAATGATTCTACGTGTTGAAATTTCCCATCCTAAAAAGTGCATTTTTTGAAAGTAGAGGATTGCTATTATTCTTGCAAACTGGATGGGTTTAACAATGTTTTCTGTGTCATCTGACTCTAAGAGTGTCAAAAGATTAAAGACAGAATCAGTGACTGACTTCCTCTCTTTGTTGTAGGCTACATTCTAACCAGGGAGGGCCTAGTTTTTACAATATATATTTAATGTTGAATGCTCAGTTCAATGGCAGGTCCAATTTGATGTTAGCGCCAGTGCACAAGGGTTCCTTGTTCCGCACATCCTCACCGACACCTGCTGGCAGTGTGGCATCTTATTGCTGGAATATGCAGCTTCATTTTGGCTGGTTCTAAGGCAAATGAGCATCATTTTCACAGCAGTATCTTAGAGTGAGCAGGTGCTACATTATTTTTGAATGAGAAGACTCTCTGGTCTTTCCTAAGCTGTTCTCCTCCCTTCTAAAATCAGAGGAGAAACTCTCTGACTCAGAAGGTCCCCATACAATTTCTGTTTGCAGCAATCTTGAAGGTTCAGCATTCATGATTTGCTTGAGTATCTCCCCACCTCTTGTTTTTCCTTCTCTTCCCCACCTCCGCCTTCTGTCTACTGTAGCTGAGGATGGATCTGGGTCAGAAGAGAAAATTTTTAAACCCAGTTTCTTGCCTACAGGTCTAACTCTCACAAATATTAATGGAAAGCTTTGAGGTTTTTCTTCATCAAGGGGTCAGTTATTGCCTCCTGTTGGCCTTTATTTTCTTCCTATTCCCATCCCACCATCAAGAAACCAGCATCTTGGGACTTACCTGGTGGTCCAATGGTTAAGAATCTGCTTTCCAATGCGAGGGACGTGGGTTCGAGTCCTGGTTGGGGGAACTAAGACCCCATGAGCTGTGGGGCAACAAAGAGCCTGCATGCCCCAACCAGGGCCTGACGCAGCTGAAAATAAATAAGGAAAAGACAAGATGGAAGAAACCAGCACCTTACCTCCAGAAGATGTTTTCTCCTAAGATGCCACTGAGAGAGAGCCCCACTATTTTCACATTTTAAACTAGAGCTTTCTTCTTTAGCCACAGTTATTGTCAGGATACAGGTGTCTGCCCAATAAAACTTGGTAAATGGGAACTGTTTTCCCAGGCAGGGCTGGTCTCAGTTTTCATATCATAGCATAGAGGCAACTTTAATATTTTTCCCTTTAGAACCAAGCATGCTCCCAGGAAACAGATCCAATAGACAAAATAAAAATGAAACACATATCTCAGAGACCTCAAATAAGCGGCAATTTAACTTTAGCTCTTTGTAGCTGAAATTGCACTGTGTTGTAACACTTAGAGCGCTTACCGTCCAAAGTCCCTAAATGTAGAGGGTGATAAAAGCCTCATGTCCTCTGTTTCTGCAGCTTTTTATTTGTAAACCTTGAATCACCCAAAGGTGAATACAGAAACCTGTGGGTCTGCAATTGATTTCTTTATTTGAAATGACAAATTCATCCGTTTTCATAAGTTATTATGAATAAAACATATAGCAATGGTATATTACTATCCTAGTATGGTTTAATCATATTTCTCAGCTATTTTATGAATAATTAAAAAGATTTTTAGTAGATTCTCTTTTTTACTTAAATATCACTAAATATATTATCTATGATAATCATTGTTCATTAACAGAGAAGGCTAGACATTTTGGTGGCTCTAAATTCTCTTTTTAATTTACCTTCTTGTTATTGTCAAGAAGCTTCCAACTGAACCTTCTTCTACTTGACCCTCCTCATTCCATCCTCCTGTGAGTGTCCCTGGGCTCATGTAGACCTAGGTGATATTTTTTTCTTTTTTTTTTAAATCATTTTTTCTTGATTATAATTAATGCCCAATGTTGAGTTAGTTTCAAGTGTACAAGAAAGCAATTTGATTATATAAATATATATTTGATTTTATATGGAGAGATAAATACAGATAATTCTTTTTCAGGTTCTTTTCCATTATAGGTTATTACAAGGTATTAAGTTTCCTGTGCTATACTGTAAGTCCTTGGTGTTTGTTTTTTGTTGTTTGTTTGTTCTTAATAAGTATTTTTTTACAGTAGATTCTTGTTGGTTATTCATTTTAACAAACCTAGATGATTCCCTTTAGATTAGGTACTCCCATCAAAGCATGGAAGGTGAGTTACCCATTCCAGGCACTTTTCCAAATATAAGGACGTGCCTTAAGACTGTCAAAGTCATTGAAAAAACCAGTTTAAAAGAGTGAATGTGGGTTATGTTGCATCTGTACATTTAGGTTTTTTTCCTGCTGGCTAGCTGAAATAAGTCTCTTTGAAGAAAAGAAAAAAAGAAGAAGTACCACCCTATTTATCAATTCAGTATATGATGTGAAGAACCAGCCCAGACTACTCTATTTTATTAAATGTCCATGGCAGGGAAGAAATGAAAAAGTGCATTGTCAGACAGAGTTCAATTGACATAATGGGACAGGATTTATACTTGTCCTACTGAAAGAATCTAACTTCAACAGGGAAAAAAAGCAGACAAGGGATTCTGGGTATTCATTCTAAGCGTTCTCATTAAAGAAGAATTCTCTCACACATGTATCTCTCTGCACAGCAAAATTGAACTTGGAAATGTGCTGGGCAACCATGCCTTCTGGTAAGACCTTGACCCAATCCTGTAAAGTAGAATGAACTTCTTTCCCCAGAAAGCTATCTGGAATCCTTGGATGAAAATAGAAGTGCAAAGTGCTACTTTTAAATAAGTAAGGATTTTTACTGCTAAAAACAGCATGGGCAAATGGACAGTTTTGCCTCTTGAAACTGCTGATTCTGCAGACATGGATGAGGTGTGAAGTGTGGGAGGCATGTGACCCATGCTCACCTCCTCTCCCTTCCTGTGGGCTAAGCTCAGTCCCCTGCAGTTGATAATCTTTTGTGAATGCTGCTGCTGCTGCTGCTAAGTCACTTCAGTTGTGTCCAACTCTGTGCGACCCCATAAACGGTAGCCCGCCAGGCTCCCTCATCCCTGAGATTCTCCAGGCAAGAGCACTGGAGTGGGCTGCCATTTCCTTCTCCAACGCATGAAAGTGAAGTCGCTCAGTTGTGTCCGACTCTTAGCGACCCCATGGACTGCAGCCTACCAGGCTCCTCCGTCCATGGGATTTGCCAGGCAAGAGTACTGGTGTGGGGTACCATTGCCTTCTCCATGAATACTAGGGCCCAATCAATGCCAATCTTCCCTAACTCCACAGCAATGAGCTTCCTTTGCATTTTTAAGACGCTTTATTATTTATTTTACTTAATGTACTTATTGGCTGCACCACGTGACACACAGGCTCCTACTCTCCCAGCCAGGGATTGAGCCTGTGCCCCTTGCATTGGGAGTTCAGAGTCTTGACCACTGGACTGCCAGGGAAGTTCATCCATCTTTGGCCAGTCAACATTGAATTGACCCTTGGTTTTATACTACAACACTCTCAATTAGACATCCTTTTATCTAATTCCTCTACATTGTTTCTCAAGGGGGTGTAGTTTCAGTGGGAACCAGGCACAAAGGCATGACAAATTTGGCCTCAGTGGTATAGGAAGCAGAAAGCTATGTCATGAAACAGTCTCCCCAGAGAGAGCCCATTCATTATCATGCCTTTGCCTCTTTTTATTTTCATCTACCTCTCCTGAGGAGAGATTTTTCATCTCAAATAAATCTGCCAAAGTTATAAATTTAAGAACTTTGAAACTTTTGTTACCCATGGATCCAAAAAAAAAAAAAAAAAGACTTAATGAGATTTCACTGCCTCTGAAAATTATCACATGTTCACAGTTTATTTATAAAGTGGTATTTATACGTGTTGTCTCACACATAATCATGAGTGGCACATCACTGAAATAAGTTTTGATTAATATTAACAATACTAAGGGAAACAGACACTTTTTCAAAGTCTTTCCCAGAAACCTTAATAAACAGTAACATTTTGTAGAAATCAGGTGATTTGCCTGTTCTAAAAAGTTCAAAATGTACCTCAAAGAGAATATAGTTTCAGAATCTTGGGAAAATACTTCAGCTATATTAGTGTTTTCCTAATGGCGAGAAATAGATGGGGAAACAGTGGAAACCGTGTCAGACTTTATTTTTGGGGGCTCCAACATCACTGCAGATGGTGATTGAAGCCATGAAATTAAAAGACACTTACTCCTTGGAAGAAAGGTTATGAGCAACCTAGATAGTATATTCAAAAGCAGAGACATTTCTTTGCCGACTAAGGTCCGTCTAGTCAAGGCTATGGTTTTTCCAGTGGTCATGTATGGATGTGAGAGTTGGACTGTGAAGAAGGCTGAGTGCCAATTGATGCTTTTGAACTGTGGTGTCGGAGAAGACTCTTGAGAGTCCCTTGGACGGCAAGGAGATCCAATCAGTCCATTCTGAAGGAGATCAGCCCTGGGATTTCTTTGGAAGGAATGATGCTAAAGCTGAAACTCCAGTACTTTGGCCACCTCATGTGAAGAGTTGACTCTTTGGAAAAGACTCTGATGCTGGGAGGGATTGGGGGCAGGAGGAGAAGGGGATGACAGAGGATGAGATGGCTGGATCGCATCACGGACTCGATGGACGTGAGTCTGAGTGAACTCCGGGAGTTGGTGATGGACAGAGAGGCCTGGCGTGCTGTGATTCATGGGGTTGCAGAGTCGGACACGACTGAATGACTGAACTGAACTGAACTGAATGGCACCCCACTCCAGTACTCTTACCTGGAAAATCCCATGGACGGAGGAGCCTGGTAGGCTGCAGTCCATGGGGTCGCTAAGAGTCGGACATGACTGAGCGACTTCACTTTCACTTTTCACTTTCGTGCATTGGAGAAGGAAATGGCAACCCACTCCAGTATTCTTGCCTGGAGAATCCCAGGGACGGGGGAGCCTGGTGGGCTGCCGTCTATGGGGTCGCACAGAGTCAGATAGGACTGAATGACTTAGCAGCAGCAGCAAAAGTTATAGAGTTTTAGAATTTTCTCTCTGATCCTGGCTGAGAATGGTTTTAAGTCTTGGAATCAAGGTGATTTTTTCTTAATTGGAAATTCCAAACAAATAAAAGGAATTGCTAGCTTGAAGCAGAGCTATCAAAATTACTAAGTTGAATACAAAAGTGAGGTTCGACAGTTTTGAAACCTCTTTACAATTTCCAAGAGGTGACCTCTTTTGGCATATGTGTGTATGTGTGTGTGTGTGTATATATATATATTTGTTTTTTGTTTTGTTTTTTTTTTGCAAGGTGCCCAGTTTTCAGAAATGATTTCCTTTTAACATTTACATAACTCATTTTATTTGCAAAGGAGAAACTGATAGTGATCTGTAAATCCAGCATCCTACTGCAGGGGTTTTTAAAGGTCAAAAGAAAACAGGAATGTTTCTAGCTGATACCCTCTGTAAGGATTTAAAGAAGTTTATCAGAGGGTGCTTTAAATTTAGTTTAAGGCAAAATTAAGCTGGTTCTCAAAAAGTGTAAAGCACTCAAACATTATATTTGTTCCATGTAACTCACCTTTAAAGACAAGCGACAGAGACTGCAGTTGGGATTAATACCTCCAAGTCTTCTCGATTAGTGAGCCTTGACTTTCAAAGAGAAAGAATCTGCCTGCAGTGCAGGAGACCTTAGTTTGATCCCTGGGTTAGGAAGATCCTCTGGAGAAGGGAATGGCTACCCACTGCAGTTTTCTTGCCTGGAGAATTCCATAGACAGAGGAGCCTAGTGGGCTATAGTCCACGGAGTCGCAAAGAATGAAAACTCAACTGAGCCACTAACACTTTCACTTCCACTTCCAAGGCCCTACCAATAATGAGTCAATTCTGAAATGCCTTTCTAGTCATCACAGCAAGATGATTGGTGGAAGGCCCTGGGTTACTATGTAATCCAGTCTCTTAGGCTGGGTTCAAGCAAGAACTTTCTGGTTGCAATGTATCCTAATAGTCTACTTATGGGACTTCGCTAGGAGAAGTCACTTTCACTAGGAGATACATTCTGTGAAGGGCAAGGATTGACTTACTAACTGTTAAGCATTTTGGTAATACCTGGCAAAGAGGAGACATCAAATAAATTTGTTGAATAAATAAATGATGAACCAAAAACCTCTTGGGAGACCAGTGTCCTCATTTATAAAACCAAGAAGTATAATTAGGTGGTCTACATGCTCCCTTTGAGCTCTGCACCTCTTCTAAAAAATAGTAATTCTAGTTTTTTTCTTCTAAAGAAATCAATGAGTTCTTCTGACCATTTATGATAATTTGGTTGGATCGTTCTTTAAAGAATATTTGACTTACAGGGAAGACAAGAACTTACACAGTCAGAAAGGAGGCCTTAGAAGAAGAAGTCTACCTCTGTGGGCAGATCCACCCGGAGATGCTCAGCCATCCAGCAGCCCATCCTGGACCACTGGGCTCTGTTGGCAGCTTTGCCTACTGTGATAGCATTACAGATACTACTATATTTCTGATATAGAGAGGGTGTTCCTGGGGCCTCTGCCTACTTTAGGAGACATGGAGGCATGGTAGTGTAGACATCTGGACATGAAAGGCAGAATAAGACTGGCCTCTCTCAATTCCGGGCTTCTCAGGTGGTGCTAGTGGTAAAGAAATCCCCTGCCAATGCAGAAGACATAAGAGACGTAAGAGATTGAACCCAGGGTTTGATCCCTGGGGGGGTTGGGAAGACCCCTTGGAGGAGGGCATGGCAACCCACTCCAGTATTATTGCCTGGAGAAACCCATGGACAGAGGAGCCTGGTGGGCTACAGTTCACAGGGTCACACAGAGTCAGAAACATAGAGAAAACGGTTTCAAGAACCCTTCCTTCAACTCTTGATGGCCCCAGATGGAGGACCGTTCTGAGTGGATTTTGAGAAATGAAGTGAAGTGAGGTGAAGAGAAGTCGCTCAGTTGTGTCCAACTCTTTGTGACCCTCTGGACTGTAGCCTACCAGGCTCCTCCATCTGTGGGATTTTCTGAGCAAGAGTACTGGAGTAGGTTGCCATTTCCTTCTCCAGGGGATCTGCCCGACCCAGGGATCGAACCCAGGTCTCCCACATTGTAGGCAGATGCTTTACCGTCTGAACCACTGGGAAGTCCTAGATTTTGAGAAGAGACTTCTCCAGAGAAAACTGAGGCTGGCTCTTCTGCATACCAGGTGCTTCGTCCAGTCTCAAGCCTAGTGATGAGAGCTTTAAGGAAACCACTTGGATAGTTTGTTTTTTTCATTTTCAAAGCCCTTATTGAATTTGTTACAATACTGCTTATGTTCTATGTTTTGGTTTTTTGGCCTCAAGGCACGTGGGATCTTAGATCCCCAAGCAGGGATCGAACCCACATCCTGCATTGGAAGGTGAAGTCTTAACGAGTGGACAGCCAAGGAAGTCCTCCACTTGGAGAGCTTCGACGTGTGCTCTTGGTAGTGACTTCAGAGCACTGAGGGCCGATTCTTGTCTGAGAAAACTAAATCTCGACCGCAACTCACTCTTTGTCACCTGGGGCCCCGAGAGGGTGAAGAAGCACTGGCCGCCAAAGAGACATTGTGAGGTGGTTAATGACAGCTACGCGGCTTCCCTACACGGCTTAGGTGGTAGGTCGCAGAGTCCATTCCCTCGGGAGAAGGCTGCCCTCCCAGTTTGTGAGCCACGCGGGGGGAGAGACACGGTGGGGCTGCATTAGACCCTGTTCCTGGGACTGTGGGTTTCCCTAGTGGCTCGGTTGGTGGAGAATCTGCCTGCAATGAGGGAGACCCAAGTTCGATCCCTGAGTGGGAAAAGATCCCCTGGAGAAGGAAATGACAAGCCACCCCAGTATTCCTGCCTGGGAAATCCCATGGTCAGAGGAGCCTGGCAGGATATAGTCCATGGGGTTGGAAAAGCGTTGAACCCAACTTGGCGACTAAACCACCATGTGGAACTAAGAGAGAACTCAGAAACAAGGAAAGAAAAGCCCACAAACAAAAGTAACAAGCAAAAGTCCCCTGGAAATAGCCAGAAATGGACAGATACAGGAAATTTCAAGTGAAATTTAACTATTGTAAAGCAACTCCACCCAATTTTAAAAGATAAGAAGATAAAGGCTTGGCCATTTCAACCTAACTCAAAATAGCTCTGATGGGCTATTTAACCAGCAGAGCTCCACGTGGTGTCATCTGAGGCCCATTTTGGACTGCACTGCAGCTCAGTGTCTCTTTGTCCAACCTGCCATCTTCTCTTCCCTTGCACAGTGTGGACACCAACAACCTGACTCCCCAAACCCTCTGCTTCCCAGAAAGATCACCCTGCAACAGTTCTGCCTTAGTTTGTATCTTTTTTTTTTCCCTCTGCTATGCAGAAGTACAGAGCTTTTTAATGAAGTCTTCTATAGGTAGTAATCAAAATGTAAAAGGCAAGCAATCTAATATCAAATATAATTTCCTTTGAGATATACTTTATCCATCAGTATCCTTGAAATTCCCATTCATTTTGAATTTTCAGATATATGCATACACAGTGCCATCTCCATAGAGGTAGGATCTTAGAACTACTAAACTAGTATGTGTATGTTTGAGTAAAAATATGTACAATTTAATTTATATAACCAGATTTTTTGAAATATATACTTGAAATTTTTTTTTTAATCAGAAGTGTCTCTTCTGGCTCCTATCCTAAGTGTGGAACCTGGGATGGCCTTACCCTAGAGAGAGCCAGCTATGCCCTGGCACAAACCAGTCTCTGGAGCATTTCCATGTATCATTCCATCTCACGTCCAAGTTTCTGTTTGATTAAAAACTATGAAAAATTAGTAGCTTTTTCATTCTCTGAAGAGAAGGACTGATGTCAAAGATGAAGCTCCAATACTGTGGCCACCCGATACAAAGAGCCGACTCATTAGAAAAGACCCTAAGGCTGGGAAAGATTGAAGGCAGAAGTAGAAGGGGAACTACCGCACAACTGCACTCATCTCACATGCTAGTAAAATAAATAAATAAATAAATAAGAAAAAAAAAAAAGAAGTAGAAGGGGATGACAGAGGATGAGATGGTTGGATGGCATCATCAACTCAATGGACTCAAGTTTAAGCACATTCAGGGAGATAGTGGAGGACAGGGAAGCCTGGCATGCGGCAGTCCATGGGGTTACAAAGAGTTAGGGCTGAACAACAGCTAAAGGGAAAAGCAGTAAAGGAACACTGGTATTACAAACTTTGTGTGCCTTTCCCAAGAAAGGTAGATCAAACCATGAACTCACAGCTTTCATCTCCGTTTCATTTTACAAGAGTGTACGCACGTGCTAAACTCAGACACACAGGTCAAATCTTCCATTTAATGAGTCTGAAAAACTAGCTGTGCCTTTGCGTAGTTCATACACATTCATCATTAATACATTATTAAATTGCATTTTCCATTATGTCACAAGGGCTACATAAGGCAATCCCTTTCGATCTGGCCTCATTAAAAATTTGATAAACATGTTTATTAAGACACAATGGCAGGGGTGAATTTTTCTTTACAGTAATTTGCTCTGCTGCCAGTTCTGTTTCAAATCATTGCTCCTCAAGGACTGACTATATTATAAATTTCTGCATTTGCTCACAGAGTATAAAACAGGGTCTTACATACAACACATGACTCAATATAACTTAATTGAATTCAACAAAATTGGTTTAATGGCAAGACTTTTAGCCAGCATAATTTTTGTTTGTTTGTTTTGCCCTTTTGAAAATGGAGGTATAATTAACATATAACATTATATTAGTCTCAGATGTACAACATAGTGGTTTGGTATTTGTATACATTATGAAATGATCACAACATGTCTAATTAACATTAGTCATCATACATGGTTATAAAACAATTTTTTTCTTGTGATGAGAGCTTTTAAGATTAGCAAATTTCAAATAGGTGATACAGTATTGGTTGTTATAGTCACCATACTCTATGTTACATGCGTGCACGCGTGCTAAGTCGCTTCAGTCGTGTCTGACTCTGGGCTGCCCTATGGACTGCAGGCTTCCAGGCTCCTCTGTCCATGGGATTCTCCAGGCAAGAATACTGGAGTGGGTTGCCATTTCCTCCTCCAGGGATCGAACCCACGTCTCTTAGGTCTACCTGCATTGGCAGGTGGGTTCTTTACTACTAGGAAGCCCCGAACATTACATACCTGTGACTTATAAATACCTGTTTTGAGAAATAATTTCATTATGAACTTCCTCTTCAATGACTTTACAATTGCCTATATACCAGGAAGTCTATATTGATGGGAGTACAAAAATATTCCTATGTCTTCTAATCCTGAATTCACAATTATTCCAAGACCATGCCTGGCCTAAGCAAAGAAAGGCTTGCTTTTAGCCAGGGTCCCAAGAAAAACTTAATTCAGAAACTTCCAACCACACAGAAACATAGACCGTTTCTCTATTAACTTCACAACTATAAAACATTCATTGTAACATTAATCACAAAATGAAAATTTTGAAACAAGTTTAATACTTTACAACAATGGAAATAGTAAAATAAATTATGGAAGAGAAATTAAAAATCTATGCATGCAGCATCAGAAAATATCAGATGCCTAGAGTAAATCTGAAGATGTGATCTCTATATGGAAAACTACAAAACATAACTGAGAGAAATCTAAGAAATTCAACTGAACTGAATTCATAATCATGGATGGGTTAGTTCTTACTACTGCCTAACAGATCTTTAATAATGAGCTTCTGGTGTTAAACAGAATTCTCCCAAACTCACTTCAATTTAGCACAAATGCCCGGCTTTGAATTCGTTTTGAGAAGCCATGTGCCTTAGGGTGAGCCGTGGTGAGCACTACAGGAACCTGATGTTATTTGCAATGATAACCCACCGATATCTTGGCCTGAAGGTAGCACTAAAGAGGTGGGCATTAATAATATAACATCCATTTATGCAGTAAGACACAGTGCTGCTCTAATTAAGGTTGTAATTCTTAGAGCAATCTCAGGCTCTGTTGTTTTTTTTTCCTCTTAACGTGACGGAAATGGGGAAAGCACAGATTCATCAAATTTCTGCTAATCAGAATTAACCATTCTGTCTAATTCTTAAGAGAGCATTCACATTATCTGCGTTTTCCTATGAAAAATGGTGGCTGCCTTGTCCTCCTGAAATGGACTTTAAAATTTCTCTGACCTTACAGAACATTTACATGAATATTTTGTGTCTGCTTTGCTAATGAGTGTCTTGTTTTTCTATAAAATTAATGAGAAGAAATTGACTGGATAAACGTAATTTTTAAAATGGCAATTCTGGGGATTACCCTGGTGGTCTAGTGGTTAAGGGGCTTCCCTGGTGGCTCAGGCAGTAAAGAATCTGCCTGCAGTGCAGGAGACCTGGGTTCGATCCCTGGGTTAGGAGGATCCCCTGGAGGAGGGCATGGCAACCCACTCCAGTATTCTTGCCTGGAGAATCCCATGGACAGAGGAGCCTGGCAGGCTGGAGTCCATAGGGTCGCAGAGTCAGACATGATTGAAGTGACTTAGCACGGCACACACACAAAATGAGTTGCAGTTTCCTATCTTTCCTGCCTTTGTGAAACATGTTGACTAAACAGTAGATGTGTGTAAAATGAGTAGAATTACAACAGAAAAAAAGTGCCAATAAATTATACTTTGGATACATAATGTCAATAGCAGCGCCTTTCCCTGAAAAACAAGAATATCAGAAATGAACAATTACACTTTATAAAATACCTCTATTGCAACCACAGTAATTGGATACTATGTATACTGTAGAAACTTGACCTCAATTCTTCCATTATGAGAACATCATATTTAGGGATTAGAAGTGGCTTAAGGTCTTCTAAAGCTTTTTCAAACAACCGATGCACTTTATTAGAAAAGCCACATCAAGAGGATGTGTTTTCTTTTTTTATATATAAATATTTTTATTTATTTGTTTAGCCATACTGAGTCTTAGTTGAGGCATGCAGAATCTTCTAGTGACAGCATGTGGGATCCAGTTCCCCAACCAGGGATCAAACCCAGGGCCCCTGCATTGGGAGCATGGAGTCTTAGCCACTGGACCACCAGGGAAGTCCATTTCTCATGTATTTCTAACCCCAGTCTGTCAGGGAAAAGGTGGTCAGTAATTCCGACCAGAAATGTCAGAACACTTGGATTTGCAGATTTCCTGACCAGTATCCTGTGTTCTGGCTGCTGATTCTACTTACCTGCCCAAATCATGCCCAAACTATTAGTATGCTTACAGAGCAAATGACAGTTTGATCATTGATTCAAGCGGCTGATCAGACCCTGTGGGGCTGTGAGCAGTACTCTCTACTGGTGAAGGGCAGACTCAAAAGGGTAGGCTCCATTTTGAAACTGAAGTGGGAAATGGGAATGCTGGTTTGGGATCAGGTGAGCTGGAGCGTCATTCCAGCACTCTGCTGTGCTGTCTCTGCTGCCTGGGGATCACTGATGTGTTTTCTAGAAAGATGGGAATAGTGCTATTTAACCTTCACACATAGATCCACATATGAGAGCTCCACTTCCGCACAGGACTTGCTCTTAACTTCATGCATTTTATCTGCCCTCTTTTGATCATGTCTCGCATGAGAAAATATACGGACATTTGCTTTTCTGCTGTCACACAGTCAGACAATCACGTTGAGAATTTCTTTGGAAATGTGAAATTTTACATTCACAATGTACAGGGTGGGAGGAAGAGATAAGAATGAGATGAAAAGACTCAGAAGATGAAAGCTGGAAGTGAAGACAGGTGTAAGTGGCTGAATTCATCTTTTATCCTGCGGCACACTAGGTGAACACAAAACTTCATTTCAAAGCTATGTCACACGAGCTGTTCAGAATGCATATAGAAAACTGACAATCACCTACTTGAATATCTCTATAATTAATTACTCCTGGGGAAGAAACCATAAATGACAGTGATTGCACCAGAATCTCTGAGTGATTTTCTAAATTTTACCAATGCCATAATTAAGATCATAACCAGATGAGTATCCACTGATTTAAATCTCCATGCTATTTTACTCAGGGCTGTTGTGTCAGGACTGAAGCTGCCTGTGTGCTGGGAAGTCAAGTATGCGTGGTGAGGTCTGTGCCAAGTTTCCAGAAGGTTGACAGGGACTCCACCTGCATGAGGACAGATGAGTCTCATGGGAGAGGCAGTGGTTGGATTCACTGATGGATTGTCCAAGGGGCTAAGGTTCTTAACCATGAAGAACACAGGGTGACCACTGAACTTCTCAGGCATCAAACTTTTATGGAAAAGAAATTTGCTCTGAGGGGAGGTAAAAGTAGGTTCAGGGAAACAGACAGTGAGTGGGCATGTGGATTTTTCAAGAAGGAATGCATCAGGTCCAGCACCCGGGGAAAGTTCGCCAGGTTCCCAGAGATGGAATATAAGCTGAGAAACTCAGCTGAGAGCAAGTCAAACGAAGGAGCTGTACCTTGGTGGCAGCTCCACTAATGAGATATGAGAAAAGATCTGACCTTTCCCAGTCTGCGCAGTAAAATCTGGTAGAAAGATTGGTTAAAACCAAATCAACACCAGCGATCTCCTGAAAATTGTTGGGAACAGAACCAGGGCCAGAAGATGCACATGATAAGGCGCTTGGCCGCGGGGCAAGTCTGAGCAGAGGGGGGTGAGTGATGTGAGGAGAAGAACAGAAGTGTTTACTCACACACACTGTGCAGATGCCTGCTCTAGGCGTACGTCTAGCATAGCATTCGGGACCCTGTGATGTCACTACTGGTTTATCTCCCTCTGGGCTGTGACCACCTTGAAAGAAACTGCTGTATCTCATTCACATGTGTCTCTCCAGCAGCTACAGACCACTCATCAAGTAGAGGACTTATCCTGGGAAAATACTGGGGGACCGAGGAGACTGACATTTCATCGATTTCACTGGTAGAAGGTTACAAACCAGAGACCACTTGTTGGGACTCCTCTTCCTTTCACAACCTGCATGCAGAAGGCTGCCTGCAGGAGTTTTGTATTTGATGGGTCGTCTGTAGATGCTGGAGAGACAAATGTGAATGAGATACAGTCATTGCCCTCAAGGCAGTCATAGTCAGAGAGAAATAAATCAGCAGTGACGTCATAGTATCTAAGTGCTGTGTTATACGTATGCATGGAGCAGGGTGTCTGATTGGACCAGAGAGAGATTTGAGAAAGTCGTATTTAAGGAGCTGGTGTCTTAACTGAGAGCTGAAGGACCAAGTGAAGAAGGGTATTCTTAGCAAATATTCAACAAACATTTGCTGAGCCCCTGTTTGTGCAAGGATTGGGATGTTATGGTAAGCCAGACTAACATCTTATTTACCATCAGGAACACACAGAACGGAAATCACAGGGAACATAGCCCATTGAAGATATCATTAACAATTCGGCAGTACTAAAAGACAGGTGTTTACCATGAGCAGAAGGAGATTAGGTTAGGTTATGTAGGCCAGCAGAAGCCTTTGTTATAGGCCGGAAATATCACACCAAGGATAGATTATCACCTTCCCTACTCCTGTCCCATTACTGGTCATGTTGATCAACTGAAAATGACTAAATGAGAAGCATGAAAGCACTTAAACTTTAAAGCACTACACACATTTAAAGGATGAATGTTATGTGGTCCTGCTAACCCAGCCATCACAGTTCAGAAGAAGTACATGGCTCTAGGTACCTAAAGCAACGTTTCTGACAGAAATAATTAAACATTTTTCATAGACTCAACAGGCCAACTGGGCTTAATCCCCAAAGTCAATACAAATCATTAAAAATTCAGGTCACCTATCTTAAATTGACTTCTTCAAACATCTTCATCCCTGGGCTCTGGGAAGGGAAATTCAAATATCTCCTCATGGTAGCGGAGCTCTCGGTGCAGTCTGAGAGTTTAGGTCTGCCCAGGGAAGTCCTAGGGTTTCCTAAGTGGTGCAGTGGTAAAGAATCCACCTGCCAATGCGAGAGATGCAAAAGACTTGGATTTGATCTCTAGCTCAGGAAGACTCCCTGGAGGAGGAAATGGCAACCCGCTCCAGTATTCTTGCCTGGAGAATCCCATGGACAGAGGAGCCTGGTGGGCTAGTCTGTGGGGTCACAGAGTCAGACACAACTGAGCACACACATCACAGCAGCAGGGAAGTACTGGTTTGCTCAGACCAATGGTCAGAGCAGTTCCAACTGCAATCAAATTGTGTGCTTTTAAAAACAGTACCCAGTTAAACTGCTTTGTTGTTTGTTGGATTTCAGGAGTGTTAAGCATGTTCTTTGAACTCGTGTACTTTTATGTGCATGTATGGTTTTTCCAGTGGTCATGTATGGATGTGAGAGCTGGACTATAGAAGAGCTGAGCACTGAAGAATGGATGCTTTTGAACTGTGGTGTTGGAGAAGACTCTTGAGAGTCCCTTGGACTGCAAGGAGGTCCAACCAGTCCATTCTAAAGGAGATCAGTCCTGAATAGTCATTGGAAGGACTGATACTGAAGCTGAAACTCTGATACTTTGGCCACTTGATGTAAAGAACTAACTCACTGGAAAAGACCCTGATGCTGGGAAAGATTGAAGGCGGAAGAGAAGGGGATGACAGAGGATGAGATGGTTGGATGGCATTACCTACTCGATGAACATGAGTTTAAGTAAACTCTGGGAGTTGGTGATGGACAAGGAGGCTGGCATGCTGCAGTCCATGGATTTGCAGAGTCGGACATGACTGAGAGACTGAACTGAACTGAACTGATCCTTCCGTTTAAGGTAGGGATTAAGTTTAGTTCTAAGTTGCTTCAGTCATGTCTGACTCTGTGCGACCCTATGGACTATAGCCCACCAGGCCCTCCAGCCATGGGGTTTTCAGGAAAAAATACTGGAGTGGGTTGCCATTGCCTTCTCAAGGGGTCTTCCCAACCCAGGGATCGAACCTGCGTCTCTTACATCTACCTGCATTGGCAGGCAGCCTTTTTACCACTGGCACCATCTGGGAAGCCCAGAGATGGTTATCTTTCACTATTCTATAAGGACCTGAAGGTGATATAAAAGAAAAGCCATTTTCTGGCTTGTGGCTTCAGCAACTATCTTCTCATACACTTCTCAAAAGGACAGGGGAAATTTTCTCTCATTTTCACAAATGGTGTTGCTACATTTTTAAAGAAGAAGCCTTAACTAACTTTCCCTCAGAGGATTTCCTCCCATACACAGCTGTAACATTAGAAACAAAAGCAAGCTAGGAATTACCCAACTCAACTCCTGTGTCTAATTTTAGATATTTTCTGTGCAAACAGCTGTTATTTTTTGTTATTGGGCCAAGTATCAATAACACAGGGACAAGATGATTTGCTAACCCGGTGCTCGTGAAATTCTACTGGGAAAAGTCCTCTGTTAAATCATTACATCAAATTAAAACCCAAAATGATTTCAATTCTAAAAATAACATAAATTATGTTAATGTAAGGCCTTTAGAATCGAGGTCACTTAGCAAAGAATTCAGATTCATCAACCGATTAATGCCTCAATTTCACTAGGATTTCCAAATTCTGTTCCTTTCGCACATAAATTCTGATCACCGCTTTGTTACTAATTCTATTTAAATTTTATGATCTCAATCCTTGAATGAAAGTCTGCAGTGCTAATTGTTGAACTATGGGATCTGTTCTTCTGGTAAAGGTAATATCAGAGTCTTGGATTCTTCAAAGAGCTGAATCAGCAGAAGCTAAATTTTCAACAAGCCATTTAGATTCGCTAAGACCCAATAAACCTCCTGATAAATATTATTTTTTTAAAAATTTAGCTATTGTAAAGAGACATCAGATAATGTGAACAAAACTATGGTGCCTATCTGAGTTAGGATCCATTACTGGCTGGAGAAAGTTCTGACTAATAATTAATATAAGCACTGCACGAGGACCTTCGAGCCCTAAAGAGGATATATCCCGAGAAGGTGGAGGCAGTGAGCGAATAATAATCGGCTAACTAAATAAAAGTCACCCTGTGTAATGACTCCTCAGTGTAATGGTGGTGACAGTGGGTGTCTCTTCAACTCAAATTGCAACAGGAGGTATGGGTGAAATGAGGCTGCTGACTATCGTGGCAGAACCTAGAAAAATACAATGTGTATTTTTAACACATTGTGAGGAAGGTATTTTTTAACATTTTCCCTGGACTTCCCTGGTAGTACATTGAATAACAATCCACCTGTCAATGCAAGGGACATGGGTTTGACCCTGGTCTGGGAAGATTCCACATGCCACAGAGCAATGAAGCCCCTTTGCCACAACTACTTAAGCCCAGGCGTCCTAGCGTGCACACGCCTGGAGCCTGTGCTCCGCAGCAGGAGAGGCCGCCGCAGTGAGAAGCCTGCGCACCATGACGAAAAGCAGCCCCGCCTTCTTACAACCAGAGAGAAAGAGCCCGCATGCAACAGCAAAGACCCAGTGCAGCCAAAAATTAAACAAAACTCAAAGCATTTTGACTGTTCCAACTAAGAGACAGGTGCCTATAGCATAAGGAAGATTTGAACCTTTTGGTCATTAGAAAGGTAGATAAGGGATATTTTCTTGGGTTCTACAATGTTTCATAAAACATGTCTCATAAAAATACAAGATTCTCCTTACTCTCTCCTCCCCAGACGTTAAATTATTTTGAGTTGTTCCCTGATGGCAGAGTTGCAAAAGGGCTAAATGGGGGCAGGTAGCATAGGGTGGGGACAGAAGGGAAGAGGCAGAGGCAAAAGAGAGGAAACCTGAATATAGGCTTCAGTGCAAATACATTTATCAAAACTCATCAGATAGATCACTGAAGATCTGTGTATTTCACTCAAAAATTTTTACCTGAATAATAGGAAAAAACACCTCTTGTCTTTCAAAGCAAGAGCCCTAATTATGAATGAATGAATTCAGATGTAGATTTTTGTACTCCAAGGCTTATGAAATTGGACCATTCCCTCAAAACTTACTACACCTAGAGAAATTAACAAAATTCAACTTTCTGAGCATGCACAGTTGGAGATCTGACCAAAGTCCACCCTAACTCCATCTACTCCATTAACCTTTAAACCCCACATAGCTCCAGTTTCCTAAATGATAAACCTGTGTAGTGGTCAGAGGGCTGACATATTTTTAACCCCAGATTTACTCCACACTTACCAGCTGCATAAAAATGAGGGCATCACAGATGAATAATCAAATACTAGTTGGTAGCCTTGTGCTATCCATTCTGCTTTCAAATTTTATAAACTACTTAATGCTCACCCGTAGCTTGATTTCTTCTACAGTGGGTCACTGACTTCAAAGACTCCTGGGTAATTTGCATGCTCTTCAGATTTATCATGTAATCATGTAAACCACTTTGGAGCTAATTTACTGATCTCATATGCCTTCCAAGAGGAATAAAGCAAAATCACCTCCACAGGGTGCCTTCAAAAGCAGATGTTTTCAAAAGAATATCTGATATGAATAGGAATAGAGCTATACCCTATGGAGCTGCATTTCTGTGGGTGTACACTGCTACAGTTGTGGTTGTTAATAGTTGTTAATGACCAAAGGGTGCCATGGTCAAATAAGTCTGGTTATGCTGAGTCAAAGTTAAACCAATTTTTTTTACTGTAGGACATATCAGTCTTTAACACGTTAATGAATTATGAAGGAGCTGTAGCGTGCAGCCTTTTCCAGACCCAACTGACCTTGAACGTGGGTACATGGCCAAAGTGATCTCTTGACTATATTTGAAATATTGCTATAAAGAGTGAAAGTGAAGTGAAAGTTGTTCAATCGTGTCTGACTCTTTGCGACCCCATGGACTATACAGTCCATGGAATTCCCCAGGCCAGATTACTGGAGTGGGTAGCTTTTCCCTTCTCCAGGGTATATTCCCAACCCAGGGATCGAACCCAGGTTTCCCACATAGCAGGTGGATTCTTTACCACCTGAGCCACAAGGGAAGCCCAGGAATACTGAAGTGGGTAGCCTTTCCCATTTCCAGAGGATCTTCCCAACCCAGGTATCAACCTGGGGTCTTCTGCATTGCAGGTGGATTCTATAGAGAGATACTATAAAGGGAGGTGGATGCTATAAAAAGAGAGCAACAGAAATCTAGCTGAAATCCTAGTAGGTATCTGGGTATCAGCTACCACTTGAGACTGACTGGGTAACCATAGGAGGTGCTGGTATAATCTAGCCCTGAAGATAGAAGCAGGAAGTGATTAAACAGCATTATCTCTGAAGTGCTGTTGCTAGAACAAATTTCACATGTTATCAGATCTCTATCATGGATCTCTGCAAGCGGACTCGATGTTAGCTATTGCTCTGCTCTTAAAATCTCTTTCTTCCAAAGCAGATTTGGACACTTGTTTGCATTTCCACCTTGTATCAGATGCTGATCTTAGCAAGGACAGCAGCTGTAACCATCCACAAGGGCGTGAAGAGCCAGCATTCCAGGGAGCAAGCAGGAAGGTAGAAAGGCCCTTCAGAGATGGCAAGGCATGAAGAGTCAGTGATCACTGTCTAACTCCAACATCTGCAAAACAAAGAATCTGGGCTTTCTGGAATGACTAATAATAGCTCTGAAGCAAGAAGCAGATGTCCCAAAACAGACAGCTCAGGGGAAAGGGGATATAGGTCACCCAAGGGACCACACTGGAGACCACTGTCTCTTGGTCCCTTTACTTACCGGTTATCTAGTTTTTCAGTAATGAGGAACTGGACATTGTTTCCATAATCCATTATACATCTTTTTTTTTTTTTTCCCCGGTGCTGGGTCTTCTTTGATGAGCATGGGCTTTCTCTAGTTGTGACGAACAGGGGCTACTCTCAAGTTGCGACGTGCGGACGACTCATTGTGATGGCTTCTCTTGTTGCAGAGCATGGGCTCTAGGGGGCGAGGGTTTCAGTAACATGGCACCGGGGCTCGTAGCTGTGGCTAGTTTGCTGCATATAGGCACCTTTGTAGAGTGACCCCACTCCAGTACTCTTGCCTGGAAAATCCCATGGACAGAGGAGCCTGGTAGGCTGCGGTCCATAGGGTCGCTAAGAGTCGGACACGCCTGAGCGATTTCCCTTTCACTTTTCACTTTTGTGCATTGGAGAAGGAAATGGCAACCCACTCCAGTGTTCTTGCCTGGAGAATCCCAGGGACAGGGGAGCCTGGTGGGCTGCCGTCTATGGGGTCACACAGAGTCGGATATTACTGAAGTGACTTAGCAGCAGCAGGAGCAGTTGAGTGATCACAATGTGTTACGTATTATTTCATCAAATCCTCACAAACCTCAGCATGCTGAAGAGGAAACTGAGCCGTAGGCTGGTAAGGCGATGTGTCCACGGTGCATACTGAGCACACAGGTGTATCCACACCAGGGCCTGTACCCCTCCCCACATGCCACGGCCCCCTCCTTTTTGAGACACATATGATTTTCCACAGAGTCACGCATTATTCTTCCAGTCATCAGCATCCAATCTTTTGTCAGCTTCTGTAAGTCTTGGGAATCATGCCCAAATCCTGTACTGGTTATCATCTCCCTAAGTATAGAGGGAAGAAGACTCACATTTTGTCTTAATAGGACTAATTCTATCTGGATATACTTAGGGTGAGTTGATATCCGGTTTTCCCAGGACAGCCTTGGTTTATACATTATTCTTAATTTCACTCTAAAATTATCCTGAGTTGGATCATAAAGTATATGATCACACTAAACACATTTTACATTATGAAAATATCCTTTGCTAAGAATTTTTAAGGAGATGGCACCCCGCTCCAGCATGCTTGCCTGGGAAATCCCATGGACAGAGAAGCCTGGAGGGCTACAGCTCATGAGGTCGAAAAGAGTCAGACAAGACTAAGTGACTAAATCACCACCACCACCATCTATTGGGTAGACACTAGAACATTTCATAAGGAGAAGATAAAGCAAGAGAAGGCTTAATCCAAGGCCTTTGATTTTAGTCCACTTGGTAAATTTGCATAATTGAAATATAGACACCCAAAGGAAGAGTATCCATAGTTACTAGGTATGCTATCAGGAAAAACCTTTACTTTTTGAGCAAAATGCACAAATATCCTATGTTAATATAATGTGTGATGCAATTTTAAATACAACTGCATGACCATTTTAAAGGGACCATCTTGTAACATCAATTTTTTGGTTAAATTTAATCATATGTATTATCTTGCATTTATAAAGAAGAATAAAATAGAATGAACAATCCAAGATGGAGAAAATGACTAAAGGAGTTCCTGCATGTTATTACTTTTGAAAAGGTTATTACAGTATCCCTTGTTATAATACCTAAATATGGGCTTCCCTGATGGCTCACGGTAGGGAAACTGCCTGAGATGCAGGAAACCAGGGTTCAATCCCTGGGTTAGGAAGATCCCCTGGAGAAGGAAATGGCAACCCACTCCAGTATTCTTGCCTGGAGAATTCCACGGATGGAGGAACCTGGCGTGCTGCAGTCCATGGGTTCGGAAAGAATCAGACGCAACTGAGCAAGTAACACTCAGTATTGGTGGGAAACTATTTCCAGCATCCACCCCATTCTTTCACCAGACGCCAAAATCTGTGGATA
The DNA here is from genome assembly GCF_014754425.2 of Oryx dammah. Taxonomy (NCBI): domain Eukaryota; kingdom Metazoa; phylum Chordata; class Mammalia; order Artiodactyla; family Bovidae; genus Oryx; species Oryx dammah. Next base: position 23,146,750 of record NW_024070208.1, read on the forward strand.
CTCAAGTCGCTTACAGGCAATGCTGCAGAAAAGTCCACCCTCCTTAACCCCTGGTTCTGCATCTTCTGATTCGATCATGATTGGTTGAATCTTGAAGGCAGAACCTGGGGTTATGAAGAACTGACTGTATTGAAAACCATATCCATGTTATTTTATTTAATAATAATCATAGGGTTTCCTTTCTGTTCCAAATTCATAAGGAAGAAAAGAGAGGTTGGAAAGAGAATAAGCATGACGAACAAATACCTTTCCAAGACTGAATACTGAATCTTCAGGATAAAAATTCCAAGTCCTTAATATGCCCATAGGTCACTCTGGTTTGCCCCCACCGCTCTCCAGACTCAGCTTGCCTCCCACATTGCTGCTCACTTTAGGAGTTCTAACCTCGTTGACCTTCTGTCAGTGTCTCAAAGTGACCCTCCTCCATCCCACTGCAGAGCTTTTAGTCAAGTTGTCCCTTTTCCGTCTCACTTAGTTCATTCTTAATGGGATCATCCACAATATCCTCTCCACGAGCCACTGCACTGGGCTGGACTATTTGTTCGGAAGTATTCCCCCTCCCCATTTCCAAGAGAAGACTACGCATTGATGTTGAGCTTGGTATTGATTTTCTTTGGCCAATGGCGTGCAAGTAGGTGACACAGAAGATTTCTGAAAAGCACCTGCACACTTGGTTTTGTCTTCTTGTGCCTCTGATCTTGCCATGGAAAGAACACTCCTGGGCTGTCTGCTGCCTCCAAGGGGAGGATGAAAGCCTTATGAGCAGAACATTGCAGTAAAGCCCATCTTAGATCAGCCAACCCCAACTGGGCTATAGAACTAAAGACATGGTGATTGTTCATTGATGCTGAGATGAACACCAACGTTGTTTGCACTCAGAAACTGCTAACTGACAGAGCTATGGATTTCTCTTTTGTAATATTTGCAACAACTCTAATTTAGGGGGTTATTGTCTTACACATAGGGGGTTATTACGTGATTAAAACATATGTTCACCATGACACCACTTTTTCATGCAGGAACCAAGATGCCACATCTGTACCCAGCACAGGGTTTCTGATATACAGCAGACACTCAACAAAAACTCCTTTAAAACATAAAGGAATTAAAGGCTCCTTCATGAGCAGATGGGGCTTTCCTGACAGCTCAGTTGGTAAAGAATCCGCCTGCAATGCAGAAGACCCCGGTTCGATTCTTGGATCACGGAGATCTGCTGGAGAAGGGATAGGCTATCCACTCCAGTGTTCTTGGGCTTCCCTTGTGGCTCAGCTGAATCCGCCTGCAATGCGGGAGACCTGGGTTCAATCTCTGGGTTGGGAAGATCCCCTGGAGAAGGAAATGGCTACCCACTCCAGTAGTCTGGCCTGGAGAATTCCATGGAGTGTATAGTCCATGGGGTTGCAAAGAGTAGGACACAACTAAGCAACTTTCACGACCTCATGAGCAGATACACAAATAATGGAAGGAATACAACAGAAATACTAAGTTTTCTAATTTATATTGGTCAAATAATAACCAAGGAGACTTTTGTAATCTTTAAAAAGCCAATTCCCTCTCTGGGATTTGTTATTTGGGGTCTCCTGCCACCTGCATGCCAAAGTCAAGAACAAAAGTTGTAAACAATTTGTGCATTTACAACAGGGATTGGGGATTATTGACGAAAAAAGTCAACTATCAAATTAGGGGAAGGAGAGATTGATTTTTCTCTCACATTCATCACTAAAACACACCTATTTCATCTTCCTCCATTTCCCTCTCTTTTTCCCCAAGAGGGAATGATGAAAAGAAAGGGAAGGAAGAATGTCTTTCACAAGAGCCTGGCCAGACACACCACCAGGCAGGGGGGAATTGTGATTGATTGATGGGGAAAACTACCAAGGACCAGCATAGTTTTGGAGACTGTATTCAGGACAATGCTATTAAACGTCACGAGTCTACATCGGGTAATGGCGATTCTTGCCAATAACTTGTTTCAATAAGAAATTCCAGAAATACTATAGGATGCTGCTTCAGTAAAAAAACAGAACAAAACTCAGTTTGGATTTTCCTGCTCTGTATCTAAGTTTATGAAAAAGCATGATGTAAATTGATTTCACACCGGACTCTGCAGGTGATGATGATTCCGGCCCGTGCTTTACCTGTTGCCCAGACTGCTATTACTAAGACCTCCATGTGTCATGGAATCTAATTCCACATCATATTAGCATCTCTCATGAGTTACAGTTAATTGTGAAAGTTCCAAAGCAAAGTCACCTGCTAACTACAGGTGCACATGAATTCCAGGCTCTGGAAGCACTGTTCTTGGATATTGGACAACTACACAACGCCCCGGCATTTTTCAGAAAGAGGAGAGAGGTGGATGGAGGTGTGACCTCTTAGTAGACATGGCATCCAGGGCCTGGGTGAGTGATGGCCACATGGTTCCTTCTCTCATTTCCTCATTCATTCATTTATTCCACAACATGTACTGAGGGCCTCCTATGAGCTAGACATGGTATTGGATACTGGGAACAGAAACATAGACAATCTTCCTGAAGAAGGCAGAGACAAAAATAAGACATGCATGCATTGTGGTCGGGGCTGAATGCAGGTGAGCAGAGCCGGGGATTGTGCCCCACTGGAGATGAAGCTGACCCAGCTTGAGAGTGGTCATGAAGGGCTTCCTGGATGAGGAGACATTTAAACCAACACTTGAAAAACAGGTGGCAATTATCTAAAGTGATCAAATGGTGGGAAGGCTACTCTAGGCATCCATATCTGAGGTGCAAAGGTCAAGAAACAGGACAGAATGAGGTTTGACCATGGGCCTGCAATGGAGGAGACCCGGGTTCTACCCCTGGATCCTGAAGATTCCCTGGAGAAGAGAATGGCTACCCACTGTAATATTCTTGCCTGGAGAATCTCATGGACAGAGGAGCCTGGTGGGCTACAGTCCAGTTCAGTTCAGTCACTTAGTCATGTCTAACTCTTTGAGACCCCATGGACTGCAGCACTCCAGGCCTCCCTCTCCATCACCAACTCCTGGAGTTTATTCAAAATCATGTCCATTGAGTTGGTGACCTAGTATTCTTTCCTGGAGAAGTCCATGGACAGAGGAGCCTGGCGGGCTACCGTCCATGGGGTCACAGAGTCAGACATGAGTGACTAACATTGTCACATTTTTCACTAGGAAGTTTGGGATTTTTTTGGTGAAAATTTTTTCTTTTTTTTTTTTTTTTTTGGTGCCCTGGAACATATTTAGTAGTATTTTATATTTATTTATTTTTTTAATTTTTTAATTTTACTTTACAATTCTGTATTGGTTTTCTTCTAATTATATTTGTTATCAATAACATGTCATATACCTTAACATGACATCATTTGTAAAAAAAAAGATGCAATTTTTAAAACAATACACATTTTCCTTATGTATGTGTATATATATATATATAATTTTTATTGGAGTATAGTTGATTTACAACATTGTGTTAGTTTCAGGCTTACAGCAAAGTGAATCTGTTATACATATACATTTATCCACTCTTTTTTAGATTCTTTTCCCATATAGGCCATTACAGAGTACTGAGTAGAGTTCCCTGTGCTATGCTGTGGGTTCTTACTGTTAATATATTTTGGACATTACTCTGTATCTGTATTTTAAAGATTCTTCATTCTCCTTTACTTCAACTTAGAGTTCTATTGTATCCATATACTCAATAAATACATATTGAAAACATGTGTGAAGTACCTTTCTAAACACTGACATATCAGTGAACAAAACAAACACAAATCTTTTCCTTCATAGAGCTTACCTTCTAACATGATTGATCATAGTTTATTTAGCCAGTTTCCTATGAATGGATATTTTTATTTTTGTTTTGCAATTTTTACATTGTTGTATTGGCTTGTGCCATACAACAATGTTGATCAGCTGCAATAAAAAATATATCTCCTCCCTCCAGAACCTCCCTTCTCTCCCCTATCCCAACTCTCCAGTTCACAAATTATGTAATTTATACATATATATACACATACTTGGGTTCCCCTTGTGGCTCAGCTGGTAAAGAATCTGCCTGCAATGCGGGAGACCTGGGTTTGATCCCTGGGTTGGGAAGATGCCCTGGAAAAGGGAAAGGTAATCCACTCCAATATTCTGGCCTGGAGAATTCTATGGACTGTATAATCCATGGGGTCAAAAAGAACTGGACATGACTGAGTGAAGGCAATGGCACCCCACTCCAGTGTTCTTGCCTGGAGAATCCCATGGACGGAGGAGCCTGGTGGGCTGCAGTCTACGGGGTCACACAGAGTTGGACATGACTGAAGTGACTTAGCAGCAGCAGCAGAGTGACTTTCACTTTCACTTCATCAGTTCAGTTCAGCTGTTTAGTTGTATCTGACTCTTTGCAACCCCATGGACTGTAGCATGCCAGGCCTCCCTGTCCATCAACAACTCCTGGAGGTTACTCAAACTCACATCCATTGAGTTGGTGATGCCATCCAGCCATCTCACCCTCTGTCATCCCCTTCTCCTCCTGCCTTCAATGTTTCCCAGCATCAGGGTCTTTTCCAGTGAGTCAGTTCTTCAAATCAGGTGGCCAAAGTACTAGAGTTTCAGCTTCAGCATCAGGCCTTCCAATGAATACCCAGGTCTGATCTCCTTTAGGATGGACTGGTTGGGTCTCCTTGCAGTCCAAGGGACTCTCAAGAGTCTTCTCCAACACCACAGTTCAAAAGCATCAATTCTTTGGTGCTCAGCTTTCTTTATGGTCCAAATCTCACATCCATACATAACTACTGGAAAAAACATAGCTTTGACTAGATGGACCTTTGTTGGCAAAATAATGTCTCTGCTTTTTAATATGCTGTCTAGTTTGGTCATAGCTTTTCTTCCAATGAGGAAGCATCTTTTAATTTCATGGCTACAGTGATTTTGGAGCCCCCCGAAATAAAGTCTCTCACTATTTCCATTGTTTCCTGATCTATTTGCCATGAAGTGATGGGATCAGATGCCATGATCTTCGTTTTCTGAATGTTGAGCTTTAAGCCAACTTTTTCACTCTCCTCTTTCACTTTCATCAAGAGGCTCTTTAGTTCTTCTTCACTTTCTGCCATAAGGGTGGTATCATCTATATATCTGAGGTTACTGATTATTTCTCCTTGCAATCTTGATTCCAGCTTGTGCTTCATCCAGCCCAGCGTTTCACATGATGTACTCTGCATATAAGTTAAATAAGCAGGGTGACAATATACAGCCTTGATGTGCTCCTTTCCCAAACTGGAAATAGTCTGTTGTTCCATGTCCAGTTCTAACTGTTGCTTCTTACCTTGCATATAGATTCCTCAGAAGGCAGGTAAGGTGGTCTGGTATTCCCATCTCTAAGAATTTTCCACATTGCTGTGAACCACACAGTCCAAGGCTTAAGTGTAGTCAATAAAGCAGAAGTAGGTGTTTTTCTGGAACTCTCTTGCTTTTTTGATGATCCAGTGGATGTTGGCAATTTGATCTCTGGTTCCTCTGCCTTTTCTAAATTCTGCTTGAACATCTGGAATTTCACAGTTCATGTACTGTTGAAGCCTGGCTTGGAGAATTTTAAGCATTACTTTGCTAGCGTGTGAGATGAGTGCAATTGTGTGGTAGTTTGAACATTCTTTGTCATTGCCTTTCTTTGGGATTGGAATGAAACTGATCTTTTCCAGTCCTGTGGCCACTGCTGAGTTTTCCAAACTTGCTGGCCTGTTGAGTGTAGCACTTTCACAGCATCATCTTTCAGGATTTGAAATAGCTCAACTGGAATTCCACCACCTCCACTAGCTTTGTTCCTAGTGATGCTTCCTAAGGCCTACTTGACTTCACATTCCAGGATGTCTGGGTCTAGGTGAGTGGTCACACCATCATGATTGTCTGGATCATTAAGATCTTTTTTGTACAGTTCTTCTGTGTATTGTTGCCACCTCTTCTTAATATCTTCTGCTTCTGTTAGGTCCAGACCATTTCTGTCCTTTATTGTGCCCATCTTTGCATGAATTGTTCCCTTGGTATTTCTAATTTTCTTGAAGAGATCTCTAGTCTTTCCCATTCTATTGTTTTCCTCTATCTCTTTGCATTGATCATTGAAGAGGCTTTCTTATCTCTCCTTGCTATTCTTTGGAACTCTGCATTCAAATGGATATACTTTCCTTTTCTCCTTTGCCTTTGGCTTCTCTTCTTTTCTCAGCTATTTGTAAGGCCTCCTCAGACAACCATTTTGCCTTTTTGCATTTCTTTTTCTTGGAGATGGTCTTGATCACTGCCTCCTGTACAATGTCATGAACTTCCATCCATAGTTCATCAGGCACTCTGTCTATCAGATCTAATCCCTTGAATCTATTGGTCACTTCCTCTGTATAATCATAAGGAATTTGATTAAGGTCATACCTGAATGATCTAATGGTTTTCCCCACTTTCTTCAATTTGAGTCTGAATTTGGCAATAAGGAATTCATGATCTGAGCCCCAGTCAGCTCCTGGTCTTGTTTTTGCTGACTGTATAGAGCTTCTCCATCTTTGGCTGCAAAGAATATAATCAATCTGATTTTGGTGTTGACCGTCTGGTGATGTCCATGTGTAGAGTCTTCTCTTGTGTTGTTGGAAGATGGTGTTTGCTATGACCAGTACGTTCTCTCGGCAAAAGTCTATTAGCCTTTGCCCTGCTTCATTCTGTACTCCAAGGCCAAATTTGCCTGTTACTCCAGGTATCTCTTGACTTCCAACTTTTGCATTTCTGTCCTGTATAATGAAAAGGACTTCTTTTTTGGGTGTTAGTTCTAGAAGGTCTTGTAGGTCTTCATAGAACTGTTCAATTTCAGCTTCTTCAGCGTTACTGGTTGGGGCATAGACTTGGATTACTGTGATATTGAATGGTTTGCCTTGGAAGCAAACAGAGATCATTCTGTCATTTTTGAGATTGCATCTAAGTACTGCATTTCCAACTCTTTTGTTGACTATGAGGACTACTCCATTTCTTCTTTCACTTCATACATATACTTATATAGGATTTTAACTTGAGGTAAAAGAGAGTCACTAAGGATTTTAAATAGAGAATGGCATGATCAAGTATAAAAGCCAAGAAGAAGTAGTATGTTGTTTTTCCTGGATTTTTCTAATGTGTCTGACAGTTCTGGACATGAAGAGTTAGTTAAATAAAGAAGGAGAGAGTGGTTTACAGCCTTGAAATGGGTGCCTCCACCCCCAAATGGGACAACCATGGCTATGGACTGCTCAGCAAAAATAGACAAGGTCATTGGAAGGTCACTTCCAAATACACAGCTCATTGTTGAAGGGTCATAAAAATAATAGGTGCAATAACAAATACCTTAAAGGAAACAATAGTACACATAAAAAAAAAAAACAACAACAACTCTGAATCAGAATATGGGAAAGCCATATTGGCACCCCAAATCTGTCCTAAACCAAAATATTTCTTTAAACAGAAATAGAGACACAAACATAGAGAAAAAATTTATGGATACCAAGAAGGAAAGGGGTGCCTTGGAGGAACTTGGACTTTAGGATTGACACATATACACTACTAATGCTATGTATAAAATAGATTACTAAACTGTATGGCAGGGAACTCTACTTAATGTACTACGGTGACCTGAATGGGAAGTTCCTAAAGGGAGGTGATATATGTATATATAGAGCTGATTCACTGTGCTGTACAGTAAAACTAACAACATTGTAAAGCAACTATACTCCAATAAAAATTAATTTAAAAAGAAAAATAATCTCTCTTTGCCCTGCTTTCCTTATCTGTAATATATGGAGGGTTGGCTAAGAGATAAAAATTCCAAGAAGATTAAAGGGCAATTTTTAAAATATGTGCAATGCTTACTTTGTTTTTTCTTTCCTACTCTTTGAAAATTGAAAGTCATTTTCATTAGTCTAGAAGTGCAAAGATGAATTATATATAAGTTGTTTTGACCTTAAAATAAGATTGGTATCTTAAGATATGAAGCTTTAGGAAAAAAAATCCAAACCTCTGGAGAAAACTTTCCTCATAACTACCAGAAAATGCATTTTAAAAAGTATTGAAGAGGAGAAAAACACACAAATCCATCTTCTCTTTAATTAAACAAGATAATCATTAGTCATTTTAAAGTTCCAGCATTCTACTCTTTTTTATGGAGTAGTTATAGTATTCTCATCTTTTCAAAGTGTTTTATAATTTAATCATTATACTTGGCAAAGTTTTATTTTGAGGCCTGAATGGAAAGATCTACAACCTACACTGTCCAAATAAACCAATATCAATAATATAATATCTTCCCACCTTAACATAGACTCCTCCCCCTTGTACCAATCCTGCTGCTGCTGCTGCTAAGTCGCTTCAGTCATGTCCAACTCTGTGCGACCCCATAGTTGGCAGCCCACAAGGCTCCCCCTTCCCTGGGATTCTCCAGGCAAGAATACTAGAGTGGGTTGCCATTGCCTTCTCCAGTACCAATCCTAGACAGCATATTAAAAAGCAGAGACATTACTTTGCCAACAAAGGTCCGTCTAGTCAAAGCTATGGTTTTTCCAGTGGTCATGTATGGATGTGAGAGTTGGACCATAAAGAAAGCTGAGCACTGAAGAATTGATGTTTTTTAACTGTGGTGTTGGAGAAGACTCTTGAGAGTCCCTTGGACTTCAAGGAGATCCAACCAGTCCATCCTAAAGGAGATCAATCCTGAGTATTCATTGGAAGGACTGATGCTGAAGCTGAAACTCTAATACTTTGGCCACCTGATGTGAAGAACTGACTCATGGAAAGACCCTGATGCTGGGAAAGATAGAAGGCAGGAGGAAAAGGGGATGATAGAGGATGAGATGGCTGGATAGCATCACCGACTCAATGGACATGAGTTTGAGTAAACTCTGGGAGTTGAGGATGGACAGGGAGGCCTGGTGTGCTGCAGTCAATGGGGTCACAAACAGTCGGACATGACTGAGCAACTGAACTGAACATTACCAATACAATACCCAATCAATTTTTCTTAAATGTTATTTTCTTTCAAAATTGAATAGCAATTCAGAATACTTCCTTGGGAGGTTAGAAATAATTTATATGTGTTATGTATGGGTGGAGAAAATTCAGACAAAGTTCTTCACAGTCAAGTGCCAGCTCAAGGAGTGTAGTTAGGTCCCTCTGAGACCCACAGCAAGGGTCTTGAGAGCAGAACACGTTCAGATACTTTGGGGGGACCATTTGAGAGATTGTGTTTGGGGAAGAAGATAGTATTTCTTGACCTAGGTAGGAAGATTCTCTCAAAAATGAATATAACTAGAGAGACATTATGGGCTTCAATGATGGCTCAGACAGTAAAAAATCCACCTGAAATGTGGGAGACCTGGGTTCAGTCCTTGGGTTGGGAAGATCCCTGGGTGGAAGACCTGGCAACCCACTCCAGTATTCTTGCCTGGAGAATCACCATGGACAGAGGAGCTTGGTGGGCTACAGTCCATGGGGTCACAAAGAGTCAGACACGACTGAGCAACTAAACTATAGCAAGCAGCTCCATTACACTTTATTGGATGTCAAGGGAGAATGAAGTTTGCTTGATTCAGGTGACTTTAAAATAGGGAGATGATGCTAAGTAATCTGGGCAGGTCTGATTCCATCAGTTGAAAGGACTTATGAGCAAAGCTGAGACTCCCCAGAAGAAGAAGAAATCCCGCCTGTGGCCCACATCTTCAGCAGTGCCCCCATGCCTGAACTCTGCAGCCCACCTGGACAGTCGGCCCTGGGTTTCAGCCCTGCCCAGCTCCACCCACCCATCCCCCCACCCGCATCCGCTTAAGTCAATTCCTTGCAATAAATCTCTTAACACACACCTCCTAAATTTCCTGCTTCTCTGGTTGAACTCCAACAGATACCAAGACTTAGTTATTTGGTGACAATTCGTTGACTCTTTTGCAGAACAGTAACCTTGTTTTATGAACCAAATTAATAAAAACTCAATTTTGGACCCTGTGTAACGAATGACCTTAATATTGTTCGAGGCACATAGCTGCCTGGTTTCTCGGCCGCGTAATTGCTGAGATCGCCAGTCCATTATAGTTCTCCTGCTACGAAGCACATGCAACACAGCTAATAAACAGTCATAAATAAATCATGACTTACGTCAAAAGAAAATGTTTGTGCAGATTTTTTTAAAAAAAACTAACTGTAAAAAAAAAAAAAGGAACAGCATAAATCTGAAATGAAATCTTCTGCCATCAGTGTCAGAATTTGGCCCTTAGAGGAGAAAAAAACATTTGTGTCCAAACCTGCACCCTGGTACCTGAGCGCCTGCGAGTGAACGCAGGCAGGTTCAAGGGTAGAAGTGTGCACGGGAGACAGAAACTATGGACCCTCCTGAATGGTGAGCCCTAACTTCCTTCTCATCTTTGTGCTGGAGGAGGGGTTGGTGGGGGAGGAAGCCTTCTCTCGCGGGTGAAGTGTGAGTTATCACGCTGAGAATCTTTGTGAACCGTGGCAGGTCGGTAGATCACAGCAGAAGTTTGATTGAGGAAAGAGACTGCTCTCTGGAGGTAAACCTTAAAATCCAGACGGCCGGCTGCTTTGAGACTTGAGGTACATTAACTTGCTGATTAGGGTTTAGCTGCTCTCAGTCGCGTTGCCATCCTTGCAGTAATGAGGAGAGAAGGCCACCTCTGGTGGGGAAATCACTTTGCAGTTTTTCTCCAATTTCACCTCTAGCCCAAGCCCAGGTTTTTACTGGTGCTCTCCTGTGTGAGGGACGCTGATTGGAGAATTCATCACTTGACGACTGATAATGGACTTGCTTCAAGGATGTGTAACAGGTAGTCTTTGAAATGAGCAACAGTCTGAGGCTGAATCAAATCTCAGGCTTGGGCAAAGTTATTGTTGCTGAAGAAGACTCTTGAGAGCCCCTTGGGCTGCAAGGAGATCAAACCAGTCAGTCCTAAAGGAAATCAACCTTGAATATTCATTGGAAGGACTGAGGCTGAAGCTGAAACTCCAATATTTTGGCCACCTGATCCAAAGAGCTGACATTGGTAAAAGCTTTGATGCTGGGAAAGACTGAGGGCAGGAGGAGAAGAGGATGATAGAGGATGAGGTGGTTGGATGGCATCACCAGCTTGATGGACAGGAGTTTGAGCAAGCTCCGGGAGATGGTGATGGACAGAGAGGCCTGGCGTGCTGCAGTTCATGGGGTTGCAAAGAGTTGGATGCAACTTAGTGGCTGAACGACAACCACAACTGTTGCTGGGGAGCTGGCAGCACACGAGAAACCAGCTGAATGGGGAAAATATATTTTGTGTCAGTGGGTTCATTTTCAGTAGTTTCTCCTCGAGTTGAGATGTGGCTATAATATAATAATGAGGAATTTGGGGGGAAACCCCTCACTCTTCAAACCCTGTCTTTTGCATTACTTGCATTACATAATATTTTTGCCTCTGTTTTCAAGTACTATAAAAACAGTTCATGTGTATGGATTGTTGCTCATGAAAATCTTTAAAGAGAAATTTATTTTTATGAATCAAAATAAATATATATCATTTAATTTCAACTGTGTAAACTGCCTAATATGAGGATAGGGAGAGATTTCAGTGAAAAAATATAGGTACAATTTTGAGCTGAGTGTTTCCTTTAAAAATTATAGAAAATTTTCTATAAATAAAGAGGGAGCCCCAAGTCCCAAGAAGATGGCTGAAGGTCTATTGAAAGATGAAGACTACAGGACCCCCAACAAGGACAGATAGTCTGAAAGCTAGGCTCCCTGTCCAGGCAACTGGGTGGATTCCCTTATTCTTCAGTATGACATAAGAGTGTGTTAGTCACTCATTCGCGTCTGACTCTCTGCGATCCCACAAGCTGTACCCTGCCAGGCTCCTATGTCCATGGGATTCTCCAAGCAAGAATACTGGAGTGGGTTGCCATTTCCTTCGGGGTCTTCCCGACCCAGGGATTGACCCAGATCTCCTGCCTTGGCAGGTGGATTCTTTACCACTGAGCTACCTATCACATCTAAAAAATACCATCACAGCAACATTCAGACTGATTCAGACCAGACCAGTGAGCACCATAACCTAGCCAATTTGACACATAAAATTAACCAGCACAGGAGCAAAATGCCTCTAGGGGAAATATTAAATTAGAGTTTGAAAATTCACTTGTGGAGGTGTGTTAAATTCAAGTTCAAAGTGCTTGTAGGATGGAGGAAACTATTTTGGTTTTGGTGAGTGGATAACATGTTCTAGTACTGTTTTAGTCCCTATGGCTGTGTGACTTTGGGCAGACAATTGACATCTCTGAGCCTTATCTCTGTTATCTACAAAATGAGTAGACTGGACTCTGAGTATTGGTTTATTCATTTTCTTTCATTGAATCAACAAAAAACTCGACGAATCTCTAAGATAGACGGGGTCTGTGCTCAATATTAGTTTCCTAGAGATCCACATTTTAGAGGCAGCTTAGCAAATTTTTAATCAAGTTCAAGATTGTGACAAGTAGCAACAACAGCTTCACAGCTGATCTGTCTGCACTTTCTTTCATTTTTCCTTCCAGTGTGAGGCAACTTCCAACCCGAGACCTTTCTGCCTGAAGAGCTGGAGGCTAGGATTTAAAATATTGATTTTTTTTGCTAACTATAGTTCTTGCTTGAATGTGATAGGTTCTTTGGTTAATGTCTAATTAATGACAAGGCACAGCCATATGGTTTAATGAAAAATATCATTAAAATAATAAAAATGCAAGTGACTTCCTGGCCTTTGGATATTACTCTCAGAAAAGAAATAGCTTTTATAGCAAGTTAAAGCCACAAAATGGGACTAAATAGGCAGTTTAAAATCTACTGCATTCACCAATGTACTATATTTTATTTAAGTCTATTAAATACAACAATAAACTAAATCTCTGAAATATTACAGAATCAAACTTGGTTAAAATGAGTGTGGTGACCCTCTTCCATGAGTTGGCTGAAGAGGGCGCCAGAGAGAAGGGGAGCATGAGTTGGGAAGGAGACAGGGCAAGCAACCCCATTTCAAGAAAGGAAGAGGAAAAGGGCGGGTCCCGAATTCCCCAGCGCTCTTCGGCCCGGTATCCTCAGCGCCAATGAAATGAGTGCCAACTAATGGACAGTTCCTACAATTGTGGCTGCTCTCCTGGAATCCCCAGCCACTGAAGGACCTAGAAAGTCCTAGTCTGTATTGAAGCCTGAGTGAAAAATCACCGCCTGGAGCCCCAGCTACAGCCAGTCTGATTTGGAGCCTGCACCTGGACTCCCGAGAATTCAGCATTGAGGTGGTCATTGCCCTAGCCTCTTAAAAGACACATCTCTGTGTTTTTCATAATTGAGTTTCTAGAGCCCACCTATGTGGTTCCAGTGGCGGGGTTTACAGAGTTGCATAGTAAGAACCCATTAAATAGTACCTCTAAGGTTTGAACTGATCTCACAAGTCACACCCCTTCTCCCATATACTGATACACCCCTAAATTTATCTTAGCATCCCTACACAGTTATCTTTAACAGGAAATGCCAAACGCCTTTCCAGTCATTGTGGCAACTTACATTCCCACCACTTGCACCAGCAGTGTATGAGAATTCCAATTCCTACACATACATTTATGACATCTTCCATCTTTTTCTTTAAAAAAGTTATTTCTAGTGTGTATGTACCTTTTCTAAAACCTTTACTGATTTCTTTACAGTAATGCTTCTGTTTTATGTTTTGGTTTTTTGGCCAGAAAGCAGGGATCTTAGCTCCCTGGCCAGGGATCAAACCTTCACCCTCTCTCTGCATTGAAAGGTGACCTCCTAACCACTGGATCCCCAGGAAAGTCCCCATTTTTTCTTTTATCCTGTTTCAGTAGGTTTATTTTGGCACCCTGGGGTGTTTGATTTATGTATGTCTGAAGCCAACGATTATGAGCGTTCTTGAATATTTTTATTGATCATTTGAATATTCTCTTGTATGAGGTGACTGCTCACGTCTCTTACCCATTTTAAGATTTTACTTTTTGACTTTTAAAATCTGTCTCTCTCAATCCCCCTCTTGCTCTATATGGTTTGGGACACATTCTCTATATATCCCTTTGCTGAGTATATGTATTACAAAATCTTTACCCACTTCATAGATTCCATTTTCTCTTCACTGTAACATTTTTTTATAAACAATATTCTTAGTTTTAATGTTTTCCACTGTATCAATATTTTTTAATGTGCTTTGTGTTTATTTTGTATTATAAAAGTAAAAACTATTACTGTATAAAATGTGCAAAATTTAGAAAAAGTATTAATACAAAAAGGAGAATAAAAGTCAATAGCAATCTCACAACCAGGAGCATTGTTACTATTGTCATTTTATATCATTTTAGTTTTGGGTGTGTGTGTATATTTCACACAATGTGGACATTGGTATGCATACATTTGTCTTATGCTTTTTTTCCCACCCATTTGCTCATGTTGCTTAAAATTCTTCAAAAGACTCTTTTTCAGGATTATATGTCCTCTAAAAATCATATAAGTCATATAAAGAGTTCTTATAAATACTGTGTATATCAAGTATAATTCTTATTGTAGTGAGATGAATGCTTATATACATGTGTTTTAAACATCATAATAAATACTTACAGCAAAATTACTAAGTCTGAAGTCCAAATATTTTTCAGTTCCTTGATATCTATTTTAAAAAGGTTTTATCAATTTGCTATTCCATCATTGTTATGAGAGTACTCACTATACTCTTGGCCATATTGGTGTGATAGACCTTTGACAATTTGATGCCCAAAATGGTAACTTATTTTTACATTTAAAAAAATTTTAAACTGTTTGGATATTTTTTGTATGTTTATTGGTGACTTGTACTTCTTATTTTATGGATTACGTCCATACATTTTTTTCATTAACTTTTCAGAGCTACAATTTGTTTTTTTAGGGCTGCAATTGATGTATGATAATGACGTACATTTCCTTGTGTATAAAGGAAATAGACACATAGAAAAAGTCCTGGAAAAATAAGAAGCTGCTGAGATTACAGTGGTGGCTAAAGAGATTTTTAACCTCATGGGAAATATTTTAATTACTTATGTCTTTAACAAATTAAAAATTGATTTTTAAATGAATATTCTAGTTCCATGTCTGACCTCAGCTGCTAACTTTGCTTTCATAAGATTTGAGTGGCTCTGTTTTTTTTTTTTTTTTAAATCTTATGACTGCACTGTGCAGCATGTGGGATCTTAATTCCCCAACCAGGGATCAAAACCCAAGCCCCCTGTTTTGGAAGCACAGAGTCTTAACCTCCAGGGAAGTCCCCTCTTTGTTCTTTGAAGGCAGTAACTGCCAGGTTCAGCAACCTCCCCTACATATAAGTGAAGTGCTATAGCTTAAGGAGGTCTGCTCTGATGAAACTTGTGGGTCATCCACAAGATGGGCAGTGCCTACCTATGAAGCAAAATTGACAGAGATTTTGCAGCTGATCATCAGTTATGCCCATCACAGGGGTAGGGAAGGCAAGGGGCAGGTGGACCACAAGCATTCCAACCAGTGATCACCCCTGCTTTAGATACTTAGATTGTATCCTTGTGCTATAATATTTTAGACGAGTCCAGAAGGCAGGGAGAGTAGGGTGAGACACAGCAAATTAATTAGTATACAGGCCAATTTTAAAATAAGACACTCAGGACTTCCCTGGCAGTCTAGGGGTTAAGACTTCACCTTCTAACTTAACAGTTGCCAGTTCGATCCCTGGTCAAAGAGTTAAGATCCCACATGCCTGTGGCCAATAAACAAAACATTTAAAAAAAGAAGCAGCAGCAAATACGGTTCCGGGAACTCAAACTGGGGCTCTGTGACAACTTAGAGGGGTTGGGATGGGGTGGGAGGTGGGAGGAAGGTTCAAGAAGGAGGGGCCATATGTATACCTATGGCTGATTCATGCTGATTTATGGCAGAAACCAACACAATATTGTAAAACAGTTATCCCCCAGTTTAAAATAAATAAATTTTTTTAAAAAAGCACTATTATAACAGATTCAATAGAGACTTTAAAAATGGTCCACATCAGAAAAACATCTTTAAAAAATATAAATAAGATAAGAAACCTATTCAATGTTATCAAAAACGAAATAGGAAATAAATACATGCTTGAGTCCGTAGTCATTTAATGAGATTCATATTTAATTGTCACTTGATTTAAACAAGCAGTTGTCTACTTTGTCTAAGTTGTTTTGAAATCTCTCCCAGGAAGTCGGTCTCTCCCTGAAACCCAGAATGATGTTATTTTATTATATGATGACAGTTGCTAAATTGTTTCTGTCAGTTAATGTGCCATTAGCTGCTCTACTTCACGAGGGTGTACTTTCTAAGATGGAGAGGGCGTATTTTACAGGGGGATAGTCTTTTAAATCACTTCAAGGCTGACGCCTCTACCCAACCATGTAGGTGATGAGGACACAGTGGAGGCCCAGGTCCTAAGCATTGGTGATTTGGATTCGCTTTTGAACTTCTTTATACATCCTGAGAGGCTGCCAGGGGACAATGACATTGAAGAACCAAGTAAGATGCTAGCAGTGGTCTTAAAGTTCTAAGGGGTAGAGAGGGTAGGGTGAGATATAGCAAATTTAGCAGCCAGGCAAATTTTCTTCTCCAGGCTTGAACTGAAGCAAATGCCCTATGGTCAGTTTGAAATGATTGTTTATTAAGACCACCACAGCGTTTCCCTTGTATCTCAGTCGGTAAAGAATCTGCCTGCAATGCAGGAGACCTGGGTTTGATTCCTGGCTGGGGTAGATTCCCTGGAGAAGGAAATGGCTAACAACTAAACCACCACCAAGATCACCGCAGGCTCTTTGCTATCTTAATCGTTTGGGTTCATTCCCACTTGTTAGACTGCTGATGCACCAGACTTTGGCTCAAGCTGATTTCATCCTCCTCATCATCAAAATAATAGTTGCAATTTTATTGAGCACTTAGAGGTGGTGGTTTAGTCACTATGTCGTGTCTGACTCTTGCGACCCCATGGACTGTAGCCCGCCAGGTTCCTCTGTCCATGGGGATTCTCCAAGTAAGAACACTGGAGCGGGTTGCCATTTCCTTCTCCAGGGGATCTCCCTGACCCAGGAATTGAATCCAGGTCTCCTGCATCACAGGCAGATTCTTTACCAACTGAGCTACACAGGAAGCCCTGAGCACTTAGCAAGAGATAAAAATAGTAGGTACGGGATTTCCCTGGTGGTCCAGTGGCTAAGGCTCCACCCTCCAATGCAAAGGACTGGGGTCCGATCCTTGGTCAGGAATTGACTCCACATGCCACACGTAAAAAGATTCCATGCGTCTCAGTGAAGATCCTGAGTGTTGCAACTAAGACCTGGCACAGCCTGGATGCTGAATCTGGCATTTTAAAAAATGATAAAATGATTTTTATTCTGATGTTTCAGGCTTGTGTTAGGATACCTTTACTAAGATACTTTAAAGAGGATAGGGCTGAGCTCATGGATGTGAGTTGACCTGCTGAATGTCATGTGGCTGCAAGTGCTGAGGCTGAGATCTGAGCTCAGTTCTGCTAGAATGCAGAGGCCACATGCTTGATTGAGATGCTACACTCTCCACTCTTGCCCTGTTACCCACTCTTGATGACCCTATCATGAATAAGACCATGTTCATGCTCTGCTATGGCAGGCAAGGGACGTCCCTGGTGGCTCAGATGGCAAAGAATCTGCCTGCAATGCAGGAAACCGGGGTTCGATCCCTAGGTTGGGAACCTGGGTTCCCTGGAGAAGGGACTGGCAACCCACTCTACTGTTCTTTTTTTTTTTAATTAATTAATTTGTTTTAATTGGAGGCTAATTACTTTACAATATTGTAGTGGTTTTTGCCATACATTGACACGAATCAGCCATGGGTATACATGTGTCCCCCGTCCTGAAGCCCCCTCCCATCTCCCCCACTATTCTTGCCTGAAGAATTCCATGGACAGAGGACCCTGGTGGGCTACAGTCCATGGAGTCTCAAAGAGTCAGACACGACTAAGAGACTAACACTTTCACTTCATGGTAGGCAGAATAGTGGATGCCCCCAAATATCCATATCCAACCCCCCAAAATCTGTGACTATAACAAGTTAGCTGGCAAAAGGGAATTAAGGTTGCAGATGAAAATAAGGCTACTGATCAACTGACCCTAAAATATTGAGATTATCCTGGATTAACAGGGTGAGTCTGATGTAATCACAAGTGAAAGGGAGAGAGAAGAGGTGTAAAGAATGTGAGAAGAGAGGTGGTTCCAGGTCCATCAGGAAACCTATACCTGCTCTGGCTACACTGAAGGTGTACACATGCCCTCTAGAGGTAAAAGATGGAGGAGAAGGAATATGTATAAAAAGCCAAAGGAATGCTAGGCGTTCCCTGGTGGCTCAGACGGTAAAGAATCTCCCTGCAGTGCAAGAGACTTGGATTTGATCCCTGGGTCAGGAAGATGCCCTGAGGAGCGCATGGCAACCCACTCAAGTATTCTTGCCTGGAGAATCCCATGGATAGAGGATCCTGGCAGGCTACAGTCCATGGGGTCGCCAAGAGTCAGACATGATGGAATGACTGAACAACAGCAACAACTAATTAAAGGGCTAACTAAAGATTGAAAGGGAACGTGAATGGCTTTTGAGAGAGGTTTGAAATTGGTGACATAGAAAAATTGAGAAGAGAGAAGTTGAAGAACTCCCAGCATGGCTGGAGATGCTGTTATCTGTCAATAGGGAATTCTGGGAGAGGCCGCAGGTTCCCAGGGTGGGAGAGTCTGTTATCCCCAGAGATGGTGAGCTATGAGCAGGCAGGGTCAGGCCAGAATCCCATCACATTTAAGGAGACACCTGGCTCGGGCACCAAGCCCACGCTGTCCTTTGTCTTAGTGGCTTCAGGGCGCAGAGTGTATTCAAGCATTTGGTGTATCTTTCACCACAGGACCTTGAGAGATTCTCTTAATAACTTTATGTCTTAGTTCTTCCACCTTTGGTAGCATAATGATGTTCTTGGACAAAGATTTATGAGCTAAGACTTACAAAGGTCTCTGAAAACATCAGCTGAAGGCTCAGCATAAATTACTTTATTAAGTATTAATGAATGCTTCCAGTTTGCAGGTTAGCCTGAAGACAAAGAAAACAATGAAAGTGTTAGTCATTTCAGTCATGTCCGACTCTTTGAGATGCCATGGACACCACCAGGCTCCTCTGTCCATGGAATTCTTCAGGCAAGAATACTGAGTGGGTGGCCATTCCCTTCTCCAGGGGATCTTCCCAACCCAAGGATCAAACCCAGGTCTCCTACATAGCAGGCAGATTCTTTACTGTCTGAACCATCAGGAAAGCTCAGCCTGAACAGAAAGAGGTTTAAAACAAAAAATGTTCCTATTGAAAAGCGGTCTTCCTCATGTAGTTTTTTTTGGACTGATTGGTGGGTAAGGAGATTGTGAGAGGAAGGGAGAAAAGAAATTTAAGAGGAAATGAACTTTGGTGGAAATGCCACATGAGTGGGTGTCTCTTTGGGTGTGGGTTGTAGACAGCCAGCATTAATGTGATGCAAAGACATCATCTGGGCTTGTTCTAGGGAAGCAGGGTTTAATTCATCACCATTAAAATGATGTATGGTTTCTGCAGGATCTTGTCTGTATACTTCAAAGGGTTAAGGCAGGAGCTTAGGACGATAAGCTAGTCAAGCCCAGGTTTTCAGCACCTCTCAGGGGGGCTCCATCTGCTCTGCCAGGGCTGGGGTGCTGGGCAGTCACCAGAACACACTGCTAACTCTTTCAGGAAACAGAAATACATAAGCACGGGCTGCTGGAAGTGGCAAGCAATGGGGCTTCTTTTGAAAATGATGTCAGAAGTGGATCAGCGAATCGTCAAAGAATGGTACACACAAGTGTTGAAAATAGAGAGCCTGTAAGCCAAGGACAGGGACATTTTCACCTCGAGCTGTTTGAACCTGCATGCCTTTGGGGCTCCATTTCTCTGTCATCAGTTACAATGACTAGATCTGGTCCCCAGGCTTTTCAGTCTTTTTCCTTCATCTAGTGATAGCTTGTTGTGTTTTACAAGTAAGAACGACCTTCCAACACTACCAACAAGCGTTTTGAAGGATTGTTGTCTAGTCACTATGTCGTGTCCAGCTCTTTCGCAACCCCATGGACTGTAGCCCTCCTGGCTCCTCTGTCCATGGGATTTTCCAAACAAGAATACTGGAGTGGGTTGCCATTTCCTTCTCCAGGGAATCCTCCCAACCTAAGGATTGGGGTATCCTGCACAACAAATGGACTCTTTACCACTGAGCCAGCAGGGATACACAATATCAAATGTGTACCCACCTGGATTTAGCAGCCCTGTAAGAAAGTTCATTCTGTGAGATCACGCCAGGCCTAGTGAGTCCCCACTGAGATCAGTTCAAAAGGACTGCTCACGCTGTCCTGAGGATAAAAGGCTCAGCCCTCAGGGTAAAGGGAAAGTGGCAATTGAAGGACACAGCAGGCTGTCGAGATTGCTCCAAATACAGGTCAGTCTATGTAGGGCACAGGACAGTGAGGTTTTTTTTGCTTTGCCCACCATATAATTCTTTCCAAACAGCAGTGCTGATGTTAAAACAGGTGAGACAATGTAGATCAGAGTCTTTGTGATTTATTGCTGTACTAACGGCCAGAGTCAGTAGAAAATGTAATGTCAGCAACACCCAGAAGCCCTCTCCACAAGGTCTAACTGACCCACACAGTTCTCCCAGAACATACTAACCCAATTCTTCTTCTTTCTACAGACAACCCTTAATTTCCTTCTATCTAGTGAGCTTCCAGGATGGGACTCTGAATTTCAGGGGTACAGACGAAAATTTTTAGCACTTGTATTTATCTTTTAGCTGATTATTTTTTTAATTTTCTCTTACAGAACCTTTACAAAGCACTGAATTATATAGCACATCAGTACATACATATTGCTTATTAATAAATATCCATTAACTGGGATGTGTGAGCTAATTTCTTTTAACTGATAGTGATGCATGATCAAAAGTTGAAAAACTGTGGCTTTCAGCAATCAACTCAACATGTAGTCATAGTTTCTAATTTCTCAGAGCGGCATAATTTGTTTTTCAAACTTTAAGCTTTTGATTTGTATTGGAGTACGTCCAATGGATTAATCCAATGGATTAACAATGCTGTGGTTGTTTCAGGTAAACAGCTAAGGGACTCAGTCATGCATATACGTGGATCCATTCTCTCCCCAAACCCCTCTCCCATCCAGGCTGGCACATAACATTGAATAGAGTTCCATGTGTTATACAACAGGTCTTTGTTGATTATCCATTTTGAATATAGCAGTGTATACAGCATAATTTATTTTTAATTTGAAAAAAAAGGTAATATCACTTTTTTCTACCTAATGACTGAAAAAATATAATGAATAAAAGTTATGAATTTAGCAATGCTTTAAATTTACAATCTTTTTTTTATCACAGTTCAGTTCAGTCATTCAGTCATGTCCGACTCTTTGTGACCCCATGAACCGCAGCACACCAGGCCTCCCTGTCCATCACCAACTCCCAGAGTTTACCCAAACTCATGTCCATTGAGTCAGTGATGCCATCCAACCAGCTCATCCTCTGTCGTCCCCTTCTCCTCCTGTCCCCAATCCCTCCAAGCATCAGGGTTTTTCCCAATGAGTCAGCTCTTCGCATCAGGTGGCCAAAATATTGGAGTTTCAGCTTCAACATCAGTCCTTCCAATGAACACCCAGGACTGATCTCCTTTAGGATGGACTGGTTGGATCTCCTTGCAGTCCAAGGGACTCTCAAGAGTCTTCTCCAACACCACAGTTCAAAAACATCAATTCTTCTGTGCTCAGCTTTCTTTATGGTCCAACTCTCACATCCATACATGACTACTGGAAAAACCATAGCCTTGACTAGACGAACCTTTGTTGACAAAGTAATGTCTCTGCTTTTTAATATGCTGTCTAGGGTGGTCATAACTCTCCTTCCAAGGAGTAAGTGTCTTTTAATTTCATGGCTGCTGTCACCATCTGCAGTGATTTTGGAGCCCAGAAAAGTCAGCCATTGTTTCCACTGTTTCTCCATCTATTTGGCATGAAGTGATGAGACCAGATGCCATGATCTTAGTATTCTGAATGTTGAGTTTTAAGCCAACTTTTTCGCTCTCCTCTTTCACTTTCATCAAGAGGCTCTTTAGTTCTTCTTCACTTTCTGCCATAACGGTGGTGTCATCTGCTTATCTGACCATATATATTTGGAAAATAATTGTATCTGTGTGTAAAGTGTATATTTTGTATGTATCATATTTTTAGATCTTTTGCAATTACCATATGAACTCCCTAGTGGCCATGTAGCAATGGTTGAGAAGGACTACCTTAGGTTCTCAGCTTTAACTATACCTGGCAACTTATTTGTCTAAAAACAGGTAGAATAACTGTCTAAAATGAAGTGGTGAGAACTGATTAAGACTGAATCCCATTAGACAGCAAATATATATTCAGAAATTTGTCTTTGGTAGACCAGTCATTAACCAAAAGATTTCTCTGTGACTTCTAAGTGTTACTCCTTCAGAAGGCAAACAGAGCATTATAACTGCTGAAGCACGGGGCAATCGTGTCTGTTGTGTCTTCTGGAACAGGAAAGTGCCTTTTAAATTCCATTCACTGAAAATACATGCATTAACTCTGGGCTGCTTTTCTCTTACAAATAATAGCACTGATCTCTCTAAGTTAACCTTTAGATTGATGACCTGTGACATTTATAATTAGAGTCATGTCCTTCCTCCTGATTAAGTGATGCTGAAAAAACCATGTCATTACCAGTGCTCCACCTGGACAATGTTTAAATAGAATGAACTTGACAACCAGAGGTTTTCATTTCATTTCCTAAGTCAAGGTGAGGAATTCGGATGAATACATGAATGAATCGCCAGCTCTTTCTGACTGTGAAGATTTGAAGGTCATCATGTGTGTGATTCACTGGGATTAGGTAGAGAGGACAGTAATATTTCTCTTTTAATTTTTGCATCCCTGTGGTTGGGTTTCTCAGTTTTTCCTGAAATTGATGGATGACACTTTTGTAACACTGTATAGACTAAGGAATATTCAAACCAGTCACTCCTAAAGGAGGTCAACCCTGAGTATTTACTGCATGGACTGATGCTGAAGCTGAAGCTCCAGTATCTTGGTCACCTGATGCAAAGAGACTGATGCAAAGGCTCATTGGAAAAGACCCTGATGCTGGTAAGGGGAAGGAGGCAGCAGAGGATGAGATTATTAGGTAGCGTCACTGATTCTATGGACATGAATTTGAGCAAACTCTGGGAGATAGTGAAGGACAGGTGAGCCCGACATGACCGAGTGACTAAAGATCAAACAAATATACTAAGGATTGGGAGCATTCACTGTGGTCAGAGAAGGTCACTTAGTCTTCCTTGTCATCTCCTTCTTCAGAATTTAATTTAAGATACTGTCAAAGGGAAAACGTTTACGGTAAATGAGTCACCCTTTGCTGAAATCATTTTGGCAAGTGAACCAACAGTCCAAAACTACATCTGTTAACAGAAATGTATTCTTTTTGATTCTTTCATATCCCCTGAGTGCCCATAAGTGTCCATCTGGCTCTTATAGTCTAGTGGTTTCTACCACACAGCATTCAAAGGTCCTATTTGAGATTCTGGTCCTGGAGATTCGTCCCAGCCTTCCGTCTCCAGCTAAACCTACTCACATAGAAAGGATTAAATGGAACTTCCTTGGAGAAGCCTTTCAATCCCCATTTAAATTAGGCTGTCCTGTTTTAATACCTCATTGCACACTATATTTTTCCTTCATATTTCAATTTGTTGTACTTTTCTTACATATTTTGGCAATTTATAATACTGCAGTTATTTTTATTATCGTTTCTCTCATGGAAGATACACAAGGATAGTGTTTACATCTATTATATCCACATCTGTATTCCAGAATGTTTTGTGGCCCAGAAGAGGGAGCCGAAGATATATTGTTGATTGATAGATACTTTCCTACATAACCTTCATAACATATTTTAAAACACCAGAACCGAAACAGACAAAACCATCCTTAATAGCTTCATTATAAAGTTGCTACTCACTTTTTTCTCAAAGACAAACTAAAAACTTTCCATTATTTCAAAGTATTTGGGTTATTGAAATAGCTTTCTCAGGACTGAAAGTAGTTTTGTACACGATGATCTGGTTTGCTAATGAGGTATCTATTTACTTTCAAGCTGACACTTTAAAAATGTCCACTAAAAGGTTAATAAGCATAGAGGCCAATTGGAGTTCACATCCTTGGTTCGGGAAAGAAAACACTTTAAAATTGATTACCTTAAAAAAAAAATTGGATACCTTAAGATTACTGGTTAAGCCATAATAAAAAACCAAGGCTTAGGTGGTTGCAGTAAATCAATAGCCTTTCCCCTAAGATTCTATTAAAATTAAAAAAAAATTGGAGTCCAAAAGTTCTTTTTAATATTTTTTAAAAAAAAACAAAAGCACCAAATGTGTATCCTCAGTAAGACTGCACAGGATAACTGAAATGTCATATTCTTTCCATCTTGATTAGAATTCGTTAATGAAATATGATTACTCATGCTGATCAGTTACTTTTTTTTGGCTGAGAGCAGATGTTACATCCAATCAACAAAAAGTAGGAATTTATTTATTACCTTATAAGTGCAGTTTGTTTGCTAGACAGTATCTCTCACATATGTAAGGACTCGTGGGAAAATAGTATGAAAGGAATCCCTGATGGTAAAGAATTTAGGAATCTTATAATCAACAGTTGTGAGGAGAGGGATGGACGTCCAGCTGTGCCAAATAACATGGCAATTTTCTTGCTGGAGAGCAGCATAAATTAGGAAATAAATGATGAAAATCAGCACTTACAGTTGGTCTGTTAAAAAGTCTTAATTACTAACAGTTCCTGGGGAGGTCCTAAGGGTATGACATATGTTCCATAGAAATACAAATGAAGAACTTCCAGGCAGCCTCGGAAATTAATTATTTTCCCTAATTCCCAGCAAATACTCTTGCTCTCTGTTTTACAGAAAAATTAGGTATCATTAAGGAGGAACTTCCTTAGCTTCCCTGCACCATGCAAGCTGACTTGCTTCTAGCTGGAGGGGAAGAGGTTCCCCTCCATTGTCTAAGGCTGATTCACTGTCAAATCTCTGGATCCCGTCCCCCTGATCATCTCAGAATTATCCTTCTTTTTTCTCTGTCTTGAGCCTTCATTCTCTAGCTGTCTGGGATTCTGAGCTCACCAACTTTTTGCATCAGCATTTAAACATAGTCAAATTGCTCAGATTTTAAAAAGATAAACATACAGAAAAATGCTTTGATCTCATAATATCTTCCAGATACTATTCTTTCTTTTCTCCAACTGAAAGATTTCTCTACACTTTTCATCTTTACCACGGCACTATTTACTACTCCTCCACACATCTGCTGCCTGGACTCAAATACCTGACCTTCCATAGGATCGGGGCATCCCTGGTGGATCAGAGGTAAAGAATCTGCCTGCTAATGCAGGAGATGCGGGTTTGATCCCTGGAAGAGCCCCTGGAGGAAGACATGGCAATCCACTTCAGTATTCCTGCCTGGACAATTCCATGGACAGAGGAGCCTGGCAGGCTACAGTCCATGGGGTCGCGAAGAGTCGAATACTACTGAGCTACAAAGCACAGCATAGCACAGATATAGGAATGAGTCCTGCCTAAGTCACCAGAGAATTTAATGTACATTTCTTAGTCCTTATCTTACTTGGTGGAGAGCAAGGTTATCATTTTCAATGACAGGAGACATATTAGTATACTTACGGCCACAGAAGGAGCTATGGAAAAGAAGAAAAGGAAAATGCAATAAATAGTTCACGAATAGAGTAGTATCCTGGAATAAGCAGCAGTGTGTGAGATCAAGAAGCTGCTAAGATGTTGGGTGTGTTAATGAGAAAAACAATGCTCTCCTCAGAAATAAGAACAAAGCAAGAAAAGGCAAGTGAAGATGCCCATAAATTTTGAGTTGTAGGTGCAGAGATGCTAAGGCCCTGATATGTGTTCTCAATTATTCGAAATGAGGACAGATCATCTCCTGAGAATGAAGAATGTGGAGGTGGGGCCATAGTCTCAGAGGAGGGTGGAAAAAGTGCAGCAAATTGGTTGGGGCAAACCCTAGGCAGACTGAGAGTTCTACATGGTTGCCGACATTTCTCCTGGAGCTGAGCTCCAAATGTGGAAAAAGAGAGGACACAGAACTGTCTCAACTGGAATCTCACTCACTTCAATTATTTAGGAATGAAAAGCCGAAGTTGCTCTGTGAGTGTTGATCTCCAAAGAGAAGTTGGATTCCAAAAAGGCATTTATCCAAGGAAATATTTACTCATCCAAGAAATACTAGTATGTTAAAAGAATTCTAGTAATTTAGGCTAACATCCACCAATGCTAATAACAAAAAAGAATGCTGATTGCTGAGTGCTTGCAAAGTAATTAATGAGCCCAACAGAGGTCCTTTTTAAGATCACAAGGATGGCAGTATGGAAAAGACTAAAGACACTGATGAAAATGTGGTTTCTGTTAAATAGGTTATGGAAGAAGCCCAAAAATATTGAAGTGGTAAACATTTCAAAGAGAAACAGTGGAGGCAGTCCAAATTCCCAGTAATTCCACTGGAGTAAGTCCAGTAAGACCTGTGTGCGGTTTAACCCCCTCATGTCATAAAATAAGTCACCAGGATACAACAACAACAAAAAAGATCGTCATTTTTAATTAAGTTAGAAAAAGAACTCCTTAAAACTAGATTAAATGAGTGTCAATTTCCTGAAGCTAAATAACTCGCAACGAAATCAGGGATTGTTCAACTATTGCCAGTGGGCCAGTTTCATCTTCCTCCCTTTCTATCTTCCTCCCTCCCTCTTTCTTTCTCTCTCTTTCTTTTTAATGGGGCACAGATTAAAAATGTCTTCTAATGGTTTCATTTAGAATGGTTACACAATTACCTTCATAAAAACCTTTGATTTTGCCTCTTGCCCAGCAAAGCCTAAAATATTTACTACTTTGCCATTTACAGGAAAAGTTTGCCAACCCCTGAACTAAATCTGAGAAAATAAGAAAGGAAATGAGCCTCAAGAGGGAAGATATAATTAGAATATGATGACCATGCTGTTAATCTGCTCATACTAGTCTATTTGCACTAGTTTTCCTACCGTTGTAAGGAATTTGCCCTGCATTTTATCACTTATCATTTGATTTTTAAAAATCAAACCTATGCATTTATTAAGTGACAAGGTTGATTTTATGATATTTAAGGACTTTTCCAGCTTCCCTGGTGGCTCAGTGGTAAAGAATCTGCCTGCAATGCAGAAGATGTGGGTTTGATTCCTGAGTCAGAAAGATGCCCTGGAGAAGGAAATGGCAACCCACTCCAGTATTCTTGCCTGGAGAATCCCATGGACAGAGGAGCCTGGCAGGTTACAGTCTGTGGGGTTGCAAAAGAGTCGGACACAACTTAGCAACTAAACTATAGCAAGCAGCTCCATTACACAAATAGGAAATTCATACCATGTGGCAGCTCTGAATATATCAGATTTTTTTTTTCTTTTAAGGAACCAAATTTAGCTTTTCTACAAAAGAGAATTGAAACAAAATGGAGACAATTTCTATTTTGTCTACTGATTTGAGGGTTCTCTTCCTTTGGGAAACTTCCTTTGATGAACACCAGGCATATTCTGAGTATTCTGATGCTCACAAGTCTAGTGGGAAGGTATTATTATTATGTCCATTTATAGATGAGAAAACTGAGAGGTTGATGGTTCAGAAATTCACCTAAAGCGATAGTAAGCTAGGAAGTAATAGAACTTGGATTGAGCCCAAGAAGTCTGACTCAGGAGCCTATGTTCTTTCTTCCATGTTTTATTGCATTTTTATTTAATTTGATGCTTTTTAAATAGATATTATATTTACATAAAGAAGCGAAATAAAAGTTACTCTCAGTAAAACTTATCTACTGAGAATATGGTTCTTACCCTCTTCTCTCCTCCCTATTAAAACACCTTATTAGATTTTAAAATTTACCCTTTCAAAGTTTCTTTATGCAAATATGACTATTTTCATTCCTCTTAGTCTCTGCCATGGAGGTCACATCTCAAACACACTGTTCTATTTACTTTGAAAAAAAAAAAGGCATGATTTTAAAAGTACATTGTTCAGTCTTTACTCTGAAGAATTTCAAAACAATGGGGAAAAAAAAACCCAAAATGTGTATTAGTACAAGGAACACTAACATGTACTTCACTTAAAGTTTCTGATTCTTAACATTTTGCCCCCTTTACATTTTTCTCTCTATTCACCTTTATTTGTTTTACTGAACGTTTTCAGAGTGAGGTGCAAATATAATCCTTAAATACTTCAGTGTGTAACTTCTAAGTAACCAAAATGTCATGTTTACATTTTGCAAACTTAACACTGATTCAATCACATCTAATATATGATTCATAGACAAATCTCCCCAGTTGTGCCAACATTGTCCTCTGTAACTGTGTACTTTTTTTCTAATTCAGAAAATTAAAAATTGCATTTAATTTTCATGTCTCTTAAATGTACTTTTGTCTAGAAAAGCTTCCCACAACTTTTCTTACAGGTCACAATATTAACATTTTTGCAGCCTCCATGCAGTTGTTTGGTAGATGGTCTCACACTCTGGGTTTGTCTGATTGTGGTCTACTTGTATTTACACTGAGGACACTCTTCTGGCAAGACTTCTGCATGGGTGGTGATATGCTCTTTCTATTGTATTGCATCAGGAAGCACTGAGGTTTTCAGCCTTTTCCTTTATTGATGGCCCTACATTTGATTACTTGGTTGAAATTTGTCCACCAAATCTCCCCATTGTTTCAGAAACTTTTCCCTGTGTAACATGTATCTTAAGGTTCTTGTGACATTATCTTAAGGTTCTTGTGACTATCCTGTTTTTCACAAGCTTTCATCCAACAATTCTTACTATTGATGGATGATCCTTGTCTGAATAAATTATTGCACTGGAGTCACAAAATGGTATTAATACGTTTGCAATTCCACCATTCCTTCTACATTTATTAGCTGAAATTCTCAGTAAGAGGAACTTCCTCTTGCATACACACTTTTTAATGTAGTATTATTTTTGTATCCTGGATGAAATTTACCTTTAGCCCTCTCTAGTACAGTCTAATGAGGCTTCCCTGGTGGCTCAGATGGTGAAGCATCTGCCTGCAATGCGGGAGACCTGGGTTCGATTCCTGTGTTGGGAAGATCTCCTGGAGAAGGAAATAGCAACCCACTCCAGTACTCTTGCCTGGAGAATCCCATGGACAGAGGAGCCTGGTAGGCTACAGTCTAATACCATCCTTACCCTTTTTGATGCTCAAAACTTTGATGTTTCCAGTTTGGGCTGGTCCTATATCCTTTCACCTGTTTCTGATTGTCTTCAAGTACTGTCCTGCTTTCAGATAAAACTCCATGTTCCAGACTCACTTTAACTTTGCCTAAATGTCATGCTTTTTTTCTTTTAAAATATATCTTGGAGATTTCCCAAATCAGTGAATGTATTGAGAACATCCTCGTGTTGTTTTTTTTTTTTTAAACTGGTACCTAATATTTCATTCTATGGACAGTTTATTAAACCATTAAGTCCCCTTGCTGGAGGCTCAGTTATTTCCAAAAAATATCACGGTGCAAAATTTGGTCCATATGTCTTTTCATACTTGTGCATTTGTAGAATCCGTTCCCGGAAGCAAGATTGCTGAGTTGATGAAATGCATACTTATTGCTGTTAAAGGTGCCAGATTCCTCCTATGTCATCTGTACCATTCTGCACTTCCACTAACAGCTGATCCTTGGACTGATGGTTAACGAGGTATTTTTTTTTTAATTAAAAAAACTTTATGTTACGTTGGAGTATTGTTGATTAATAATGCTATATTAGTTTCAGGTGTACAGCAAAGTAATTCAGTTACATATTTACAAGTATCTATTCTTTTTTTCTGATTATTTTCCCCTTTGGGTTATTACAGAATGAAGAACAGACTTTTGGACTCAGTGGGAGAAGGAGAGAGTAGGATGGTTTGAGAGGACAGCATTGAAACATGTTCATTACCATATGTGAAATAGATAGCCAGGAGGAGTTTGATGTAGGAAGCACGGCATCCCAAGATCAGTGCTCTGCGACCGCCTGGAGGGGTGGGGAGGGGAGGAAGGTGGGAGGAGGGTTCAGGAGGGAGGGGTCACATGTACGCCTGTGGTCAATTCATGCTGATGCATGGCAGAGGCCATCACAGTTCAGTTCAGTTCAGTCGCTCAGTCATGTCCGACTCTTTGCAACCCCACGGACTTCAGCACACCAGGCTTCCCTGTTCATCACCAACTCCCAGAGCTTGCTCAGACTCATGTCCATCGAGTCAGTGACACCATCCAACCATCTCATCCTCTGTCATTCCCTTCTCCTCCTACCCTCAATCTTTCCCAGCATCAGGGTCTTTTCCAATGAGTCAGTTCTTCCCATCAGGTGGCCAAAGTATTGGAGTTCAGTTTCAGCATCAGGCCTTCCAATGAATATTCAGGACTGACTTCCTTTATGATGGACTGGTTGGATCTCCTTGCAGTCCAAGGGACTCTCAAGAGTCTTCTCCAACACCACAGTTCAAAAGCATCAATTCTTCAGCACTCAGCTTTCTCTAAAGTCCGACTCTCACATCCATACATGACTATTGGAAAAAACATAGCTTTGACTAGATGGACCTTTGCTGGCAAAGTAATGTCTCTGCTTTTTAAAATGCTGTCTAGGTTGGTCATAACTTTTCTTCCAAGGATTAAATGTCTCTTAATTTCATGGCTGCAGTTACCATCTGCAGTGATTAGTGAGCCCCCAAAAATAAAGTCTGCCACTGTTTCCACTGTTTCCCCATCTATTTGCCATGAAGTGATGGGACCAGATGCCATGATCTTAGTTTTCTGAATGTTGAGTTTTAAGCCAACTTTTTCACTCTCCTCTTTCACTTTCATCAAGAGGCTTTTTAGTTCCTCTTCACTTTCTGCCATGAGGGTAGTGTCATCTGAGTATCTGAGGTTATCGAAAATAAATAAATAAAAATTAAAAAGATAACCAAGAAGGACCTAAGGTACAGCATGTGTCCCCTCCCACCACTTGAGACCACCAGGCTTCAAGGATAAGATTTCACCTAGCCATCACCTTTGTACAATGGTCTGTAACTGAGCTCTAAAAACTTGCCCGCATCCCATTTGACTCACTCCCATGTGGACCATCCCTGTCAGACACACCCGGATGCTTGTAAACCGCAGCTTCCCTAATGAGGATGGGTGATCAGGACACCTCGATGGATTCTGTTGGTGTGAGGTTAAACCTTACCTTTGAGTGAGCTGTAACCGTACAACACTCTCTCAATTTTTCCTACTGAGCTAGGAAAAATATTTCCCCTATTACACCCTGATTGCTATTAGTACAGTAACTGCTGATTTTTTACAGGCTATGCTCCAAGCTTTCTATTTCATCTCAGAGCCATCCTTTGATGCAGATATATTTTCTTTCACGTGATTGATGAAGACACTGAGTTGCAGAAAGGGCAAGTAATACAAGGATTGTACTGCTTATGAATGCAGAATTGGACTTGTGACACCAGTGCCTGAAGAGCTATTAACAGCTCCAGGATACACAGCATAGTTCTCACTACGGCTGCATTGTGAAGACAAGCAACGGAAGAGACACATTCAAAACTGAGCCAGAGCAGGTTAGGAATGGTTATCACGTTGTAGGATTAAGAATGATTAATCAGCCCCTACAAGTTGTCCACTAAAATATGACATTATTAATCATCCTGGTGTATTTTTACTCACTTTGATATGTGGCTGGAGTCTTGGGTTTCAGAGCAGGAGTATCAGATGCCCATTTCCATGTCATAAGACCAGTGCACTTTGTTTGTGCCTTTCCTTGCTCACCAGAGCTATTAGGGCGGATTCATGTGCTGTCATTCCTTGTTCCCATTACAACCTTTATCTCGATAATACGACAGTGTTGGAATTTTAATGCCTCATATATTCCGTGAAACATGATGGTAATAAACTGTAACGCTTTGACCTCAGCTTCTTACTCTTTGATGCATTGTCCATTCCCAACTCACCTAGCTCCCTCCTTTCCTGATACTATTTAAATGGGGATGAGGTGGCATGGACCGTGTGTCACTCAAAGCAGAAAGCATTTACCAACTGGAATGTGTGTGTGCTCAGTCGTGTCTGACTCTTTGAGACTCGGTGGACTGTAGCCCCGCCAGGCTCCTCTGTCCTTAGGATTTTCCAGGCAAGAATGCTGGACAGGGTTGCCATTTCCTTCTCCAGGGGATCTTCCGGATCCAAGGACTGAACTTGAGTCTCCTGCATTGGCAAGCAGATTCTTTACCACTGAACCACCTGAGAATACACTTATGTATAAGCCTCTTAAAAGTGTAGAGCCCTTCATGTTCTATTTCGAAAAGAACAAATCACCACCTCTCCTCATGACAGAGAATGAAACCATAAAACATGAATCAGCTCTTCTTTGAAAGATTATGGCAAGGACATAAAATGACATGTTCAGCATCTATTCTGGGGATAATGGTTAAACCGAGAGCTCGGAGGCACTGTAGATGTGACTTCCTTCTCCCTGAGGTTGGCTGCATATACCTGTAGAAAAATTAGAAAATATTAGAAGGTAAACCAAAGATAAATTCAACATTAAAGAACAGCCTCATTAGTTATTTAGAGCCTACATCGTGATTCAGGTATGACCCAGGAACTTCATGGAACTTGCCAAGAAGCACCTTTGCTGAAAATAGTCATTGAATCATATACATCACCGTTTGATCTATCACTTGAGATCTCTCTATCTCTTTATCAGAAGGCTCAGAAAGCAAAGACTACAATTATTCTTGCAGCTTTCCATGAAAAATGAAGTGCAATGTTCTTCTGATACCAATTACGTGCCTGTCACTTATCTACAAAGTGGTGATGTCAAAATGAAGAAGTTTGCCTCCCGAGAAGATATTGAAGTTTAAAGGAAAGTCACTGGGGAAGTAGAGAGGGCTAGCAGAGGACAGCATGTTGAGTTATCTTGGAATATTGGCCACGCTTTGTGGCTTAACCCTCAGTTTACATATACCCAGAAACTCAATTTTCAACGCTCCAGAGTTTATCAGGCTCGAGTTGACTTAATCATGCAAGACGCTGCATGCTGCAGTATAAGCAGAATGGGAATTTATTCATTTATAAAGAGAAATATTGCTACGTGCTGACTCCAAAGTTTAATTAATGGGATAACCTGAAGATGCATCCATCCGCACACCAGGGAATTCCTTCCAGAGATTAGGCAGGGCCCTTCTCTGCCCCAAGAGAATTATTAACCATTCTTCTTTAACTATGTCCCTATGCTTTACTGTTGACCACTGTACTTTTCTTGATAGAAATCATTTTTACATTTGTTCCTGCCTTGTACACTGGGTGTGCTTCCCCGGTGGCTTAGCAGTAAAGAATCCACCTGCCAGTGCAGGAAATGGCTGCACACTCCAGTGTTCTTGCCTGGGAAATCCTGTGGACAGAGGAGCCTGGCAGGCTACAGTCCATGGGGTTGCAAAAGAGTTGAACACAGCTTAGCAACTAAGCAACAAAAACAACATAAAGAAAACCATGGTTGGTGTTTTCTTTTGTGAATTGTTACCCACCTTTGGAATGTTAATAGTGTTCTTAAGTGATTTCAAGAGCTACTTATATACTAAGACTACTAAAACCATGTGTTTTATTTGTTATAAATATTACTCTGAGTTTTTACTTGCTTATCCAATATTTTTATCTCTTCCTTTACATAAATAATAGGGCTTTCCTGGTGGCTCAGTTGGTAAAGAATTCAACTGCAGTATGGGAGACCTGGGTTTGATCCCTGGGTTGGGAAGATCCCCTGGAGAAGGGCATGGCTACCTACTCCAGTATTCCTGCCTGGAGAATGCCATGGAGAGAGGAGCCTGGCTGGCTATAGTCCATGGGGTTGCAAAGAGTCAGACATGACTGAGCAACTAAGCATATTAGGTAAATGATTGTTATTGTATTTTATATTTACCTCTTTTGTAGTAAAATAATATGCAAATGTGATCACGTCCCTCCCTTAGGGAGAAATCTTCACTGGCTTCCCCAGTGACTGAGTAACGATCTGTCTTCCTTTCCAAACCCTCTTGACAGCCCTCCCTCTATCTCTGTGGCTCATCAACTTTTCTTTTGTTGTTTAAACGACAAACCCAGGGATCGAACTGGCATCTCTTGCATTGGTAAACAGATTCTTTACTACTAAGCCACCTGGGAAGCCCATTAACTTTTCTCATTCCTGTTTTTCAGTCACTAAGGCATGTCTAACTCTTTGCAGCCCTGTGGAAGACAGCACCCCAGGCTTCTCTGTCCTTCATTATCTGCAGGAGCTTGTTCAAACTCATGTCCATTGGGTCGGTGATGCCATCCAACCATCTCATCTTCTGACATCCCCTTCTCCTTCTGTCTTCCCAGGAGGGATGCTGGGAATCTCTCCAGCATCAGGGTCTTTTCCAGTGAGTTGGCGCTTCCCATCAGGTGGCCACAGTATTGGAGCTTCAGCTTCAGCATCAGTCCTTCCAATGAATATTCAGGGCTGATTTCATTTAGGATTGACTGGCTTTATTTCCTTACAGTCCAAGGGACTCTCAGGAGTTTTCTCTAGAACCACAGTTTGAAAGCATCAATTCTTTGGTGCTGAGCATTTTTATGGTCCAACTCTTATATCTGTTCATGACTACTGGAAAACCATAGCTTTAACTATATGGACCTTTGCCAGTGAAGTAATGTGTCTGTTTTTTAACATGCTATCTGGGTTTGTCATAGCTTTTCTTCCAAGGAGCAAGCATCTTTTAATTTCATGGCTGTAGTCAATAAGTTTTTCTTAGTTACGTATAATTCTCTCTTTTTAAAAAAAAATAAAAGGTCTGCCTCTCTTCTGACTGATTCATCCTTACCAAAAAACGTCCCACTCACCTCCCAACTGGGAAACTCTCTTTCATCATTAAGATTCAGTCCAAGTGGAATGTCTCCATTCTCTCTGTATAGCACCCTTTGCTGCCTCTGCTGAAAAGTTCTGGCACTAGGTTATAGTCACTGTTTATTTCTCTCTCTCTTCCACTGGTCTAAGAAAGCTGGGCTTTTCCTGTACCTATTTTCTGAATTCAGTACAATTCCTGGCACGTAGACTTCGATAAGCACCTGCAGAATGAGTAGATGAACTAGTGTGAGTGAGTGTCCAGAAGAAAATACGACTAACTCTGCCTAGAAAGATAAAGAAGAGTTTTATAAGAGAAGGTGATATTTGCAATTCAAAAATCCTGAAGCATGAGTTGATAATTGTTAAAAAGATAAAGAAAAGGTATTTAAAATATAGCCAGAAGTCAGAATCTACTAGATGCGTTTCTGCCAAATTGGAAGGAACGTGGAAGTAAACTCTCGTAAGGCAAGTGTTTCTGGGTTTCCCAGGTGGTTCAGTGGGGAATGATCCACCTGCCAATGCAGGAGACACAGGTTCAATCCCTGATCTGAGAAGATTCCACGTGCTGTGGAGCAACTGGGTCCACGAGCCACAGTTACTGGCTGTGCCCTCGGAGCCCAGGAGCTGCGGCTGCTGAAGCACAGGCGCGCTGGAGTCACCCTCTGTAACGAGAGAAGCCGCCACGAGAAACCCGTGCACCGCAACGGCAGAGCAGCCCGCACTCACTGCAACTAAAGCAAAGCCCAGGCAGCAGTGAAGACCCAGCACGGCCGAAAATAAAGAAATAAAAATTTTTATTTAAGATATTATTTTTAAAGCGGATGTTTAGGTCCATGCTGCCATTCCATGATGAGAAAAAAATTTTTAAAAAGAAGCAGAAAAATAAAAAACTCCATTCCCTCTAAAATGGAAAACATACCCACACAGGTCAGAGGGTCTAAAGGAACTCAGTGGAGGTAAGTTTAAAAGAATGAAAGGCTTGACAGGCTGACAGAGTGATCCGATCAAGATCTCTTTCTCATAGTTTTAAATAACCATATGTAGCTTTTCAAGAAAGCAGTTTACTATTAACATCAAAGGAAATTTTGCCTTGAAGCGAGATGAGATGAATCAAGCAAGACTGGAAACTGGTCCAAGATAAATATTTTAACATGATATGAAAATATTTGGGACATTTGGGGTAGGATGAAAAGGAAATAATGGCTTGCTGCTGAACTAAGGGCAAGTCAGTAACAATATTAAAGAAAATGTCCTCAAGGAGTTGATTCTAAATGGGATGTGATAAATGATTCTTGAGCATGATCGGAGAGAAGCGATGCAATACCAAGGTACAACATCGAGTAGTTTGGAGCAATGATTATGTACATGTGTACGAGTACTCACTGGCTCATTATTATATATGTGTACCCGTACTCACTGGGAATTGGCGATGGACAGAGAAGCCTGGCGTGCTGCCGTCCATAGAATCACAAAGAGTCGGGCACGACTGAGCAACTGAACTGACTGACTGACTCACTGGCTGGCAGAAAATAAAGCATATGTTTCTGGACTCTGTTTGATTTGGTTACATGGGGTGCCACGATCTGGGATAACCTGATGCAAAGAATGCATGACCTCATATGCTTTTTCTCCCCCTGTCCTGAAAATCCCTTAGCTTCTTGTTGTCATGCTTTCAGCCCTCATCAGCTTTCCCAACCCAGAGCCATCCGGACTCTGACAGAAATCGCAGTGCCTCACCCGGATCTTCGCACCAGAAGTCATTCTGGGATTCATTTGCCAAAACTTCTGACAGTGTTAGCTTTTACCATCTTTTCTGGGGTTGCCCTCTGGGAGATGCTTCACTCAGGGTCATGCCTTCCACTTGTGTTAATGTGAGTCAAAGCCCTAGCATACTATTTGAATGTGGGACAATTAGAAATGGCCAGCCCAGCTGCAGAATACCTCATGTTCTTTGCCATGGTCTAATTTGAGTCTGTATCACAGTTCCATGTCTGCTTTTACCCAATTTTGGCTCCATTATTTTCTAATATATGTTATTTCTGAATATAATCCCCCATATATATCCTATACAAAAGTTTTCTTCTCAGACAATGCCCATCTTCAGAGATCTGTGACAAGATCTGTGTGGAGAGGTCCTAGAAAGCAGAACTTAAAACAAGATTTTTTTTTATGACAGTGTGAACCCGTTCACCCTTGGTATGTGATGTCCTCATAGCTTTTGCTATATGCTATCAGCTACAGTTGCCATATAGCCATGTCTATAGTTATACAATTTGTTAAGACTTGCATCAGAGGAGAACCAGAAGAGATACTGGTAGATAAAGAAGATGCCAGCTGGTATAATAGTTCATGTGCTTGAAAGATATAAGGGAAATAGTCGCCATAAAGACTATGAACCCGGGTGGCACTTGCCAAGTGCTGCCCATGTATCGCAGAAAGGCAGTGGAAGGTTGCAAGTGAGTGTCATGGTATCCATTGCTCTGTAACCAGTCAACGTAAAACTTAGTGACAACAATGACTATATTTATTTTGTTCACAAATCTGCAATTGGGCAGGACCCAGAAAAGGTAGCACATCTCTCTTCCTCTCAGCATCAAATCAAGTGGCTGAAATGTTAGAGATTGGAGTCATCCAAGGGCTTGTCGAGTTGTAGTTCTGGTAGTTGATGTCAGCTGTCAGTGGAGCAGCTAGGTGTGGTCCTTCCTTCCATGTCCTGCTTGGCTCTCTCACAGCATGGTAGCTGAGTTCCCAGGACAAAGATTCCAAGAGGGGAAATAGCTGAAGAAAGCTGTGCTGATTTTTTAAAAATTGTATTTATTTATTTACTCACTTGCTTCCCTGGTGGCTCAAATGGTAACAAATCTGCCTGCAGTGTGGGAGACCCGGGTCGATCTCTGGGTTGGGAAGATCCCCTGGAGAAGGAACTGACAACCCACTCCAGTATTCTTGCCTGGAGAATCTCATGGACAGAGGAGCCTGGTGGGATGGTATTCATGGGGTTGTAACATGGACACGCACACACACTTACCTACTTACCGATTTATTTGGTTGCATTTGGGCCTTGGCTGTGAACGGCAACCCCCTCTGGTATTCTTGCCAGAATAATTCCAGGGGCAGAGGAGCCTGGCAGGCTACAGCTCATGTGATTGCAGAGAGTCGGACACGACTGAGCGATGGAGCACGTGGCACACAGGTCTTCGTTGCATCATGCAGGATCTTTTGTTATGATGCAAAGACTCTCAAGTTGCGGCACGAAGGCTCGATAGTTGCAGCACAGGCTTAGTCACTCCCCAGCACGTGGGATCTTAGTTTCCCGATCAGAGACCGAACCTGTGTCCCCCACATAGCAGGGCAAATTATTCTTAACCACTGGGCTGCCAGGGAAATCCCTGTATTGCTTTTTTATGGCTTGGCTTCAGAGGTCAGGCAGCGTCAATCTGACCACATTTGATTTGTTAGAAGGGAATCACGAAGGCTGGCTGGTAAGTCAAAATTTGCTGATATGTTTAAAACCGCCAGAGTGATTAATCACTGATACAAGGTGAATTGTAAAAGTCAGATGGCCTCATTTATGGCACATAAAAAGACTCTCATCTCCTCTACTGCTAGAGTATAGAAAAAAAAAACCACTTAGGAACAATTTTAGGGCTACAGAGATTATTAGATTCTCAACTCCAATAAGTCTGCTATGTCGAGGTCAGGGTCTTGATTAGGAAGAGGAGGCTGAGATTTGGGGTGGAGATGCCTGGGTCAATACATTCGAGAACCTTGAAACCTCTGGTCATCTTGAACTCACTGGGCCAGCAGAAGTGGTCCGTTCCTTCTTTTCAGAGGGTTGCGCCCCTCCTCACCCTGCGAAGATGATGCAGAGGCATCTGCCCTGCACCACTGACCCAGCTGGGAAAGCACTGATCCTCATAAGACAGAAAACAGACCAGCCCTGAAGAAGCTCCAGGACCCCAGTGAACAAGAATACAGGATCTGTGAGAGCACTGGCGACCAGATCCAGGAGAGGCAGAGGATCAATCATATAAGAGAATTTATCAGTGTGGGTATACTTTCCAGGGACACGGAACCTGGCACTCTAGCAAAGAGCTCGTGAGACAGTGAAATTATACTAGTAAGATAGCTCTCAAAAGCTTTGGAGAAATGATGGCTTACACTAAATGAAGTAGAAATGCCAGAATGGTTTTGGCAAACAGTGGTAGAAGGAATCAAAAGACTCAGAAAAGTGAGTTTACTAGAGAGAATATATCATATAAAAGTGGAAACCCACAGCTGCCTATAGGCAAGGGGAGGACCGGGAGGAAACCAGCCTCACTGAGAAGCTCAGTGGTGTCTTTTATCTATAGGCTTGGCTGATGGTAGGAGATGCTGTTACAGAACTCTGTCCCGGTAGCAATGAAGAGGATAAGATACTGAAATTATGGAGGCCAGTTGATAGTGCTTAACATCCAAAAGCAAGTGAATAAATTTATCATAATAAGTGCTCAGGTCATGTGGCAACTACGGAGGTGTGACCCAGAGAAAGCTCTGGAGATGGTTAATAGGAAATGGAATCCCTAAGGACAAGATGGATGGGCAACCAACAAGTTTACTGCTCAAGCTATAAAACCAAAAGAAATTGAGGAGAAAGATCAAGAGACTGAGGCAGCTGCCCCCTTAAAAGTTATGATCCCTTGCCCAGTATCTGGACTTGAGCCAGAGCCAGAGTGTATAAGTCAGGGGGTCCTGACCCCCATGTCATTCCTTGCTATTATATCACTGCCAATGTTTCAGCTCACATCTACCGCTGCATATGGGGGTCCCCAGCTGACAGAGGAAGAAAAAGGACCAGATTGGGTTTAAGAATGGGTAGAAGGAAACGGCAACCCACTCCAGTGTTCTTGCCTGGAGAATCCCAGGGACGGGGGAGCCTGGTGGGCTGCCGTCTATGGGGTCGCACAGAGTTGGACACGACTGAAGTGACTTAGCAGCAGCAGCCTCATTACATGGGTTTCCCAGGTGGCTCAGTTGGTAAAGAATCTACCTGCAATGCAGGAGACCTGGGTTCGATTCCTGTGTCAGGAAGATCCCCTAGAGAAGGAAATGGCAACCCACTCCAGTATTTTTGCCTGGAGAATCCCACAGACAGAGGAGTCTGGCAGCCTACAGTACATGGGGTTGCAAGAGTCAGATAGGACTTAGCGACTAAACCACCACCACCAGTCTCGTTACATAGGTGAAAACCAAACATAAACCTTTGTTTTTATATAACTCCACCCTCAAGTGGTGCTGAAAGACACAGGTGATGGAAAATCCTCCCAATTACCAGAGATATGTGGGAAGGATCCCCAATCACCTGCTTTATGAAGAGAAAAGTTCTGCCATAAATACATACAAGTATTAATAAATATATTCAGTGGTGAGTGGCTCGGTTTATAAGTTAGGGATCTAGGAGGGGAAAGAGATAGAAAGAGGTCTGGGAAGAGGCATGTGGATGCCACCTAGATGTGGGCACAAAAGATGAAGACCTATATAGGCACCACAGGTTAGCACCCACCTGAGAGTGTTCACCATAGTCAGTTAAGTCACTCAGTCGTGTCTGACTCTTTGCAACCCCATGGACTGCAGCACACCAGGCTTCCCATCCATCATCAGTTCCCAAAGCTAGCTCAAACTCAAGTCCATTGAGTCGGTGATGCCATCCAACCATGTTATCATCTGTTGTCCCCTTCTCCTGTCTTTAATTTTTCCCAGCATCAGGGTCTTTTCCAATGAGTCAGTTCTTCCCATTAAGTG
Organism: Oryx dammah; assembly: GCF_014754425.2. Classification (NCBI taxonomy): domain Eukaryota; kingdom Metazoa; phylum Chordata; class Mammalia; order Artiodactyla; family Bovidae; genus Oryx; species Oryx dammah. The sequence continues at coordinate 23,187,608 of NW_024070208.1, forward strand.
GCCAAAGGATTGAAGTTTCACCATAGAAGAGCCACTAAACAATCAGGTAGACAGGATGCTCGGTCAGTTGATGTCTTCTTCCCCAGTGCTGGCACAATACCGCCATGAAGTCAGAGAAGAAGGCCATACATGGTTCCAGTAGCATGAGCTCCCACTGTAAGGCTGATGTGTCCTCTCTGAATGTCCAAAGTGCCAGCAACATATTAGTAGATCAGCGCTCAGTCCTTGATATCCTATGCCTGGAGAAACTCCCCCAAGGTAGCACCATCCCTAGAAGGAGCAAATCAGCCAATTGGCAAATTGGCTACACGGAACCTCTTTCATCCTAGAGCGGACAGTGGTTGATTCATTTGGACTGGAAATAGTAACATACTCGAGGTATGAGTCTGCCGTTCCTCCTCTGGGAGCCCCAGTGAGCACCAGTCCCTGAGAGCTTACAGAATCTTGATCCACTCGTGTGAGAGAAATAAACCAATCCACTGTACTGTTTGCAGACTCTAGAGTGGTTCCGGGCGAGTTCAGTTCCGTGCGTGCTCTGGATCCGAAGCACACAGCATCCCATCTTCATTTCTATTTCCAGCCTGCTCCTCCTGCTCCACACTTCCTCTCTTTTTTTTGTCTGATGGCTTTACTCGCAGTTCTTTATTTTTTATTGAGAGATAAGCAGTGCATAATGTGAACTAATAATAATAACGCAGTTCGACGATTTTCACACATGCATATATTGCTGTAATCAGCATGCGGATGAAGATATGGAACATCTCCAACACCCCACCAGTTCCTCTCGTGTTCCTCCCCACTCTAGATCTGTCTCCCACCCCCAAAGAGAACCACAATTCTGAATTTGATCAGCACTGGTTAGTTTTGACACTTCTTGGACTTCGAATGAATGAAAGCCCTCATAGGAGGTGACTTTTGGTGTCTGGCTTTTTTCAGTGAACCTCATTTCTGTGAGATACGTTCATACTGAAGTAGATTTCAGTATTTTGTCCTCTTCATCACTATGTCGTTTTCCACTGTGTGAATATGCTACTATTAATTCTTCATTTGCTGGGCACTTGAGTTATTTCTAATTTGAGTTTCTGTCTAAAACTTCTCTGAACATTCTCTTGCATGTATTTTTGTGGACAAACATATTTCTTTCTATTGGTGTGAATTGCTGGATCATAAGACAGACCTGTGTTAGCTTTAGTAGGAACTGTCAAGCAGTTTTCCATGGTACTTGTGTTATTTGACATTCTAGCCACCAATCTAACACTTCCCTGCTCACGCTTGGACTTGTTAGACTTTAAAAATTTTTGCCATTCTGATGTTTGTGCAGACATAATTCACTCTGCTTTGCGTTTGCATTCCTCTGATGGCTAAAGAGGGTGTGCTTCTTTTCCTATGCTTAATGGCATTTGCATCATCCTTCTTCTTAAAAAAAAATGTATTTATTGTCGAGGGTTGACTTTCCATAGATGGCAGCGATGCATAGTCCCTTCGGGGAGTTATCTTTCCCCGTTTTTGTCATGCACGATTGTTCCTGATTGTTCCATATTCTGGCTGGAAGACAATGGATTTAAATAATAATGAAAAGAATCTAGAAAGGGCAGACTTTATCTCAACTAGAGGAGGAATTTTATAATGATTAGAGCCACCAGCTATGGATGGGTGATCTTCGGAAGCTATGGACGTGGCCCAGGTATCAGATGGATGGAAAGACAAATTCGGACTTTGTAGCTTTGTAATCCTGTGACTTGAAAAGATCCAATAAATAGTGGGACCCCCATATTGTATAATTTGACTTAAAGTTACTGTATGAGTATTTTTGTGTAAGTTTCTCAGGAGTAGTATATATTTCCGTTTTCTCTCTATTGCTTAGAAATGCCTTAAATGCTTATCAGTTCACTAGCTTTCCTCTCTCAAAGTGTTAGTTGGTCAGTTGTGTCCAACTCTTTTACAACTCTTATGGACTTGTGGCCCACCAGGCTCCCCTGTCCAAGGCATTCTCTTGGCAAGAATATTGGAGTGGTAGCCATTCCCATCTCCAGGGGATCTTCTCAACCCAGGGATCGAACCTGGGTCTCCTGCATTGGCAGGAGGATTCTTTACCCTCTGAGCCAACAGGGAAGCCCTGCTTCCATCTCCACCCCTCTTTATCTACACCCTTTCGGAAAAGAAAAAGTATTATATTTGGTTACTGCAATCCTGCTCATCCCAAAATGGAGAAACTAAATCACAGTTTAAGTCTTCCAATTTATTACTGAGACCCACACAACTAGAATCCATACTTCCTTCCTCCCAACCTAAGTGAAAAGTGAAAGTGTTAGTTGCTCAGTAGTTCCTGACTCTTGCAGCCCCATAGACTGTAGCCCACCAAGCTCCTCTGTCCATGGGATTTTCCAGGCAAGAACACTGGTGTAGGTTGCCATTTCCTTCTCCAGGACATCTTCCTGACTCAGGGATCGAACCTGTGACTCCTTCACTGGCAGGAAGATTCTTTACCACTGAGCCAGGGAAAGAAGTTAGAAAGCTAAATAAAACAGGCTTAAAATCACCCCCGCAATTTTCAAAACTACTAGCTACAGGTAAAATCACTAAGGAGATCTCAGATACAAGCACTGGCTTGAGAGGTGTTTTTCTAACAATGTATTAAAATACATTTTGAAGATTTGGAGTTCTAGAAGAATCCAGCGTGGAAAGCCTGTTAATTCCAGGATGGAGCCTTATAGTCCCTGGTACCCCCATTACACACACAGGTTTTGCCTTCCTTAAGCTTCCTGTCAGCTTCTATTGTTTATTTCTGTTTAAAAGAGCAGCCAGCTCCTTTCCCAAAATGTTGGCAGGACAGAGGGAAATTAAATCTGCAACTGTTGGCAGGCCTGGCCAGCAGTGGCATGCCCCTCCCCCATCCATCTAATTCATATTTGCCTCCCAGTGTTCTCTTAAACTTTTGAGAGCTGACTTTTCTTCCAAAATCTATGTTCCAAATCAAATTTGAAATTTAGCAAGTCAGCCTTGTCTTTCGACAGGAAAAAAAAAAAAAACAAAACAACAACAGAACAAGAAACCCTTAACTGTTTACATTCATTTGCCGTATCTATCCTCCTTAGAGGAAAATTTAGAATAGAGACAGGTTGGTAAACCTCTTTCTAAAAGCAAACATGCCCAAATGCCTTTCTGGAATAATTTTTTTTTTAAAGAAATCAAGTAAAAGATGTGATTACTTTGTAAAAGTGATCTATTTAGGGTTAAGAAATATTCTTACTTTTAAATTGATCATCCTCCTGGGCTGTTTTTACATCTACCAACTTATCCCACCAGAGAAATGAATGTCATGTTCCCAAAGTACATACCACTTGGGACAAAAACATCCAGTGTGAACGTGTTCATCTCTCCCTTGCCTTGCACTGTACCTCCCGATGCGCGCGCGCACACACACACACCATCATTCACAAGGGAAAACCCTATAATTAGACAGATGTGGCTTGTGCATGACATAATAATAACTAACATTGAACCTTGGCCATGTGCCAGGAACTTCACATAGACTCTTTCACTTAATTGTTGGGGTAGGACCATCACTATTTCCATGTGATGGAGACAGTTGATCCAGGGTGGTTGAGTCACTCGTCTGAGGTTAGCCAGCTGTGAAGAGGTGAAGCCGACATTCAGATTCAAACAACCCATTTCTAAAAGCAGCACAAACATTCCCTTAATGCAACTCAAAAATGGGGTAAACATATTTATTTATTTTGCTTAAAACTTTTGTTAATAGAATTGATTTACAATGTTGTGTTAGTTTCTGCTGAAGAGCAAAGTGAATCAGTTGCATATATACAAATATCCACTCTTATTTAGAGTCTATACTCACATAGGTCATTACAGAATATTGAGACGAGTTCCAGAATATTGAGTAGGTCTTTATTAGTGTAAATATTTTTTAGCTATTTTAGTATAATGAGACCCAAGTATTTAGTATTGGTTGTCAAAAGAAAAAAAGAGGTCAAAATTATATAATGGGGGATTTGTCCGGTGGTCCAATGGTTCAGATGCTAGGTTTCTATTGCAAGGGGCGCAGGTTCAAATCCTGGTCAAGGAACTGAGATCCCACATGTCACACAGCCAAAAAAAGTTACATGATAGGCAAAATGTGAATTTTTCTGCACACTAGATGTCTTTGGCAGGAAATCAGTGTGCACTGTGGTGTGATGCTTGACTGGATAGCATAGGGGAGGAGTGGCTGCAGTCCAGAGTGGGAGCCTTCCCCATGTAACCCCGAATGCCTCCCATCCTCCTCAGGACTGAAACTTACTTTACTATTTATCCCCAGGGCTAGAAAGTCACGTGAACCAGAAACAACTCACAGCTCTTTATGACACAGCAGTAACTGGATGGAGGAGAAACATAGCCGGAATTCAACATCCTAGGTGGCAAAGTGTGTTAAATAGGAAGAGACTGTTGAGTCAGGGGGACCCAAGTAAAACAGAGTGGGGATGCAGAGGCGGACAAAATAGGAACACAGGAGGGAGAAGGGGTTGAAGGAGAGGGCTTTGAAAGATGCAAGAAAAGAATGAGAGAGCCAGTGGGTCAGGGAGGTCTCCACGTGGGACTCTTGGTAAAAAGCCTGGACAGCAAACGTTGTAGTTGTGCTACAAGAAAGCTACACCAAGGGCACAAAACCCACATCCTCTCTCCTGGGACCTAGCACTCATTTCCCCCCTCCCCCAACGCTTTCAATAAACAGCCATCAATACACTATTGATACCTTGGATGAAATAGGTAAATAATGAGAACTTACTGTATAACACAGGGAACCCTACTCAGTGCTCTGTGGTGACCTAAATGGGAAGGAAGTCCAAAAAAGAGGGGATACATGTGTAAGTTGCTTCCCTGGTGGGTCACTGGTAAAGAAACTTCTTGCAATGCAGGAGATACAGGAGACAAGGGTTCGATCCTTGGATCAGGAAGATCCCCTGGAGGAGGGCATGGCAGCACACTCCAGTATTCTTGCCTGGAGAATCCCATGGACAGAGGAGCCTGGTGGGCTACAGTCTATGGGGTCGCAAAGAGTCACATATGATTGAGCAACTATACCACCAGCATCACCATACGTATAAGTATTTTTTTTTCTTAAGTCGCTCAGTCGTGTCCGACTATTTGTGACCCCATGGACTGTAGCCCACCAGGCTCCTCCGCCCATGGGATTCTCCAGGCAATAGCTGATTCATTTTGCTGTGTAGCAGAAATGAACAGAACATTGTGAAGTGACTATACTCCAATAAAAATTAATTTAAAAAAAGAAAATCCTAAAAACAATCAACAGCTGCTAAACCCTCATGAGGAACATGGGTACTCACTTAAGAAGAGGTCTGTGAAGAAGCTGTCCCCAACACTAAGCTCCAGGAGGGCTTCTAAAAATACACCCCGTGGACCAAAATGTAGGTGCTAACACAGGGCTCAAAAATATGGTCATTCTTTCCAAGACCACCACCATCACCATTCCTACTGCCTAACACTTCAGTCTTTTCAATTGTGAAATTTAGGACACATTTCAAAGAGTGAATAAGCTTATACATATATATTAAAGGGTTAAATTCACAGCAGATATTGACTGCAGCCATGAAATTAAAAGATGCTTGCTCCTTGGAAGAAAAGCTATGACCAACCTAGACAGCATATTAAAAAGCAGAGGCATTACTTTGCCAACAAAGGTCCATCTAGTCAAAGCTATGGTTTTTCCAGTAGTCATGTATGGATGTGAGAGTTGGACTATAAAGAAAGCTGAACACCGAAGAATTGATGCTTTTGAACTGTGGTGTTGGAGAAGACTCTTGAGGATCCCTTGGACTGCAAGGAGATCAAACCAGTCAATCTTAAAGGAAATCAGTCCTGAATATTCACTGATGCTGAAGCTGAAACTCCAATATTTTGGCCACCTCATGCAAAGAACCGACTCCTTGGAAAAGACCCTGATTCTAGGAAAGATTGAAGGCAAGAGAAGAAGGGGATGACAGAGGATGAGATGGTTGGATAGCATCACTGATGGGATGGATATGAGTTTGAGTGAGCTCCAGGAGTTGGTGATGGACAGGGAGGCCTGGCCTGCTGCAGTCCACGGGTCGCAAAGAGCTGGACATGACTGAGTGACTGAACTGAACTGATTAAAGGGTAGCAGTAAATTGAATAGCCATAAAATCTCCAGACAACTCTTTTCTTATTTTTAATTGAAGAATATTACTTTATAATATTGTATTGGTCTCTGTCATACATCAACATGAATCAGCCAGAGGTATACATATGTCCCTTCCCTCTTGAACCTCCCTCCCTCCTCCCAACCCATCGCATCGTATAGCAAATATCCATTTGCTATATGGCTATCTACTTTACATATGGTAATATATATGCTTCCACGCTACTCTCACAATTCATCCCACCAGACAACTCTTGAAAAATAAAAGACAGCTGGTACTTTGGATGCTGTGTTTGTGGCCGCCATGAATCCCTTCCCTCCCCTTCCTCATTCAAGCACATTCTGAATTTTAAATAATCACTGTGTTACTTTTTTTTTATAGTTTAATCACTTGGATTATCCCTAACAATATATTGTTGAGTTTTTAATCTTTGTATAAACAGAATGTATTAGAAGTTTTCTTCTAGAATTGCTTCTTTTATGCAGTAATATCTTTAAGGGCCATACATGATGATCTGCGTAGTTGCAGGTCACTGATTTTTTTCACTAAAAAAGAAAAAAATCTTGATTCAGTTGTTTTTGTTTCACCCTGCTTGGATATTTCCAATTTATATCACAAACATGTTGCTATATACTTACCTATAAGCAACACTTTCATTGTGCTATAGTCCTAGCAATACTTGTTGAACTTTACCAACCCAAACTAAACTGTTTTCTAAAAGACTTACTTCCACTGAGGCTAATACCAGCAGTATATGAGAAAGTGTCCTTATAAATATTCTTTCCTGTCAGACTTTCATTTTCACTAATTGGATGAGTACACAATTGTATCTTAATTGTTTTTTGTAAATTTCCATTTTGCTGGTTATATATAACATTAAAGATGTCACATTTATAGGCTTTTTAGGTTTCTGTGAAATTCTTGCTATGGTTGCTCGTTTATTTTTTCTTATGGATTCAGAGGAATTTATTATATATTCCAAATAACAAGTCTCTGTTGGGTACACTTGAAGCAAATATCTTCTTTTGGTTTTAGAAATCTCTTGATGAAGTTTTTTGATGAACAGAATCCCTACTTTTAATGTAGTTGAACATATGCAATATAGTCTATTGATTTGTGTGTTTGGTTATGGACGATGTTTGACATCTTTTTTCACTGTACAGCATCTAACATACCTGCCCTTGAGCTTAATTGGGAAGCAGAGATTCAGAAAGGCAAAGGGTTTTCTCATACAGTGATGAGAATTGAAGTAAATGAAGTTTGCAGGGTAGCACAAGTACTCATGATGGTATCCTCTGGACACTGGCCAAGCTCCAGGGCCAACAGCAATAGTAGAAGATGTATAAGTTAGTAACAAGCTTAGATGTGTGCTTTGGGGACTTTTTGTACATTAGTTACAGTTTTTGGGGTTTCGTGTATTGTGGCTTTGTGTAAAGCTACAGTCTGTGGCCTTGTTGCTATTCTATGAAGGCAATGGCACCCCACTCCAGTACTCTTGCCTGGAAAATCCCATGGACAGAGGAGCCTGGTGGGCTGCAGTCCATGGGGTCGCTAAGAGTCCGGCATGACTGAGGGACTTCACTTTCACTTTTCACTTTCATGCATTGGAGAAGGAAATGGCAACCCACTCCAGTGTTCTTGCCTGGAGAATCCCAGGGGCGGGGAAGTCCGTGGGCGGCCATCTATGGGGTCGCACAGACTTGGGCACCACTGAGGCAACTTAGCAGCAGCAGCAGCAGAACTGCCCAGTGTCTTTTTAATAAATTTCATTTGTGCTTGAATCAATCAGAGCAGCTCTCTTTTGCTTGTGAAAAAGAACTGGGGCTAACGCGATCAATACGAGACTGTTTTGCATTATAAGCCATCTTTCTGTTTGGTATTTCTTGCTCTATTCTCTGCAAAGGTTTAAGTATAATGAGTTCAGTGAAGGAGATAAAATAACTGGGAAAGTGATCAATAAAAAAATGTCATTCTCATTCCTGCTATCTAGTCCAGCCATTTTATGCGGAAGCTTGGTTTCCTTCTTTGATTCTGATGTTTTCCCTATCTTGCTCGTCTCCTTCTTCTGCCACATCCCCTGTCTGTCTTGCGTTCTCAATAGGTCCCAATTTGGAGGGTCATAATGAGACCCACTCATTTTCATGGTGATGTTTTCAGTTTACTTTCTTCTCAATGGATTGTCTGACAAGCATCATCATCGTATGTTTATCAACATTCATTCACTCAACAAAATCACTGTGTGAGTTCCATAAAACACTGGTAAATGTGGGAACGGCTAATGAAAATATTTTAAGGTGACAGATTGATGGCAGCTCTGCAAATAGATTCCGAAATTCCATCTCAGACAGATTACTCGTGAAATGATATTTTTAAAGCCCTTCAGCACAGCTTTATTTCAGCTGAAGCCTTATAGAGAACTGGCACACACGGAATGAAAAGATTTTCACGGAGAGCCTTTTATGATCAGTTTAATGGATACAACAAATACATTTGAAAACGAGGCGATCTTGAGATAAATCGAATCACTTTAGGTCATGATTTAAAGCAACTGTCAGCAAGCTTGAGTTAATCAATTTTACTATTCAGAATATTGCTTAATACAATCAACTCTCCATTGAACAGACACTGTGATAAGTACTGAGAGGGGCTAGGTATAGAATGCAAGACAGTGCATGGAAGGGCTTAAAGTCCTCCCAGAGGTATAAGTAAAGACAGGAAAGAAGGTAAGGAATGTTGAGGGCATGGGGAGAGTTTTTTCATGTAGAGGAAAAAGCACTGAAAGGAAACCAGCCTTTGGGCTGGTCACTATAGCTGGAGAGTAAAGTGGATTTAAGGGGAAACATGCAGATGACAAGATACTTAAATATAGTATATGAATGCACATATATGGGATCTAGAAAAATGGTACTGGTGAATCTATTTGCAGGGCAGGAATAGAGATGCAGACATAGAGAATGAACTTGTGGACACAGTCGGGGAAGGAGAGCCTGGAACAAACTGAGACAGTAGCCTTGACCATGTGTAAACTAGATAGCTAGTGGGAAGGTGCTATATAGCACAGGGAGCTCAACCAGGTGCTCTGTGATGACCTAGAGGGGTGGGATGGGGGTTGGGGGTGGAAGGGAAGGTCAAGAGAAAGGGGATATTTGTATACATATGGCTGATTCGTGTTGTTGTACAGCAGAAATTAACACAACAATGTAAAGCAATTATATTCCAATTTAAAAAAGAAAAAGAACTTAAATGGCATTTCGTGATAAGTGTCATTTACCTCCTGGGTTAGGGTCTGTGTTCAGACATCGTTAGGGTCAGATCTGCAGGAGACTGTCCCGCTGAGTCAAAATCCAGAGTCTTTGATCAAGTCTCCTTGCTGATTCTACTGAAGTCCTGGTGTATCATGAGGTCCAGCCCACGGTCATTCTGCAGCAATATGGTGCCTTAAAACTTAATTTCTAGGAGTTTAGAGCAAGTAATTATATTATTACTGTGTGAAATTAGAGTGATCAGAATCACACATTTTCTGACTAGGTAACTTGGATTCAATAGCTAGATCTACAGTGGTCCTGGGAAATCTGTAATTGTTTAAGTGCTGTAGGGACTTCCCTGGCGGTTCAGTAGTTAAGAGTCGGCCTGCCGATGCAGGGGACACAGGTTGGATCCCTGGTCTGGGAAGATCACACATGCCAGAGAGTCACTAAGCCTGTGTGCCATGACTCCTGAGCCCACACACCCTAGAGCCCATGTTCCACAACAAGGAAAGAAGCTCACCCACAGCAACTAGAGAACAGCCTCCACTTGCTGCAATTAGAGAAAGCCCACATGCAGCAACCAAGACCCAGAACGGCCAAAAATAGAAATAGATAAAAAATTTAAAATAAAATACTGTAGATCAGCTTTCTGATGCATACCCCAGCTTACACATCATTGTTTTGGGTGTGAGTTCTATGGATTAGCAATTACAGAAGTAAAGCTGATTTAGGGAAAGAAGTTGGGGACCCAGGTTTCAGACCAGCTAACCATTTGAAGAAAACAACGGCTTTTTAAAAGAATATTTTATTTATTTTTAAATTGAAGTATAATTGCTTTACAAGGTTGTGTTAGTTTCTGCTGTACCATGAAGTGAATCAGCTATAATGATACATATAGCCCTTCTCTCTTGAGCCTCCCTCCCACCCCCCATCCCACCCCTCCAGGTCATCACAGAGCACTGAATTGAGTTCTCTGTGCTGTACAGAAGCTTCCCACTAGTGCAAGAGTTTTTAGAAAATAAAAGCAATGAATTTGGGATTATCAAGGTCCTCTCCAACTTAGAAATTCTAAGGTGCAAGATAGAAAGCAGAGTTTTTCAATAACATTGGGATTCACGCTGAGGCAGGGAAATACAGAACCACAACTTTGGGGCCAGATAGATATCAGTTTGAATTCTGCCTTAGGCATTTATTACCTGTGGGACCATGGCCAAATTAGAAACTTCTCTGAAATACAGTGTCTTGTTTGCAATACAAGGATAATGTTGACTCTCCCTTATGTTTGTTATAAGGTTGAGCGCAATAAAATAGGGATAAAACTGGTGCGTACTTACTCTTGGGGGTTGATGGGACTTGTAAAGCAGTTTGCACTGTGTATACACAAGTGTTTCTTATTATTATTTTATGAGTATCCTTAAAGATGCTGCACAATGTCAGGCAAATATTAGATGTCCATAAACGTTAGCTCCTTTCTCTTTGCCAAGCCCTTGGACATTTAATCTACTGAAGGACTTTAGGCAGAAAGGTCCTAAACTCAATGAAGGTATTAAATTGGTTTTAATGGGCTGAGTGATTTTGAACTCTTCTTTTTATCTCTTCCAGTTGATTTAAATGACTGATTTCTTCTCTCTGTTGCAAGTCCTCTTGACTGTGATAGGAGCATGATGAACCTCACGCACCATTTAGTACATAAAACTCATCCACTGAGCGTTGTTCATCTGCTTCCTTACAAGCTGGGTGCTTGCTGCTCTTTTTGTGGGTGGCATAATCAGCTTGCTTGTGAGAGATGACAGTTGTGAAACAACGATGAGTTATAATGTATGAATTAATATCAGCTATGGCCAAATTAGGGCTTCCCTTGTGGCTTAGTGGTAAAGAATCTGCCTGCAGGAAATAGATTTGATCCCTGGCTTGGGAAGACCCCCCAGAGAAGGAAATGGCAACCCACTGCAGTATTTTTGCCTAGGAAATCCCATGGACAGAGGGGCCTGGTGGGCTGGAGTCCATTGGGTCACAAAAGAGTTGGACATGACTGAGTGACTGAACAACAATGACCAAATTGAGAGCAAAACCACAAAAAATATTTCTTGAAGCACAAACAAAACAGGTAAGAACCTTGACAATGGTGTTGGTAATCAACCCATGGAGAGTTACAGATGGCCAATGACTCACCTATTTGAATTGACTCGATTACCTCTAGGAACGTGACCATAAAGAGTATGAATGGATTTTCATCAATGTTTCCTAGAAGACTAATTGCTTGCCATGTCAACAAAACGGAGGCTTACCCGGAAGCAACTGACAGATATAAAATAGAAAGTCTTGACGCTGGATGAGCATCTGTTCCAACACTCATTTTAAAGATGAGGAGACTGAGGTCCACAGAAGTTGGATGTTCTCATACCCATGAGTTATGGGTGCAAAACATTTTCTTTGCACAAATGTAGATATTGAAAACTGGTGGTCATTCAGTTGCTAAGTTGTGTCTGACTCTTGTGACCCCATGAACTGTAGCCCACCAAGCTCCTTTATCCATGGGATTTTCCAGGCTGGAATATTGGAGTGGGTAGCCATTTCCTTCTCCAGGGGATCTTCCCAACCCAGGGATTGAACCCACATCTGCTGCGTTTCCTGCATTTTCAGGTGGATTCTTTACCACTGAGCCAGCTGGGGATCTTTAAGTGCAGTTAATTTGCAATGTTGTGTTAGTTTCAAGTGTATAGCAAAGGGACCCAGTTATATATAGACACACACATATATTCTTTTCAGATTTTGTTCCATTATAGATTATTACAAGATATTGACTATAATTGCCTGTGCTATACAGTAGGTCTTTGTGGCTTACCTATGTTATATACAGTAGGATGTATTTATTAATCCCAAACTCCTAATTAATCCCTCCCTGATCCCATCTCCTTTGGTAAACATAAGTCCGTTTTCTATGTCTGTGAGTCTATTTCTGTTTGGTCAGTAAGTTCATTTGTATCAATTTTCTTTTAGATATATGTGACATCATATGATATTTGTCTTTACCTGATTTATTTCACTAAACGCGGTAATCTTTAGGCCCATCCACGTTGCTGATAGTGATATTCTTTTTCTCTCAGGCAGATTTCTTGATCTCTCTTCTCTATTCCCCCAAACACCTTGAGCAGTGATCACGCTGCCGCCAGGGGTAAATTACATTCCTTCTTTGTAAGATGCTGAGCAGAAAGGATTTCACTCATCCTTCAGGGCTGAGCAAAGAGTAAACAGGTGGCAATATCTAGGGTAGGAAATAAAGGCCCACAAAGTCAAGTAGTAGTGTGATAACTTACTTGAAAAAGTTACCTGTACTTTAATGGCAGACAAGTGATTAAGACTTTGCCTTCAAATGCAGGGGGTGCAGGTTTGATCCCTGGTCCAGGAGCCAAGATCCCACATGACTAACCACCAAAAAACCAAAACATTAAAAAAATAAAGAAGAAGCAATATTTTAACAAATTTAGCAAAAACTTTTAAAATGGTCCACCTCAAAAAAAAAAAAAAAAAAGACAACTCATTCTTTATTACAAATGGATCTGCCCATAGTAAATCCAAGGAATAGATGTGACCACTTTAATTTAAAAAAAAAAAAAAAACTTTTTTAGAAAGCATTTTCCCCAAACTCCTACAAACAGTATTTCTCCTTATTTTTTAAAAGTTATTTTTACTATTTCATGTAAATGTAAGTCAATCTATGCATCTATTGGATTAAATTGTTACTATTGTTCTGTGCAGCCAATTCAATTAAAACCACTGAACGTGGCAAGAAAAGGTTGTTTTTGTTTCTTTCTCTTCTAAAGAAGCATGCTGGTGATCAGGTAGCCGTAATCTGTTTAAATAACATCTTTATATTAGATTTTAGAAAATGCTTATATTCATTTGCTAGGGCTTTCATAACAAAATACCATGGGCTAGGAGGCTAAAACAACAGAAATTTATTTTTTCATATTTCTGGAGGCTAAAAGTCCAGGATCAAGTTCTAGATTCCAAGCTCTGGGTGAGAGCAGGGTTGTTTTTTCAAGGTCCCTCCCTTGGCTTGTAGGTGGCTGTCTTCTTCTACCCTCAATACGGTTTTCCCTATGTGTCTTAATTAAGTCTGTGTCCTGATTTCCTCTTCTGATAAGGACACCAATCATATTGGACTAGGGCTCACCCTACTGATCTCATTTGAAATTAATCACCTCTTTAAAAAACCCGATCTCCAAACACATCACTTCTGAGTAAGAGGCTCTGAACTAAAAATACTGCCTGCCATGTTAGCAAACCAAGGCTGCTACTACCAAGCCACCAGCCGCTACCACTACCCACTCCTTATGGGGGTGGAGACAAACCAACTGCCCATCTCAAAGCCCTCAACCACTGCAGCCCCCTCCAGTGGTGTACCCAGAGGGGACTCAGGATGGGAGAGCACCGGACTCTGGCCCCAGATAGCTGAGATGTGGATCAAAGGATGGTTTTAGTGAGCCCAGACTCTTGCATCTTCCCCTTCAAGGCGAGGCGCTAAATTCAGTCATTTGAGATGTGTGGTTTTCTTTGTATGTGTGTGTGCTCAGTTGTATCCAACTCTTTGTGACCCCATGGACTATATAGCCTGCCAGGCTCCTCTGTCCGTGGGATTTCCCGGGCAAAAATACTGGAGTGGGTTGCCATTTCCTCCTCCAGGGGATCTTCCCGACCCAGGGATCAAAGATGCATCTCCTGCACTGGCAGGCAGATTCTTTACCATTGTACCACCTGGGAAGCCCTGGGTTTTCATTAATTAACAGTAATCTTTTGATGTTCAGACTACCTGGTTTTTGTTGCAAAACTCCTATATATCCTGGTTCCTCCCTTACCTCTTCAGAGCAGTCCATTAGAATTATCTGAGAGGCTGTATCCCAGGCTTGGAACCCTCAACAAGTTCTACCAAATAAAATATAATTCTCAGATTTTAGGTTGTGCATTTTTTTTTCATTTGAGAGCTTCAACATATGGATCTAGGGAAAGGTGAGGTGGAGGAGTATTGGGCCCATAGCAGAGCATAATGCCACGTCCTCTGCTGATATTTCTTTTGAGAGATGACTCCTAAAAGAAGACAGTATTAACTGGGCTGATTGTCTCTGCTCAGCAGGGCAGACCCCCACATCACCCACAGTGCACCCCATATTAGGTTGGCTGAAGCCTGGCTACCCCAAACCTAGCTTTGTATTCTTAGGATGAACTCAAGGATTTGGTGCTATAAGGGATCCTGTTCTTTTGTGAGTTGTTCTCCAACAACTCGAGAGCATTGATGAATGTAATTAGCAAAACGGTACCTAATAAACTACTTTATCTTTTCAGAACTATGACACAAAATAGATATCTGCTGAGTCAGGAGACCTGTCCATGAACTATTGGGCAGTGGTAATTGCTGTGGGGTTTGGCCTCTGCTTACAGATGCCAAGCCTCTCTGTGTACAGAGGAGCATGGTTCCCGAATGACAGCTGATTTACCTCATCCGTGGCGGAGCGCCTCTAATTAGTGACCAGAGGCAGCCTGCAGTACTCTGAACGCCCCAGAAGAGGCCTGCTGTGTAAAACTGTCCCCTGAAATGATGGCTTTGTCCTCTGTCTGTCTATTGGTGGTGTCATTAACTAGTCAGGATAAG
The DNA here is from genome assembly GCF_014754425.2 of Oryx dammah. NCBI lineage: Eukaryota > Metazoa > Chordata > Mammalia > Artiodactyla > Bovidae > Oryx > Oryx dammah. The sequence continues at coordinate 23,202,682 of NW_024070208.1, forward strand.
ACTCTTTTGACAGGTGTTTTTATTTCATGACCGAGCTGATAGCTCTGTGAGTCGCACTGTGTTTTTATGAGCGCACATAACTCGTCGGAAGATGCGCTGCTTTTCCAACGAGGCACAGGCTGCGGAGGTCAGGCTGCGATGGACACACACTCGCTTGTGTTTGCCGAAAGCCCTTGTGTCACTAAGACACTCCAACTGAAGAGAGAAAAGACAAACTTAATCTTCCCAGCTGCCAACTGCTGTTAGCAGAGGAAGAGCGGGATGAGAAAACACACACTGGGAGTTACACAGTCTATGACAACCTCTTGTTCCAGCTTTTGAAAGGGTGAAATTGCTAATAAAATGATCAAAGGTGCTTTGATTCATGCCATTCTGGCTTCCACGGCTGACTCCTTTTACAGTTTCCGAGATGGTTGGAAGCCTGATAACTCTTGGATTCTATGTAGAGAGGCTCTCCAGAGGGAAATCGAATCTGAGAACTCTCTCAAATGTATTCCAAGTTTCAAAACCAAACAAGGTTTAGAAAACGCATTGACTGAGAAAAAACATTGACTGGGAAAAATAAATAAATAAATTACCCCGGACACCGATTTTTCTCCCCAAATTCATTTGCACATGGCTCAAATTTTTCATGGGATGATGACAGAATTAGACTAATTTTCCAAAAAATGCATGCACTGAAGCCTATTTCTCATTCTTGCCTATGCTGGTTAAAAGGATATCAGGCTTCCATGATGGCTCAGCGGTAAAGGTAAAAATCCTCCTGCCGATGCAAGAGACATGGGTTCAATCCCTGATCCGGGAAGATCCCACATGCCTCAAAGCAACTAAGCCTGTGTGCCACAAATACTGGGCCTGTGCTCTGGAGCCTGGGAGCTGCAGCTGCTGAGCCCAAGTGAAACAAGTACTGAAGCCTGTGTGCCTCAGAGCTTGTGCTCCACAACAAGAGAAACCACTGCAACGAGAAGCCCGAGCGCCGCAACTAGACAGTAGCCCCTGCTGCTGCAGCTAGAGGAAGCCCAGGTGCAGCGACGAAGACCTAGCACCGCCAAAAATAAACAAACACACATTAAAAAAATAAATTATAAATACAAATAAATAAAAAGTGTGTCACAGATGAACTAACTTCACTGCTGGGGGAATAGTTTTATCTCTCATATGCAAAACCAGAAAGAACATTTTTATTTCTAAATCAATAATAAATAAGATGCGTTTAGAATACAAAGCAAGCTTACATGCGGATTAGCTTATCAACAATTCTAAGTGCTGCTTTAAAATTAAGAATTAAACCGAATTGACCTTCCATACATTCAGGGCTTCAGGCGTCCCTGGTGACTCAGTGGTAAAATCCGCTTACAAGACAGGAGAGGCAGGAGGGTCTGTGGGTTCAATCCTTGGGTTAGGGAGATCCTCTGAAGAAGGAAATGGCAAGTACTCCAGAATTCCTGCCTGGGAAATCCCATGGACAGAGGAACCTGGTAGGCTACAGTCCATGGGGTCACAAGAGTCAGACATGGCTAAACCACCACCACCACCACATTCAGCACTGCGGTTGAAAATTGTAAAAATCACTAAACCACCGTACACTGGAGTAGGGAGTTCAGTTCAGTTCAGTGCAGTCGCTCAGTCGTGTCCTACTCTTTGCGGCCCCATGAATCGAAGCACGCCAGGCCTCCCTGTCCATCACCAACTCCCAGAGTTTACTCAAACTCCTGTCTGTCAAGTCGGTGATGCCATCCAGCCATCTCATCCTCTGTCGTCCCCTTCTCCTCCTGTCCCCAATCCCTCCAAGCATCAGGGTCTTTTCCAGTGAGTCAACTCTTCGCATGAGGTGGCCAAAGTATTGGAGTTTCAGCTTTAGCATCAGTCCTTCCAATGAACTAACACCCAGGACTGATCTCTTTAGGATGGACTGGTTGGACCTCCTTGCAGTCCAAGGGACTCTCAAGAGTCTTCTCCAACACCACAGTTCAAAAGCATCAATTTTTCAGCACTCAGCTTTCTTCACAGTCCAACTCTCACATCCATACGTGACCACCGGAAAAACCATAGCCTTGACTAGATGGACCTTTGTTGGCAAAGCAATGTCTCTGCTTTTCAATATGCTGTCTAGGTTGGTCATAACTTTCCTTCCAAGGAGTAAGCGTCCTTTAATTTCATGGCTGCAGTCACCTGGCAAGTGCTTTACTCACAGTGGTTCCTGAATGACGCTCAAGAGGGGAGCGCCGGGAGCAGGCCAGAACACCTGGTGTGAACGATTCCCAGAGAATGACGGGAAGCCCTCCATGCCAGGTTTTTCTCTGCCCTTGTGACCTTAGGGAAGGGAACTGAACTATTCTGCCTCTTTCCCTCATTGATAATATTTTTTCCCATGTTTTATGATTCCCTCTATATCCAGAACAATGAAGTAACTTGAGGGGTAGACAATATCTCGAACATTTGTATCTGGTGTAATCTTTCTCCTGCCTTACAGACCTTTTCTTCCTAGAGCCTATGAGGCAAGTCTATAAAAGAACCAGAGGCATTCCCAAACCTGCATCTTCAGAACCAAACTCATTCTCTTCTCTCCCCTATAATTCACTCTCCTTTTGTCTTAACCTGATAGCTCAATTGGGCTTCCAGTGATAAAGAATCCACCCGGCAATGCAGGAGATGTGGGTTCAATCCCTGAGTGGGAAGATCCACTGGTGAAAGAAATGGCAACCCACTCTGGTATTCTTGCCTGGGAAATCCCATGGACAGAGGAGCCTGGTGGGCTACAGTCCATGGGGTCGCAAAAGAGTTGAAAGCTACTTAGCGACTAAACGACAACAGCAATAGGTCAATTAGACACTCCCAAAGCACCCTGTTTCTTTCTTCCCTCTCTTTCCTATATGCTGTCCCTGCATTTTTCTCAAACCCTTTACTCTCTCTCATACATACTGCTGCTAACTTGGTTAACGTCCTTAGTCCTTTATTTTGCCTGTCTGTTTATTTATTGAAATTTTGTGAGAGTCAGGCACTAATATTAATAGATTTGCACCTTGATTAAAACCCTTAGTCGCCAGGTATTGCCACAAGTACAGCAGGAGCTGTGCTAAGCAATGATGATTCTATAGATGCCAGGCTTGCCTTGCAAATGTAGAGAAATAGTTGAACCAAAGGAGGGTAAGGCAAAACAATGCACAGTATTGAGTCTAATTCATAGAAGGCAACTGGAGGGGATGCAGAGCCAGGGAGGAGACTTTGGTGATGTTGGTGTCTGAGTAAGGTTTTGAGGGATAAATAGCTACCAGTGGTGTAAAGAAGAAGGGTATTACGAGCACAGGGAGTGGCATGGACAAGGGTGCAGCCATAGTGAAATTACAGTGAGTCTGTGTGGCTATGAGTAGTTCAGACTTGAAGGATAAGGATATGAAGAAAACGGTATGAATACTGTAAAGGGCATGGAAGGCTTTTTAAAGGTATGATGGTTTTACGATGTGTCTTTGAGTTTCTTCATAGCCTTCCCCCAAGGGAGTGAGTGAATGAATGTCACGTGCTTGGTTGTGTCCAACTCTTTGCAACCCCATGGACTATAGCCCACCGGGCTTCTCTGTCCATGGAATTTTCCAGACAAGAACACTGGAGTGGGTTGCCATTTCCTTCTCCAGGGGATCTTCCTGACTCAGAGATTGAACCAGGATCTCCTGCATTGGCAGGCAATTTTTTTTTTTTTTTTACCGTCGAACCACCTAGGAAGGCCAGTCCTTTCCCCAAACAATGACACAATTATCCTCCTTTCCCTTCTAACAAACAGAATGTGGCACAAAGTGATGCTAATAACTCCTGAGTCTAGGTCACAAAATGGGTCCCTTCTGTGTGGCTCTTTCTCTCCTGGATCACTTGTTGTAGGGGGAGGCAAGAGCCATGCTGTGAGGAGCTCAAGCAACCTGTGGAGAGGACCATGTGCGGAGGAACTGGAGCCTCCTGCCAACAGCCAGCATCACCAAGCCAGCCACAGGAGACAACCACCGTGGAGACAGATCTGCCAGCCCCAGTCAAGCCTACATTTTGATAGTCATCTCTTGAAAGATCTTGAAACAGAAATACCCAGTTAAGCCATGTGTGACTTCCTAACCCCCAGACACAGTGAGATTAATAAATTCTCATTGTTGTTTTAAGCTGCTATGTTTTAAGATGATTTGTTAGGCAGCAAGAGATAACTAATAAAAAAGGAGGAGTGATGAGATCAGACTAACGAAAATGTAATGGCACTATGAATTACAGAGAAATGATTGGCAACGAGACAGAAGCAGACAGTCAAATAAATTAGGTGGCTGTTGCAGTAATTAAGTAGAGATGTAATAAAGACCTGTATTAAGGTTTGGGCTTTAGGGTTTAAGAGGAGGAAAAAATGTTGAGAGATTTAGAGAGGAAACAGCAACAAAATTTAGCAGCTGATTAGCAATGGGGCATGAAGAAAAGAAAAGCATTAAGGGTTTAATTCAGGTCCTTTGCTCAGCAGCCAAGGAGATGATGGCATCATTCATGAAAATGGGGGATGAAGGAGGGGACACCGATTAGTTGAGGAAGCAGAGCTTTCATTTTGAACATGCTGAGTTTGAAGGGCCCATGGAAAATCCAAATGAAGGTATCATGTTAGTTATATGGACACAAGAGTCTGGACTTCAGGAAAGGGGAAGAGACTGACATTAAATTTGAAATCAAAGGATAGTGAAGAATGTAGCAGAAGACGGCCAATGATAGAACATTGGATCATGTCAACATTTAATGACAGACACAAAGGAGATGGGGCAGGGATGTGAAAAACAACACAACAGCAGCCAGAAGAACCTGGAGAGAAAGCAGAGCAACCAAAAGAGGAGAGACGTTTTTTAATTCAATTAATTTAGTTTTGGCTGTGCTGGGTCTTTGTTGCTGCCTTTTTTTTCTCTAGTTGCAGCAAGCAGGGGCTGCTCTGAAGTGGCCGTGTCTGGGCTTCTCATTGCAGTGGCTTCTCTTGTCGCACAACACGGGTTCTAGGCTCACAGGCTTCAGTACTTGAGGCTCCCAGGCTCTAGATCACAGGCTCCATAGTTGAGGCACACGGGCTTAGCTGCTCTGCAGTATGTGGGATATTTCCGGACCAAGGATTGAACCCGTGTCTCTTGCATTGGCAGAAAGATTCTTTACCACTGAGCCACTAGGGAAGCCCAAATAGAAAATTAAAAAAAATTTTTTTCTAAAAAGTATAGTTAATTTCCAATATTGAGTTAGCTTCAGGTGTACAACAAAGTGATAAAGAATATATCCATATATATTCTTTTTCAGATGCTTTTCCCTTATAAGTCATTACAAGGCATTGAATATAGTTCCCTGTGCTATACAGTGGATTTTTGTTGTTTATTTTATACACAGTAGTGTACATATGTTAATCCCAAATTCCTAATTTATCACCCTCTGCTGCCCCTTCATCCCCCCCCTGGTGACCATAAGTTTGTTTTCTGTGTTTGTGAGTCTATTCTTGTTTTGTAAATAAATTAATTTATATCATTTTTTTTTAGATTCTACATACAAGTGATATTATATGATATTTCTCTTTCTCTGTCTAACTTACTTCACTTAGTTTGACTGTCTCTAAGTCCATCCATGCTGCTGTGCTGTGCTAAGTCATTTCAGTCATGTCTCATTCTTTGCAATCCTGTGGACTGTGTCCCGCCAGGCTCCCCTGTTCATGAGATTCTCCAGGCATAAAATACTGAAGTGGGTTGCCATGCCCTCCTTCAGGGTATCCTCCTGACCGACGGATCAGAGCCACAGCTCCTGCGGCCCCTGCACTGCAGGTAGATTCGTTATGGCTGGGCCATCGGGAAGCCCCCATGTTGCTGTAAATAGCACTATTTCATTCCTATTTATGGCTGAGTAATAGTCCGTTGTATATATGTTCCACATCTTCTTTACTCATTCCTCTGACAAGGGATGCTTAGGTTGCTTCCATGTCTTGACTATTGTAAACAATGATGCTGTGAACATTGGTGCATGTGTCTTTTCAAATGACAATTTTCTCCAGATATATGCCCAGGAGTGGCATTGCTAGATCATATGGTAACTCCTTTTAATTTTTAAGGACCTCCATACTGTTTTCCATAGCAGTTGCACCAACTTACATTCCTACCAACAGTGCAGGAGGGTTCCCTTCTCTCCACACTGTGTCCAGCACTTATTTATAGACTTTTTACTGATGACTGGTGTGAGGTGATACTTCATTGTAGTTTTGATTTGCATTTCTCTAGTAATTAGCAATATTGAGCATCTTGGCATGTGCCTCTTGGCCATCTCTATGTCAGAAGAGGAGAGACCTTAAAGAAAAGCTTGCAATGAAGCAACTGAGAGAAAGACTACTGGGTGTCTACTAAATTTGGTAACCAATTCTTGGTACACTTGGCAAAAGCAGATTCACTTGGAGTGATGGTGACAGAAGCCAGACCAAGTGGATTAAAGAACGTCCACAGAGGAAAATGCAGAGGCAGGAAGTGCAGACTGCTCTCCAGCAGCTCACTGTGAGTGAGAGAAAGGACAGCCTCCCAGCCACTCCTCCTGCCTTGGCTCTGCCTGTCTATTTCCACTTTCCTGGATACAAGGGGGATCCTGTCAACATCTATATCTGCACAGGCTATTGATTCAACATGGTAGACACGCCTCAAGTCATGTTCTGGAAGCCTTCATAGGAGTTCATTTAAATAAGGGTGAAGGAAAGAATGTAAAATGATTAGAGCTGTCAGTGGTTGAAAAATGCCAGTGCATCTTTGGAAGAAAGAAGTGATCATGACTTGGAGACAGGAAAGCTCAAGGTCTAGAAGAATCTGGCTGAGTTACCCTCATGGGACCTCAAAACTTCTCAGGACTTGCGTACATAAGCTGAGACAGAAGAGGCAGTGAAGTCCTTGGCTGAAAAATCAAGAATTAATTAAAAGCTTGCTTATGCACTGGCTGGGCATCCAGGTAGGTTGAAGTTTATTTCCTATATAGACAGATCTCTGAGGTTCCAAAAGAGAATCCTTTCTATCCCAGAAGATTAAGAAAGTTCTTGAACAAATGCGTAAGCCCTCAAGTGTTTTTGCAAGCTGACCCACCAACTGTCTGAGTGGAGAAGGTCAAACACAAAGTAAAGAACAGGTAGGCTCATCATATAATTCAGAGGAGAATTTTTCCACCCGTCTCTCCATGCATTATCACTGTTCATTATGTAGATTAGTATACAGAAGCAATTCTTACTAAATTTCGGTTCTTGGAAATACAAATATATTTTCCATTTTTTTGTGGATCATTTTTCAGGATAAAGTCTTAGTTCAAGCTTTTTTCCGTGATTTAGCCTGAATGTTGGTTGCCTTTTAAGTCCTCTTCAGGTGATCTTTTCCTGATACCCCTGATTATGCAGAAAAATTACCCCCTGGCTGTCTATTAGCTTAAATCTCTCCATAATACAGTTACTTCTTTACAGGTTCATGGTTTCTGACAAACAAAGTATCTGTTTGCTGGAATTGTGTCTTTATCAGTCTTGCATTTCCAGAATCTAGTACAACACTTGGCATTTTAAATGTTTATTCAAAAAAGAAAGAAAGAAAGAAAGGCGAGAAGGATGGATGAATGTGTCTTCTTTGGCTGTAAAAATAAACATAATGATAACTTGGCTTCTGAACAATGAGCTTGCCCTTTGGCTGGCCTGCAGTCGTGACCACAGGGTTAGAACAGTGGCCAGAACTGAGTTTTTATCATGAAGGGGCCCCCAACTTTCTGTTGTAAAGACCTCATCTCTAGGAGACCTTGCGCTCAGAAGTGCGACCCCATCCAGTTTAAATATGCGCCTTGCAATCTCTTTTCTCCCTTCTCCCAGGGTCTTCACTAGGAACAGTCCCTGGAGAAATCAATGGCCCACCTTTTCCTTGTATCAGGATGACTCCTGTATGACTGGATGAGACAGTGAGACAGAGATGCAGGCAAAGATGGGGCTTGTACAGGAAAGGGAAGAAACCGATAGACCAGGATCACAGGAAAATTTTGTTTCTTATCTCCACAGTCAGAATTCTTTCACCTTTTATAAGGCTTAGTTTATAGTTTGTTTCCAGGGTATTATCAGTACAAAGTTCAGCCTTCACATTTTGGCAATTACAATCAGAGGGTAAGCTTGTTTTCCAGGAATTATTAAGCAATTATCACCCTATTCTACTGATAGCCCATTCTGGATCTAAGTTCAGACAACATCACACTGAAATAGGACTTCACTTTTAGCTGTTTGGAAAACACTTATTGATTTCCTCCATCTTGACTCCTGGTCCTATTTTAAATATCTTCAAATTCCTGATAACACACACTGGCATTTGCTCAAGGCTAATTTTAGCACGTTCTTTGTAAAGAGGCTGCTAAACACAGATCTCAGACACACCAAATCATTTGAGGATTTTATTTTTCCACATACTTAAAAAAAGTCCACATGTTTATGTTTGCATGATCCCCAAGTGGTCTTTAAGAAGAGAGTAGGCAGGTCAGTTCTCTAAATCTATCACTGCTAGAGCCCCAGGGGCAGGCCACAGTACTTGAGAACTCGGCTGTCAGGGCAATCTCCGGGCAGACAAAACTTACGCTGCAAGATTGCTAACTCAGCAGGTGCGGGGAGAAGCATAGACGCTGGCAGGTGCTAATAAAAAAAAACCTGGAGGAGAACAAAGGGAGCCTTCTCTGAACTCCTCCAAAAATGTCACCCACAGGAAGTCAGGCTTTGTCTGGGAGGCACGCGGGCTTCATCATGGCCCACTGGGCAGAACGAGATCAATGCTAGCCAGTGTCCACAATGGGCTCAATGCAGGCTATTGTGGCGGCTGGAACGACTTGAGGGATGACTGCAGGATAAACTCCACCTGTTCCTACATCCTGAAATACCCGTGTCATTGAGTGGGGTGCTGGCCGCCTTTCTCCTTCCCATGTCTAAGTCATCTTCAAGCTAAAAATCTCCCAAGGTTATGCTGTCTTGTCTTAAAGATCGCCCAGCTTCTCCATTTCTTACATGTTCTCTGATATTCTGAAGTTAGATCTGCATGTCAACATGTGTGAGGGGCTGGGAGTGGAAAACAGAGCAGGCTGATTTCCAAGAGACTCACTGATTTAATTCCATTGCCTCCTACACCCCTGCCTGCCCTGATCATTGTTGTGCTTATAAACTAGACCAGGTCCATTTTGGGGCTTCCCCATCTCCTCAGGCACATAGGTTTTCCATGGTATGTAGTTTTCTTAGGTTAAAAAGAATATAAGTCAGATAAATAAAGGCACATTAAGGGGAGAGGAAAAAATCAGATTTTTTTCCCCTACATATAATACATGATGAAAGAAAAGCCTGGTGATTGGAGCAGAACAATTTGTCCTTGTATAAGACAGCCTCACCTCTGCAGGAAATATAGTCACCCTGCCTGCGTCATTTCTGCCTTCCCTAGCCCTATCCTCTGGCACTGTGATAACCAAAAAGTGCTCCATACATCTTCAAACACTCTCAGTTAAGATTCACCATGTAAGAGGAACATGCTTACCGTAGAACAATGACGGTGGTTGCAGCGAACGCCTGTCAGATGTTGTTTGGTTGCTAAGTCATGTCCGACTCTTTTGCCACCCCATGGACTGCAGCCCACCAGGCTCCTCTGTCCATAGGATTCTCCAGGCAAGAATACTGAAGTGGGTTGCCATTTCCTTCTCCAAGGGATCTTCCCCACCCAGGGATCAAATCTTCATCTCCAGCACAGGCAAGTGGATTTTCTGTCACTGAGCTACCTGGGAAGACCATCTGCCAGATACTAAACCACACATTATTGCCTCACACTTAACCCTGGACACACTAATCTCTAGTGAAAGAACTTCAGGCACTTGCTTGGGTGAATATTTGCAAGCAGATGAAACTTCCTGTGCTACTCGAATCACAGGAAGACAAACTGTTCATGGTTAGGTCAACCCTGACTGAACCTCACTGTGGAAATCTCCGTGAACTTCAATACCAAGCAGTTCTGCTCCATCCTGCCAATTTCTTCAGCAGGGATGGCTTATCCATAGACTACGTAGGATTTCTCAGGGTTTGCTTGAGGACACAGCTCTACAGAACACAGTATAACTATCTTATCTGCCACTGCCAAAATTTATTTATTACTACACTATCTCATGTAGTTATAAATTTATGTAGAGGAAATGTTTAAGCAACTGTATTATAAATGGGGGAAAGCAACAAACTGTGGTGCTGGAGAGGACTCCTGAGAGTCCCTTGGACAGCAAGAAGATCAAAGTCAATCCTAAAGGAAATCAACCCTGAATATTCATTGGAAGGACTGATGCTGAAGCTGAAGCTCCAATACTTTGGCCACCTGATACAAAGAATCAATTCACTGGAAAAGACCTTGATGCTGGGAAAGACTGAGGGCAGGAGAAGAAGGGGGAAACAGAGGACGAGATGGTTGGATGGCATCACTGACTCAATGGACATGAGTCTGAGCAAACTCCAGGAGATGGTGAAGGACAGGGAAACCTGGTGTGCTGCAGATCACGGGGTTGCAAAGAATAGGACATGACTTAGCAACTAAGCAACAACAAAGAGATATGGCACTTCCCAGGTGTTGCAGTGGTAAGAACCCACTTGCCAATTAAGAAGACATGGGTTCTATCACTGGGTCAGGAAGATCTGTTGGAGAAGGAAATGGCATTCTCGCCTGGGAAATCCCATGGGCAGGGAGGGGAGCCTGGTGGGCTACAGTGCATGGGGTCACAAAGAGTCAGACACAACTGAGAGACTGAGTATATGAACACACACACACACAAAAGGACATGAAGGAAAGTAAAGGAGGTCCTACATTACATTCAAACAGTTAAATGACAAAACCAGTGATCACTTAACCAGTGATAAGACACACACACAGACACACACGCACACTCAAAGTATATTCAAAGACACTCTACGTAAACCAAAATAAAATACTTAAATGAAATAAAAAGCCTCTTAGCTTTTTCATGCTATCATGAGGAATAAATGAAGGGAGAAGGGATTTTTTATTGATTGAAACTTGAAATGATGGTATTTGCTTACAATTAACTAGATTGTTTTCTCTACATAGAGAATGTGGGCTTGAAATAAATATATATTAATGTTTATTTGATACTTTTGAGTTGGATCCTGAAAACCCATACCAGTTAGATGTTTAGTAGCAAAACAGTAAGATGACAGAGGTTTATTTTCTCCTGTGAATTTACAACATTCTTGCAAGTGGAATCAGGCAGATAGTATTTAGAATCATCTTATAGGAGAAAAAATTAAGTCTTCAAGAAGTTCAGTGATTCAGAAAATTGTAGATCTAAGATTAAAACCCATCTTATTTCAAGTACGGTAATCATGAAAAGGCATTAGTTGCATGAAAGAATGGATGGTGGTAATTTAACTTTCCACTTACATTTCAATAGCTTTCAGTTTGATTATCTTTCTTGTCACTGAGTCAGTGTAACTCAATTGTTTCACTTTTCCTCACCATTACTAGAAATATTCATTCATTGGAAGGACTGATGCTGAAGCTGAAATTCTAATACTTTGGCCACCTGATGTGAAGAACTGACTCACTGGAAAAGACCCTGATGCTGGGAAAGATTGAAGACGGGAGGAGAAGGGGACGACAGAGGATGAGATGGTTGGATGGCATCACCGACACAACGGACATGAGTTTGAGTAAGCAGAGTACATTGTGCAAAATGCCAGGCTGGATGAAGCACAAGCTGGAATCAAGATTTCTGAGAGAAATATCAATAACCTCAGATATGCAAATGACACCACCCTTATGGCAGAAAGCGAAGAAGAACTAAAGAGCCTGTTGATGAAAGTGAAAGAGGAGAACGAAAAAGTTGGCTTAAAACTCAACATTCAGAAAACTAAGATCATGGCAACCAGTCCCATCACTTCATGGCAAATAGATGAGGAAATAATAGAAACAGTGAGAAACTTTATTTTGGGAGGCTCCAAAATCACTGCAAATGGTGACTGCAGCCGTGAAATTAAAAGACGCTTGCTCCTTGGAAGAAAAGCTTGACCAACCTAGACAGCATATTAAAAAGCAGAGACATTACTCTGCTGACAAACGTCTGTCTAATCAAAGTTATGGTTTTTCCGGTAGTCATTTATGGATGTGAGAGTTGGACCATAAAGAAAGCTGAGTGTGGAAGAATTGATGCTTTTAAACTGGGTGTTGGAGAAGACTCTTGAGAGTCCCTTGGACTGCAAGGAGATCCAACCAGACCATCCTAAAGGAAATCAGTCCTGAATATTCATTGGAAGGATTGATGCTGAAGCTGAAATTCCAATACTTTGGCCACCTGATGTGAAGAACCAACTCACTGGAAAAGACCCTGATGCTAGGAAAGATTGAAGGCAGGAGGAGAAGGGGACGACAGAGGATGAGATGGTTGGATGGCATCATGGACATGAGTTTGAGTAAACTCCGGGAGTTGGTGATGGACAGGGAAGCCTGGCATGCTGCAGTCCATGGGGTCACAAAGAGTTGGACATGACTGAGTGACTGAACTGAACTGAACTATCACTTCTGTCTCTTCTATTGTCTAGAGTTCAGTTGCTTCATTTTGACTCTAATACCATGAACATTTTTCCTAAAATGTTTCTAGACATTTCTTCAGAGGTATTGCAAGAAAGAAACTATTTTATTACATGATACTGAATGATATTTTTATCTAGAGCAGAATTCACCTACTAGATAATTTTCAAAATGATACAAATATTTTGTTTTTGACTAACATGAATTTTTTGTTTATTTCCTTGGTGACTTGGTCATACAGGTGAATATGGCAAAACCCCACTCAGACCTCAAAAGAATAGCACACACACAGGGCAATTGGGTGCAATGCTGCTAGATACTGTTGGTTTAAAGTTAACCTTTTCATTCCCGTGCTGACACAAACTCTCCATCTTTTGCTACACGTCTGCCTGTTCCATACTGAAAGAGACCTCGGGGCTCTTGTAGCTGAATAGTGTGTCTGTGATACATGTGGATGTTTTGAATCAAGAAGTTCATCAGAACCATGGACCTCACCTGCCCAACATAGACCAACTTTGAGACTGACTGACATGTTTCCTTCTTTCTATGTAGTATATTTAAAATAGCAATAAACTTGGAGTCAGAAAGCCTGAGCTTGATATAGTGGACATCTACTGGTTGCTCTAATGTTGTCCATGTGGGAATTTAAAATATTTCAGTACAAAAACCAAGCGATGACAGGGTACAAATCAACCCTAATCTTTAGCACAATTAATTAGCATTTTGAGACTCTCTAATCAAGCCTCTACATGCCACTGTCAGAAGTGGTTACTCGCTTCACCTAGCCTTGTGTGAAAAGCACACTGGAGGACCTACTGAGTAGCATAAAATACATCAGTAATAATTTGTTGCTGGTGAAATGTGTGATGCTCAAATTGGGTGAGGCTGATTAGGAACGCTGCACAGTCATTTCCAGAAGTGAAGTGATAAAAATCTAGCAGGTCAGGTAGTTTTGCCCTGTGCCAACTGGAAGACAAGAACATAAAAAAACAATCAAATGTTTAGGAATACATTTAATGAAGGAGGTGAAAGATCAATAAGAATGACAAAACGCTGATGAAAATAATTGAAAAGGATGCAAATAAATGAAAAGGTATTCCACATTCATGTGCTGGAAGAATCAATATTATTAAAATGCCCATACTACCCAAAGTGAGCTACAAAGTCAGTGCAATCTCTATAAAAATTCCAATGGAATTTTTCACAGAAATATTTTTAAAAATCCCAAAATTCATATGAAATCACAAAGGATCTTGAATAGTAAAAACCATTTTGAGCAGGAAGAACAATTAGAGGCATCACACTTCCTGATTTCAAAATATACTACAAAGCTACAGTAATCAAAACAGTATAATAGCAGAATTTTTTTAAAAGATGCATGACAAAACCTCAGTGAGTCATCATCTTATACCTGTGAGATGGCTATCATCAAAAAGACAAAAGACAAGTATTGGTGAAGATGTGGAGAAAAGGGAATGTAAATTAGTACAGACATGGAAAATGGTATAGCAGTTCCTCAAAAAAAGAAAGAAAGAAACTACCACATGGCCCAGTAACCCCATTTCTGGGTATATCCAAAAGAAATAAAACCAGAACCTGGAAGAAATACCCACACTCCTATGTTCTGCTGCTGCTGCTGCTAAGTCACTTCAGTCGTGTCTGACTCTGTGTGACTCCATAGACGGCAGCCCACCAGGCTCCCCGTCCCTGGGATTCTCCAGGCAAGAACATTGGAGTGGGTTGCCATTTCCTTCTCCAATGCATGAAAGTGAAAAGTGAAAGTGAAGTCGCTCAGTCCTGTCCAACCCTCAGCGACCTCATGGACTGCAGCCTTCCAGGCTCCTCCGTCCATGGGATTTTCCAGGCAGGAGTACTGGAGTGGGGTGCCATTGCCTTCTCCAACTCCTATGTTCAGTTCAGCATTATTCACAAATATAGGAACAACCCAAGTGTCCATTGATGGATGAATGGATAAAGAATATGTGATATAAATATATACAGTGGAACATTTTTTTTAAAAAAAAGAAGGAAATCCTGTCATTTGTGACAACATGGATGAAGCTGGGGGACATTAAGTGAAATAAATCACTCAGAGAACAACAAATATTGCATAATATGGCATACATGGAATCTCCAAAAATTGGGTTCATAGATTCAGAGAGAAGAAAGGTGGTTGCCAGGTACTGGGGATGGGGTAAATGGGGAGATGATGGTCAAAGGGTACAGAGTTAATTATGGAGGATGAGTAAGTTCTGTCAATCTAATGTACACCACGGTGACTCCAGTTAATGACACTGTATTGTGGGACTCACCTGGAGGTCCACTGGTTAAGAACTTACCTTGCAATGCAAGGGATGCAGGTTCTATTCCTGGTCGGGAAACTAAGATCTCACATGCCGTGGAGCAACTAAACCTACATGCCACAACCAGAGAGCCTGTGCACCACAACAAAGGATCCCGCATGACACAGCAAAGATCCCACGTGCTGCAGCTAAGACCTGATGTGGCCAAATAAATGACTAAGAATAATAACACTGTATTGTGTACTTGTAATTTGCCAAGAGAGTAGATCTTAAGTATTCTACCATTCACCCACACGCCCCCATCACACACGCAAATGTTAACTCAGTGGGGTGATTGAAATGTTAATTAACTTGATCATGGTAATCATTTCACAAATTATACTTGATCAAAACATCACGTTTACACCATAAATATACACAATTTTTATTTGTCAATTATACCTCAATCAAGCTGGAGTGAAAAAAGAGAGAGAGAGAGAGAGACCAAATTTAAAGTCAATTTGCACATGATACCTGGAAAAACCTCCTGTTTCTGCCTTTAGGCTCACAAAGTAGTTGCCTGTGTCTTAACTGTATTTCTCACCACTTTACTATGCTTATGACTCTACATCTCTCTACCCCTTTGAGAGAAGATTTCAGCAAGGGTAAGGGCAAGGGACTACTGATCCCCAGCACCTGTTTGGCACATGGTTAGATATGATACATGTGTCTCCAGGCATGAGCAATGGATGGTCTCTAAGCAGTATAACAGGCATTCCTGGTAGCTCAGTGGAAAAGAAGCCGCCTGCCACTGAAGGAGACGCAGGTTTAATCCCTGGGTTGGGAAGATCCCCTGGAGAAGGAAATGGCAACCCACTCCGGTATTCTCGCCTGGGAAATCCCCTGGACAGAGGAGCCTGGCAGACTACAATCCATGGGGTTGCAAAGAGTCAGACACAGCTTAGCAACTCAGCATGCATGCAAGCGGCATAGCACCTGCAAGAGAACGTTACTGCTGTCTGATTGTCCTACATCCAAAACCAGCCCAGCCACTCATATAACCTCTTTAGTCCACCTATCATTTGTAATAATGGGTTACAGGCTTATGGGCTTATTAGAATAACTTAAGTATCAATACTTTAACATTACACCTGGCAGTTACTAGCATGCACATTGCATATGACTGATTAGGACTAGTTTGTCTGCAGTTCATACCTGAAAACCTGAGAATAAATGGAAAAATAATATTCTTAATCCAGATAGATATATTGTCCATTTTTGACCCAGTCAATCTTAACCACATACTGTGAACTAAACTCATTGTTTAGAATTTCCTAGAAGCAGCACAGCTGTCTCATGAGTGTGCACATAGTAACCAGAGACCCACACGATGAGCATTTACGAATGAAAAACGTTTCTGAAAATTGACCCATAGGAACCAACTCACACCAACACTTATGAACATTCTTATTTTTCTTACTCCTTAGGATTTTCTTACCTTTTTCTTTCATTTCAAAAGCAACATTTATGGGGACTTCCCTGGTGATCCAGTGGTTAAGAGTCCACGCTTCCAATGCAGAGGATGTGCAGGTTTGATCCCTGGTCGGGTAACTAAGATCACTTATGCCTTATGGCATGGCAGGAAAAAGAAAGGAAGGAAGGAAGAAAAAAAGAGCAAGAAAAAAAGAAAGAAAAGAAATACACAAAAGCAAAGATATTTTCTTCCCTTCTTCTCTCAAGCCAATTGCCATCTAAGAGTGAATGCGGTTCATGCTTCCTAAGCTTTAAAACTCTGATAATGATTATTTCAGAGATTGTATTGGGTCCAACAGACTGTTTTATCTACCTTGGAGAAACTGAAAATTTATATGATACTCAACAACTGAAAGGCTAGTTGTGTCCTAAAATATGAGAAACGAAGACAGAGAGACAAAGGAAAGCCATCACTGGGAGCTTGAAAGTCGGACGTTTTTAACTGAAGAAGATTCGGAAGTGGTTGCTTCCAGAAGACATTAAACCTGACCCCTGATTTCATCAGGACTGGGCTCCGAAGGGATCCTTCCCACTAGAAAGCCACCACCAAGTAAACATGATAGAGATTGTGATTCCCCTTGTCACTCAGAAGAGCCATCTGCTCCTGAGTTAAAGTCATTTTCCATTAAATTCACCAGCAGGCTAATTAAAGAATGGCTGGAGGATGCTGAAGCTGCCAGATGCTATGAAGATATATCACTGTCTTTTTATATGGTTAGGCAAACGTTTAATTAAACCTGCAGCTGCTGTGTGTCTGCTCAACCCACCAACACAGCTAAACCTCATTTACCTGAGAAAATCATTTCGTATTAGTGTCTTCCAAGAGGTAAAACAACTTAAAACAGACTTTGCTGAAATATTTAATGCCTTTGTACATGATTTAATTAAATGCATCAGTAATTACATCAGGGCAACTTGAACCTGACTTTCCCTGGGGTTCCTGTTGTGTCTTCTGATAGCTAATCAGATGTCTCCTCAATGTACCCTTCTTTGGAGGAATAGAATTACAGGAAGTCTAAGTATCTGTGTGGATGCTCAGCCTGTCTCTATTACATTTTACTTGGGCATATGAGTTTTAATGCATTTAAAAGGCCTCTTTGGAAAGAAAGTTAGAGAAATCCAAGAGGAGATGGCAACGAAACACAGGGCCAGGATTTTATTGCTCTAGAATTCTTGCTTATGACTAACAGAGTCATTAGCCAGCACTGTGGGCCTGTCCTGACCACTCTCTTTAAGAAAATTTTTAGTTATTTTCTTTGACCAACAAAATAATGTTTTGTTGGCATTTTCAATTTATGCACACTCTTCTTTTTCATTGAGTACCATATTTGTGATCATCCATGGATTTTAGCTGGAAATCATGCTGCATGTGACAAAATTCAAAACCAAATCTTAATTCATAATGGATCCTGACTTCAGGTCAAGAAGAAGATCACGTCTGAACTGAGAGCCTTGTAGACTGGATATCGTCTCTCTCTCTTTTTTTCAAATTAATTTATTTAGTTGGCTGTGTCAAGTCTTACTTTAGTCAGTTCAGTCGTTCAGTTGTGTAGGACTCTTTGCGACCCCATGGACTGCAGCACATCAGGTCTCCCTGTCCATCACCAACTCCCAGAGCTCACTCAAACTCATGTCCATTACGTTGGTGATGCCATCCAACCATCTCATCCTCTGTCATCCCCTTCTCCTCCTGCCTTCAATCTTTCCTGGCATCAGGGTCTTTTCCAATGAGTCAGTTCTTCGCATGAGGTGGCCAAAGTATTGGAGTTTCAGCTTCAGCATCAGTCCTTCCAAGGAATAATCAGGACTGATTTCTTTTAGGATGGACTGGTTTGATCTCCTTGCAGTCCAAGGGACTCTCAAGAGTCTTCTCCAACACTGCAGTTCAAAAGCATCAGTTCTCCAGTGCTCAGCCTTCTTTATAGTCTTTATGGTCTCAGTTGCAGCATACCAGATCTTCCACTGTGGAGCGTGGACTCGAGTTGTGCTGCAAGGGCTTAGTTGCTCTGAAGCTTGTGGGATCTCAGTTCCCTGAGCAGGGATTGAACCCATGTACCCTGCTTTGCAAGGCAGGTTCTTGACCACCTGACCACTGGGAAGTCCCTGGATGTAGTCTCTTTCATCGATTGGTTTTTAAGGATCACACACAGTGCAAAGCCGGGGAGAAAGGGGTTAGAGGTCTGCTGAGAGTCAAGCTTCAGCTGCAGCCAGCTTTGCCTCCTTGCTTGGCCAGTCTTACAATGCTAGAACAGCAAAGCTGGTGAGCTGGTTGGCCCCAGAGAAGCAGTGGCAGAAGACAACAGCCAAAGAGGACCGTCATCCACCTGGATTCGTGCTGCAGATCTAAGCCAATGAGTTTTGGATTCTCTTCTATTCTCTCTCTTGCCAGTATGCTTGGTCTCCTACGAAGGACTAGCCACGCACAACTGAACCATCAGTTTCCTTCAGACTTTCCAACAGAGGCCGTTTCCCTCCTGGAGGAGCTGGGGAGAAACACCCAGGGACCATTTCGATGGGTCAGATTCTGGATGTGCCATTGATGGGGTGGCACATTGAACTCTGTGGTTTTCTTTCTTGTTAAGGAGCCTGAGGGAGTTTGTTTAGAGAAAATGTGTGACATTGGAAGTTTGATGCAGTAAATATTTTATCACTCGAGTAATGAGACACCCAGTGTCTCACCAACTACCCTGGACTAATACTTGTTGTTTAGTCACTCAGTGGTGTCCGACTCTTTGCAACCCAATGGACCATAAAGCCACCAGGCTCCTCTGTCCATGGGATTTGCCAGGCAAGAATACTGGAGTGGGTTGCCATGCCTTCCTCCAGGGGATCTTCCCAACCCAGGGATCCCCCAGATAAAAAGGAGCTCCTAAGGGTCAGAGCTGAGAATGCAGTAGAAGAGACACAGAGGGGAGGCATGACACAGTGGAGTAAGAATCCAAAGGCGGAGCACTGACTTGTGAGCCTGCGGCATCCTGCCACAAGTTTTGTTTCATTGTAATAGTGTCGAACTGCGTGAGTCTGAAATTCGTGGAACTAGCCTTTTCTATTTTGAGTCTGTTGTTGCTGTTGCTTGCATTGTTTTTAAGAGGAACATTTACCATCCTATAACTAGGCTGGCTAGGTACTGACAGCATGGACCACGACCATTAACCTGCTGTTCTCTTTCTTATTCTTTATTTAGGAATAAATGAGTGCAGTGGTGTATTAACACATATATGTGGAATGCAGAAAAATGGTACAGACGAACCTATGAGCAAAGCAGAAATAGAGACATAGACGCAGAGAACAAACATATGAACACCAAGTGGGGAAAGAATGGTGGGGCGAATTGGGGAGATTAGGATTGATGTATATATGTTGTTGATACTATGGATAGAATAGGTAACTAATGAGAAACCTACTGTATGACACAGGGAACTCTACTCAATTCTCTGTGGCGACCTAAGTGAGAAGGAAATCCAAAAGGAGGGATATACGTTTACATATGGCTGACTCACTTTGCCGTAGAGCAGAAACTAACACAACACTGTAAACCAACCATGCCCCAACAAAAATTTTAGAATAAATAAATAAATGTAACTTTGTACTGCAAAAAAAAAAAAAAGGAATAAACTAGTGCAGAAACTGAGATGGCAAACACACAGAATTAATGTGGGGTTTCCTTTAAGCAAGTTGATGGGGAAATGTTACAGAATCATTGCCTACTTGGTCCGTTTTAAATCAGTTTTCAAAGTGTCCTCCCTTTTGAATATTCAATTGATTCTCTGAATTAAAAGAATCAGACAACCAGTTAGGAGGTTTACAACTTGACTTGGGCCTTTCTGGTTTCAAATTTACAGTTTACTGCAACCTTCCCATTGGCAACAGTCCAAGAAAATGGTGCTGTGAACACAGCTGCCTGGTGTATCTGCCATGGACATATGCTGGACTTAACAATATTAAATCCAAGGCTCTAAATACAGATAGGTTTGCCACCTGTTCTTCTTCCATGGGGATCAACTGAGCCAGGTAAATTCTCTCTGGAGAGAAATTGAAAAGTCGAGAAAGGAAATATTCCTTCTAAAAACACACTGAGTAAACCAGTTTTTTAGATTCGTGAAAACCTAATTCATTACAAAAATTAAGTTATTTGTGGTGACATAAATAAAGAGCTATTTACTATCCTGTGAGTCAACCAAAGAGGAGAAAAATTAGTTACCAACGTTAATAGTCAATTACAGGAAAGTAATTGCAAGTATATGGTAACAATATTTTGCTCTTAATTTATAAACATGGCACTTATAGGTGTCTACTTAGGAGGGAATGGCCTTTGATTTCACAGCAGGGGGGTTATTCAGTTTCACTTTTGTCAGATGACTGGTTGTGGCTAAGAATGAAATTTGTGACTTTGTACTATGACAGACTGATCTTGGCCTTATTTGTGCCAAACACTAAGAAGTTGCAACGTAGAGTCCAGAAAAGTCAGTTTGTATACAAACTGTTATGTGTGTTTTCAGGGAGGTTCCCAGTCCCTGTTCTCAACTATATCCAGAAGTATTAATTAATTAGCTACTAGCTAGCAGGAGTCGTAAAAGACACGGGTGAGATTCCTGGGTTGGGAAGATCCCCCAGAGAAGGGCGTGGCAACCCACTCCAGTATTCTTGCCAGGAGAGTCCCAGGGACAGAGGAGCCTGATGGGCTACAGTCCATAGGGTCCCAAAGAGTCAGACACGCCTCAAGTGACTTAGCATGCACATTAATTAATTAGCTACTAACTAACTAGAAGTAGCTAGTTTAGATGGGATGTGTATTAATTTGGTGACATTGCCATAACAAAATACCACAGACTGCTTGATTTCGACAACAGAAATTTGTTTTCTCACAGCTCTGGAGGCTGGGAAGTCCAAGATCAGGATCCCAGGATAATCGACATCTGGTGAGAGCTCTTTTGCTAGTATTCAGACAGCTGATTCTGTGTTCTAACACAGGAGAGAGAGAATCTTGCGTCTCTTTTATAAAGACATTGATCCCCATCATAAGCACCTCCTCTTATGACCTCATTTAAACCTGATTAACTCCCAAAGACCTCATCTCCTAATAGCATCACATTGAAGGTCAGAGCTTCAACATATGGATATTAGGGCAACACAATTTAGCCCATAGCACTGAGAATGAGAGATTTATCAATGCACTCTCAACTCATTTGTGTTCTTACCTTTTAGCAATCATTCTTGAACACTATTATGAGCATACAGAGAATGTGTAAATGATTAAAGCACACGTTTCCTAACCTTGAATAGTGCATAACCTGGTGAGGAAGTTAGACATGAAAATGAAAAATCACAATAGGATGTGACAATTATTATAAGAAATGTAAGAGGGAATATGCAGGGCTCTATTCCAGTGCAGTCGATTGGCTCATTGTTAGCCTCTCTGAATTGAACTGAGAGCCAGCTACATGGCAGGCAACATCATCAGCACTCAGAATATATTAATAAAGATAAATAGACTATTAGCTCAGCCTGAAAGGTCCAGGGAAGATTTCTTGGAGAGACCGTGGTGTCTGTGCACCTTACATGATGAGAAAGAATTATTCAACTTGCAAAGTGAGTGATGGGCATTCCCGGCATGAGAAGAGAGTGCTCACATACAGTGGTGTGATACTGGGG
This sequence comes from Oryx dammah, assembly GCF_014754425.2. Classification (NCBI taxonomy): domain Eukaryota; kingdom Metazoa; phylum Chordata; class Mammalia; order Artiodactyla; family Bovidae; genus Oryx; species Oryx dammah. The sequence goes on from NW_024070208.1 coordinate 23,224,730, forward strand.
CACAGCTCACTGGACACGGTGGGTGGATCTCAAGATACAGGCATGAGAACGGCTAGTGTTGATCATATGGTAAGGAGGGAAGCGAGGTGGGAAGAAATGGTCAGATTCTGGATCTATTTTGAGATAGACTTATCCACTTGGATATGTAAGAGATGCGTCAAAGACAAGCCAAAGATTTCTGTTCTGAGAAACTAGTAGAGTGGACTTATTATCTACATAAATAGAGGCTTGTAGAAGGAAAAGGTGTATAGGCAGAGGCTGGCTGAAAATCTGGGGGAGGGTCATTTAAGCTGTCTTGAGTGGACTTGGGACTGATAAAGAATCAAGATTGAGGCACTCTTGAGGGAGCAGAAGTGCCAGAAGCTGTGGACTAATTAGATGAGGAAGAAGGAAGAGAGTGGAGTCTAGGATGACAGTCTGACTGAATTGGACGGTGTGGTCTTTCACCAGGACAGTGAGTACAGGGTAGGGAGCTTGTTGTGAGAGATACCAATGTCCACTTGGTACAGGTGACATTTAAAGGGCTTGTGAGACATCCAGGTGAAGATGTCCTTAAGGCCTCTGGACCAAAGGAGAAAGAGCGCCAGAAATTCGGGTCTTTCGTATCGGTGGTGGAAACTGAAGCAATGAGGTGGATGATAGATCACGGAGAGATGGAAGAGAAAGCAAGAAGATGCAATATAAGGACAGAACTGAATACAGCAATACTTAGAAGAAGAACTTAAAGAGCGTCAACTCTTAGGCCCAACTTACCTGTTGAAGAAAACTACATACTGTCTGTTCAGAAGAGTCATTACAGACTTAGAAATTGAGTCAGATTTTCATAATAATAAGACAAAGAATTAGATTTCAAAGATCAAGAGGAAGGTCTACCAAAGCCTACTATGCTTTATATTTGAGAAATCTAGGTATATCTTGATTTAAGAAAATATTTTAAGGCTTTTAATTGAATATATTATAGAAAAGTGTATGATGTCTCATAAAAATAAAGTTTAATATTTTTTCATAAACTGAACACACTCATTTAACCAGAATCTGGAAAAAAAAATTGCAAATTTACTGACACTTCAGAAGCCCCTCCTTGTGCTTCCATCCACTTACTATTCTTCAAGGTGACAATTACTCTGACTTCTAACAGCTCAGATTACTTTAGACAGTTTATGTAGGGCAACACAATTCAGTCCATAGCAATTAACACAAAAGACTTATAAAAGGAATCATACATTATCTATTCTCTTGTATGCTCAACTTTATGCCTGAGAGATTCATCTGTGTGTGTATACACACACACACACACACACATAAATATATATATCATCCATTTATCTCCATATGATATTCCATTGAGTGAATATTCCATGATACAGTCTTCACTTTTTAAAGTCAATGGGCATTTGGGTAGCTTCCAGTTTGGGGGTACATAATGCTATTAATATTCTAGATGATGCCTTTTGATGACTATATTATAAGAATGGACTTACTGGATCATAAGACATGCCTACATTCAGCTTTACTTTTTCCAAAGCAATGGCACCCCACTCCAGTACTTTTGCCTGGAAAATCCCATGGACGGAGGAGCCTGGTAGGCTGCAGTCCATGGGGTCTCGAAGAGTCGGACATGACTGAGCGACTTCACTTTCACTTTTCACTTTCATGCACTGGAGAAGGAAATGGCAACCCACTCCAGTGTTCTTGCCTGGAGAATCCCAGGGACGGGGCTGCCGTCTATGGGGTCGCACAGAGTCGGACACGACTGAAGCGACTCAGCAGCAGCAGCACCACCAGCAGCAGCAGCAGTACCAGTTTACATTCAAGCAGCAATGTATGAGTTCCAGTTAAACTGAAAGCTTTCAAACAGAGAAGAACATGTTGCAGTTGACTGTCTTTACTGAGAATAAAATGTCCAAATCTCCAAACTAGATAATACAATATTTTTTCATTTTAATTTTCCATTGGCTAAACAACTAGTGATGGCAATAGATCTGGTACTATGCGTATAATTTGTATTAATTTATTAGTAAACTATAACCCCCTTGTCTTATACCTAAACTCTGACTTTCTCAAAGCCTAACTCAAAGTTATTGTTTCCATAAGGTTTATCCTCCAATGAACAACAATGTCATTAATGTAAACACCTTTTCACTTTATACTGTTTATGTTCCAACTCATATTTTGGTTATATTGTGTATCTTATCATCTCTGATTGATTACTGGTTTGAGGGCAGGAATTGTACTTAAAAAAAAATTGTCTACTCCATATGGGCTTTTGCTCATAAAGGGAGATTTTCACTTACTCGTTCAGTGAATAATTTTCACGTTTATTATGATGAGTCCCACTCATTTATTTCTAACATCGCTGTGTGTCAGTATTGCTTTACCTTAGAGAACAAATGACTAAAGACTCGATTTCATAACATTTTAGTTTGAAGCTCATCTCCAACTAGCCCCAGGGATCAGGGTGTGGGAAGGAATGTAGAGGGAAGGCAGAAAGTCAAGTAATTTTTATTGTTCAGAGGAATGCAGTGCAATATGCTCTCTCGGAGCTCTGGGAATTTAAGTATCCGAGGGACTGCTGGCAGCTTGGGTTTGCATATTGCAGCACGGTTGGGGAATGCTCATATGGTGTGCGATTGTGCGGCGCCTGGAACTGACAGCACCATCTGTTCCTTGCTTTATTGCGCACTATTGCGCACTGAGACTTAGTCTCACTCTCCAAATGAGCACACTTGCATGTACACACATACACACACATACACACACAGAACCCAACCTCTACTCCAGCCTAAACAGAAAACACTTGACTGACTTTGCATCACAGGTTTCCATCTCAGCAGGAAATTCAGATGAGTCAGGTATCTGAATACAGCCAGAGTGGGGTCCTCCGGTTTTTCATGGGGAACTGTGAGGTCCAAGTGGCCAGGGAACCAGCAATCGCCTCATGCAAAGCCACTCAGCATGGAAGATGAGTTATAATGACAGATGGCACCAGTCAAAAAAAAAAAAAAAAAAAGCTCTAGAGAAAGAAACACGCAGGAAGGGTATCGGTAGTATGAGTATAGAAGTCAGACATGGGAGATGTAATAAAATTGTAGTAGGAGATTGTCAAAACAATTTTTAAGAATTGTTAAGAACAATTTTGTTGCGTATACTGTGTATCTATCCATTGTTTAGAAATAGTAGTTATTTGTTCATATCATCATCATCAACTACAGAAAAACAGTGGAGCTCGAAGTTCCACAGATGCAACTGTGTCGTAGGAGATCACGTGCCCAAAACAGAAACGCAGAAGGTGAGCAACGTGATTAATGAGCCAGAGGTGCAGAGAACATATGTCCAGTATTTTCTGTGATTGTCTCAATTTTAGGTAATCTTATTTTTTAAAAAATGACTGAAAGTGACAATATTTGATCACAGTTTAATGTATGTACAATGGTAATTCTTTTTGTTTTTATTAATTTTTATCGGACTACAATTACTTTATAATGTTGTGTTAGTCTCTGTTGTACAGCGGAGTGAACCAGCTACACGTATACATATATCCCCCCTCTTGTTTGGATTTCCTTCTGGGTTAGGTCACTACAGAGCATTGAGTAGAGTTCCCTTGATGCATGGAAATGTTTTATTTGAAAAGTGTTACACAATTGTAGTCTTTTCCCATAAAAAAATTTCACAAATCAAAAGGAGTCCTTTTTTTTTTTTTTTTTCCAGAAGAGGAATCTTGGTTTTGGATTCAGAAAGTACAACCATTGTAATGATGGCCTTGAGAATATGGAGGTGGATGTCAGAGTCAGTGTACGCGTGTGGGCAGAGCAAGGATCACTTTCAGCAGGATGTTTGAATTATCCAAAAAAAAAAAAAAAATCTTCCATTACAAAACACAGAGAAATAATGGACAAGACACAAGTACTCTTTCCAGTGCGTTCACCGAACTTGTAAGACAGTAAGAAGCAATTCCTCTGTGACCAAAATGAAAAGGAAACTGAAAACCTTTGAGGGAAGTTTGTAAGCCGAACCGGTGGAAGATTCCTTTTTTGGAGGAAGGAGGAACTTTCAAAGCCTCTGAGCTTCTATTTTATGTTCCCAAAAGACTAGACCCTGGGTAGCCTGGAGAAATAATGTTTAAGCCCAAACAGGGTATCTGCATAGCTTCAAAGTGTCTCCCTACAAATGTGTAGTAATTTACAAGGGGAAAAGTAGTAAGTTTACCGAAGAGCTTCCTGGCAGGTGTCACCTTAGCCAAGTGATCATGGTTAACATGATGATAGCTCCATACTGACGTCAGGTACCCCCAATAACAGTGCATTGGGGAAGGAACGTCGCTTCTGTCCAATCCTTCCCAGCAAGACAGGACTTCAGCATGAGAAAACATTGAACAAATCCAAAGTGAGGGACATGCCACAAAATAACTGTGCATGAAAAGTATCAAATTCATGAAAGACAAGAGAAGGAGGAGGCACCGTCACAGATTGGAGGTGACGGAGAAGACACGACCACTGCATGTAATGTGAGATCCTGGGTCACAGCCTAGAGCAGAAAAAATGCCATTAACGGAAACCCTGGTGAATCTGGTTGTATCTTATTTATTTTATTAACTTCAGTTAATAATATTATAGCAGCGTTAATTTCTATTCTTTTGATAAATGTACTGTGCATTTAAGATGCTCAGGTAAGGCAAAGGTATACATGGTTAGGAAAAGTGTTCATCTGAAGACACAGAGTGTGTAAGAACACTGTACAGTTTTTGTAATTCTTGAGAGCTAAAATTATCTCCAAAAAATTAACTGTTACAAAAGAAAAAGAAAAAAAAAAACACACAGATATCAATGACCCAGTGTATCTCCTTGGGGTTATAAAGGGGATCAAGAGAAAAAACTGAAACAAGGAAGAAGAGATGGGGAATAAAAGGCCATTAAATTATGACTAGAAGAATGTATTAAATTCAGCTCATCTGATGGCTGGCAAGGACTTTTTTGCTACCTCTTTGACTATGTCAGATTGTGTAAGAAGGTGTGTGGACACAGAGCCCATTCACCCCTTCCACTTGCTGGAGTCCCCTGTTAAGTGACAAATCCTGCTAATGAAAAGGTAAACTTCCACAGAAAGCTGTCAGAAAGCAGGCACCATCCAGATCTGGGTGGCTGGAGATCTCCTGGAAGCAACTCCTGCCTCCTTTAACAAGACTTTGCCCTGGGCATGGTGACTTTAATGGAACCATAAAAGTAACAAGGCATTAAATGAGCCTCAGGCTAAAAAGCCTGGAAAAGTGAAAGTGGGAGGAAATATTCAAATTAATCTAATCCAACTCATGATACATTCAATCAATGGAAATCAATTACTCCAGGGTTTATGTTCTTTAATACTCCTGAGGCTCCTTTTCTTATAGTTTAGAGAGAATATAAGAAAATATAAAGCAAAATCTGATTGAAATCCACAGAAAATAAACAAATTCATATTTCTCCCACTAATTAATAGCTCAAGGAGATGAAAAAAATTAAAGAAAATTCAAATAATGCAATTAGCAAGCTTTATCTAAGGACAACAGAGAATTCTCACTCTTCAGAAGCATAAACGGAGCTTAACAACATTGACCATATACTTATTTTAAAACCCTGTCTAAATATACCAGATAGTCTGTATCAAACACATCACTTTCTCTGTCCATTACACAATTAAGTTAGAAATCAGAAATGCAAAGATAAAGTCCTTCATAATTATAAATTTAAGAACAGACTTCAAAGAAGAATCATTATGGAAATAAAGTATTTGTAACCAAATTATAATTAAGATACTACCTATGAAAATTTGGATGGAGATTCATACCATTATGCAATACAAGCAGAATATTAAAAGAATGAGCTAAGCATACACTTAAGAAGTTATAAAAAGAAGAAAATAAACCCAAAGAGAATGGGAAGAAAGAATAAGAGCCAAAATAGAAAAACCAAGGTATTGCAAAAACAATGAACTAAGGCAAACATTAGTTCTTTGGAAAGAGAAATATAGCTCTGGATGTATTGATTTTTTTTTTAGAAGGAAACTGCAAATAAGCAAGATAAGAAATGAAAAAACATTACAGAAGGAATAATAGAACACTTGTTGGGGGTTGCCAGAGTATTGTTGCTGTTGTTTAATCACTGAGTCGTGTCTGACTCTTTGTGACCCTATGAACTGTAGCTGCCAGGCTCCTGTGTCCATGGGATTTCCCAGGCAAGAATACTGGTGTGGGTTGCCATTTCCTTCTCCAGGGGATCTTCCCGACCTCGGGATTGAATCTGTGTCTCCTGCTTTGCAGGCGGATTCTTTACCACTAAGCCACCTGGGAAGCCCTTGCAAGAGTATTAGGAAGCTCCTATTTTAGCCTCTCTGGGCTTTGGTTTTTTTCCTCACCAGCTGCTTCTTTTTGTTTTACTTCATTTGATACTTTGCTCTTCAATGCTGAATATGAATATTCCATTCTTCAGGTATAAGCTCACCTTGTAATTTACAGAGGCTCGTGTTTGTGGAATCTGTATACCTCATCAAACAATAGGAACGCAGACAAAGAAAGACTGAAGTATTCAACCACAGAAGCTCAGAGGGAAGAAAACTCACCAAACCATGGTGCTCATGCATAACCAGATAGGTTGTCTGCTCCCAAGCCTCCTTAGACTCTAATAGCCAGAAAGAGGTTACTTTTTCCCAAGTCTATCTCTGTACTCATCTCTAGGGTACAAATAACAGATCTTAATTTGGGCAGTTTGGGAGACTCTGGGGGAAATTTTTTTTATTTTCACTGTGTGGTTCTCATAAGTGCCCAGGAGCTATAGCTATACAACTCTAAAACTGATTTGAAACAGAGTCTGCAGAAATTCCTGTCCCACTGAAGAGGCATCTCCCCTTTTCCAGGGGGTGTTAGAAGATAAGGGACACAGTAGATAGCACAGATGCATTCTCAACCTAGGTGTGTTGGGTTCAAATACTGCCTCTTCTGTTACGTCCTTTGAGGTTAAAATCTTGATTTCCTGAGGTACATTGTGTCTATTTTTATGTGCTGTTTCTATTTCCCACGCTTTGTGTGACAACTTCCAAAATGATACCAACAGAGGTGTGTCTGAATAATTTTACACTTAGGAAGGGTGTTATTCTTTAATATATAAAATCCATAATGCACAGTGCCCTCATTAGGCTCTGCAGACACCTACAACTTCCACAATGAGAACACATTTTCTCCATAGTGATCTGTCTCTTTACTTTGAAAAATGAGAAAGAGATGGTGAATTGGATGAAATATTAACTCGGCTCACTTGACTATAGGAAGGCATAGCACAGAGATAGACTTTAATTCCCTTCAGAAGTACCTCAATTAATACTCTCAAGGAGGACTTCCCTGGTGGCACATGGATAAGAATCTGCCTGCCAATGTAGGGACACATGTTCAATCCCTGCTCCAGGAAGATTCCACATGCCACGGGGCAACAAAAGCCTGTGCACCACGGCTACTGAGCCCATGCTCGAGCCCAGGAGCTGCAGTTACCGAGCCCCTACACTGAAGCTCCCGAAGCCCCCATGTCCCAGAGCCCATGCTTTGCCACAGAGAAGCCACTGGAATGAGAATCCCTTACACCACAACGAAGACCCCGTGCAGCCAATAAATACAGAAATAATTTTTAAAATATACTCTCAAGGGTAACAGGAAAAAGTATGTCTGGGGACGATGACTGCCAATTTCTGTGATGCAGCAAAAAATAAAAAACTGCACTTTAAGGTCACTGAATCAACAGTAACTTCAATTCTACCTTGTTTTTGAGGTTAAGTCAATGCAGTTTTGTGTGCTTTGAATGAGAAATACTAATCACCACCATACTTTTATTGACAATACTTTTATCAAGCTACCACATAAAACGCCACAAAATTTCTGTGCCTATGAAAGGTATGTCCTCAAAGTGTACTTGAGGAAGCCCAAGTGGGATAGAGTCACTTTAGTGAATAAAGCGGGAAGATACAGGTGGGCAGGTAAGAAAAAAGAAAATTTCCCTTCTCTGGTACGGCCTCTTGTTTTCCCCAAATGACTGGAAGGAGATGAAACCATAAGGAAAACTAGGGTAAACCCCCCTCCGCATTCCAGACTCCCTTCTCTTCCTGTATCAATTACCCTTTCACTGAAAATTTCAAACTCTGTCTTCCTCTCAGTAAATCTTTACTATTCTCTCATGTTAAAGCCAGACACATATGTGCATTCAATTCTGCATCTTTTCTAGCTAGCTACCGCTCTATGTCTCTTCTCTTTTTTAGGCAAACTTCTTTAAAAAGTAATTGCTCCTTCCTTATCTCTTCTTCTTCACTTCCAGTTGATTTCTCAACCCACAGCAAATTGGCTCCAGTCTTTCCTAACTGTTAAACTGAAATTGCTGTCACCAAAGTTGCTAATAACCTTCTCTTTGCTCACCAAATGGTCATTTCATCTGATGTGTCTTAAGCATGTTTTTAAGTGCTGGCCACATCCTCTTCTTGAAGTCACTCTTTTAGCTCCTGTAATTTTGGTCCTGTTGCTCTCTCTTGGATTTCCTCCCATCATTCTGGCTGATCCCTTTCCGTGTCCTTTGCTAACTCTTCTCTCTTAATCTCCTCTTAAAATTTGACTCTTAGACTTTGGTTCTCAGTCTTCTGTCACTCTTTCTACTCTGAGTGACATCACCTACTGGTTTCACTTCCACTTATACATACACAAAGATATCCCCCAAATTCCTAACCTCAGCCCAGACCTCTCTCCAGAACTCTACGCTGGGATGTACAACTGTCTGTAAGCAATGTGATGATAAGTGAAGTGAAGCAAAGTCGCTCAGTCGTGTCCAACTCTTTGCAGCCCCATGGACTATAGCCTACCAGGCTCCTCTGTCCATGGGATTTTCCAGGCAAGAATACTGGAGTGGGGTGCCGTTTCCTTCTCCAGGGGATCTTCCCGACCCAGGGATTGAGCCCAGGTCTCCTGCACTGCAGGCAGACGCTTTACCCTCTTAGCCACCAGGGAAGTCAATGTGATGATAAATATACCACAAACATCTCAAATTGAAACAATCTCCCAAATTAAGGTCATTGCCATTTTCTCCAAAGTTGTTAAGAATCTTCCATTTCCTTTTCCATAAGACTCAAGTTGGAAATCTGGAGTCACTCTTAACCCCTTACTATCTCTCTCTCTCTCCATACAGTTCTATGGAATCCAAGTGCCATAGATTCTAAAGTTAAGATCACTCATTTCTACTTCCTTCCTTATATCTGATTGCCTTAGTTCAGACCCTCTTTATAGTTGGCCTAAACTATGACAATGATTTGGAGAATCCCTGCCATTGGTCATTTGTGCCTTTTATCTTCCTTCTCAAATATCCTACCTGCAGTGACAATGTTGTTGTTTAGTCACTAAGTTGTGTCTGATTCTTCTGCAACCCCATGGATTATAGCCCACCAGGCTCCTCTGTCCATGGGATTCTCCAGGCAAGAATACTGGAGTGGGTAGCCATTTCCTCCTCCAGGGAATCTTCCCGATCCAGAGACCGAACCCAGGTCTCCTGCATTGAACACAGATTCTTTATCACTGAGCCACTGGAAAAACCCACAGTGACAATGTGACCTTCCCCAAGTAGTAAATTTTACCTTGACATTAAACCTCTGTTTCACACTTGTCAATGTCTCTCCACTTCAGAAGTCCCTAAACATGAGTTCCAGAGAAGGCAATGGCAACCCACTCCAGTACTCTTGCCTGGAAAATCCCGTGGATGGAGGAGACTGGTGGGCTGCAGTCCATGGGGTCGCGAAGAGTCGGACACAACTGAGCGACTTCACTTTCACTTTTCACTTTCACGCATTGGAGAAGGAAATGGCAACCCACTCCAGTGTTCTTGCCTGGAGAATCCCAGGGACGGGGGAGCCTGGTGGGCTGCCGTCTATGGAGTCGCACAGAGTTGGATACGACTGAAGTGACTTAGCAGCAGCAGCAAACATGAGTTCAGTGATCGCTGGTTGGGCATGTTCAGTATGTTGATTTGATGGAAGACATGGAAGAGAAAGAGAAATGTGTATTTTTTTAAAGTTGCTACTAGGGGGATTTCTCTGGCGCGGAGCATTGTGGGGTTGCTGGGCATCCCGGGCGCGGAGAAGAGGAGTAGCCCGCCACTGGATAAGCTTACAAGATGATGCCCACACCAGTTATCCTGTTGAAAGAGGGGACTGATAGCTCCCAAGGCATCCCTCAGCTTGTAAGTAACATCAGTGCCTGCCAGGTGATTGCTGAGGCTGTCAGAACGACCCTGGACCCCCGTGGTATGGACAAGCTCATTGTGGATGGCCGAGGCAAAGCAACAATTTCTAATGATGGGGCCACAATTCTGAAACTCCTTGATGTTGTCCACCCTGCAGCGAAGACTTTAGCGGACAATGCAAAATCCCAAGATGCTGAGGTCGGTGACAGCGCCACCTCAGTGACCCTGCTGGCTGCAGAATTTCTGAAACAGGTGAAACCCTACGTGGAGGAAGGATTGCACCTGCAGATCATCATCCGTGCTTTCCGCACCGCCACACAGTTGGCAGTTAACAAGATCAAAGAGATCGCGGTGACTGTGAAGAAGGAAGATAAAGTGGAGCAGAGGAAGCTGCTTGAGAAATGTGCCATGACTGCTCTGAGCTCCAAGCTGATCTCCCAGCAGAAAGCCTTCTTCGCTAAGATGGTGGTGGACGCAGTGATGATGCTTGATGATTTGCTGCAGCTTAAAATGATTGGAATCAAGAAGGTGCAAGGTGGAGCCCTAGAGGAGTCCCAGCTTGTCGCTGGCGTCGCATTCAAGAAGACTTTCTCTTATGCTGGGTTTGAAATGCAACCCCAAGAGTACCATAATCCAATGATTGCCCTTTGAAATGTTGAGCTTGAGCTGAAAGCTGAGAAAGATAATGCAGAAATCAGAGTCCACACAGTTGAGGATTATCAGGCAATTGTTGATGCTGAGTGGAACATTCTTTATGACAAGTTAGAGAAGATCCATCATTCCGGAGCCAAAGTTGTCTTGTCCAAACTCCCCATCAGGGATGTGGCCACCCAGTACTTTGCTGACAGGGACATGTTCTGTGCTGGCCGAGTGCCAGAGGAGGATCTGAAGAGGACAATGACGGCTTGTGGAGGCTCCATCCAGACCAGTGTGAATGCGCTGTCATCAGATGTTCTGGGCCACTGCCAGGTCTTTGAAGAGACTCAGATTGGAGGTGAGAGGTACAATTTCCTCACTGGCTGCCCTAAGGCCAAGACATGCACTATCATCCTCCGTGGTGGTGCAGAGCAATTTATGGAGGAGACGGAGCGGTCCCTGCACGACGCCATCATGATTGTCAGGAGGGCCATCAAGAATGATTCGGTGGTGGCTGGTGGTGGCACCATCGAGATGGAGCTCTCCAAGTACCTGCGAGATTACTCAAGAACCATTCCAGGAAAACAGCAGCTGCTGATCGGGGCCTATGCCAAGGCCTTGGAGATTATCCCACGGCAGCTCTGTGACAATGCTGGCTTTGATGCCACAAACATCCTCAACAAGCTACGGGCTCGGCATGCCCAGGGGGGCATGTGGTACGGGGTGGACATCAACACTGAGGACATTGCTGACAACTTTGAGGCCTTTGTGTGGGAGCCAGCAATGGTGCGGATCAATGCCCTGACGGCAGCCTCCGAGGCTGCGAGCCTTATCGTGTCTGTCGATGAAACTATCAAGAACCCTCGCTCAACAGTGGATGCTTCCCCAGCTGCTGGCTGGGGCCGGGGTCGTGGCCGCCTGCATTGAGGGGTTCCCCAGCCCTCACACGAGTGGCCGGCTGTGCTTACTCTGTCTTGGTCAGATATTACAAGGAAGGGGTCGTATTTGGCCCACACTATTCTCACTGGAGGTTATTTAAATAAAACTTTAAAAACTTAAAAAAAAATAAAATAAAAAATAAAGTTGCTACTAGAGGACTCTCAGAGAAGGCAATGGCACCCCACTCCAGTACTCTTGCCTGGAAAATCCCATGGATGGAGGAGCCTGGTGGGCTGCAGTCCATGGGGTCGCTAAGAGTCACACATGACTGGGTTCACTTTCACTTTTCACTTTCATGCACTGGAGAAGGAAATGGCAACCCACTCCAGTGTTCTTGCCTGGAGAATCCCAGGGACGGGGGAGCCTGGTAGGCTGCAGTCCATGGGGTCGCTAGGAGTCGGACATGACTGAGTGACTTCCCTTTCACTTTTCACTTTCATGCATTGGAGAAGGAAATGGCAATCCACTCCAGTGTTCTTGCCCGGAGAATCCCAGGGACGGGGGAACCTGGTGTGCTGCCATCTATGGGGTCGCACAGAGTCAGACTGAAGCGACTTAGCAGCAGCAGCAGCAGCAGTAAACATGAGTTCAGGGATCGCTGGTTGGGCAAGTTCAGTATGTTGATTTGATGGAAGAGAAAGAGAAATGTGTATTTTTTAAAAGTTACTACTAGAGGACTCTAATGCACAGCCAGGTTGGTGATGGACGGGGAGGCCTGGCGTGCTGCGATTCATGGGGTCACAAAGACTCAGACATGACTGAGCAACTGAAGTGAACTGATTCAAGCAGAATATGGGCATACACTGGCAATGTTTAACTCTGATTTCCTGAGTCTAGGAGAATTTAGTAAAGAAGCTTGAAATTGGTCTAAAGGATGAGTAGTTCTCCAGGTAGAAAAAGAAGAGAAAGACTCCAGTATTCTTGCCTGGAAAATCCCATGGACAGCGGAGCTGGTGGGCTACAATCCATGGGGTCACAAAAAGTCAGACACAATTGAGCACCCATGCAGGTTTGTTATGTGATTTTGTCCCTGTATATTTTTGCAAATTCTTTCCCTGGTTCTGGAATGTCTTTCTCTTCTTTTTCTACCTGGAGAACTCCTACTCATCCTTTAGACCAATTTCAAGCTTCTTTACTAAATTCTCCTAGACTCAGGAAATCAGAGTTAAACATTGCCAATGTATGCCCATATTCTGCTTGAATCAGTTCAGTTCAGTCGCTCAGTTGTGTCCGACTTTTTGCGACCCCATGAATCGCAGCACGCCAGGCCTCCCTGTCCATCACCAACTCCTGGAGTTCACTCAGACTCACGTCCATCGAGTCCGTGATGCCATCCAGCCATCTCATCCTCTGTCATCCCCTTCTCCTCCTGCCCCCAATCCCTCCCAGCATCAGAGTCTTTTCCAATGAGTCAGCTCTTCACATGAGGTGGCCAAAGTACTGGAGTTTCAGCTTTAGCATCATTCCTTCCAAAGAAATCCCAGGGCTGATCTCCTTCAGAATGGACTGGTTGGATCTCCTTGCAGTCCAAGGGACTCTCAAGAGTCTTCTCCGACACCACAGTTCAAAAGCATCAATTCTTCGGCACTCAGCCTTCTTCACGGTCCAACTCTCACATCCATACATGACTACTGGAAAAACCATAGCCTTGACTAGACGGACCTATTCCTGTAATTGCATTTAACTGCATTTAACTCTTTCCTTACATGTTTCTATTATCCATTAGCCTGTGATATCCTTAGAGAGAGAGTTGACATTTTTAAGCCCCTGTATATCCGAAAAAATATATTTGTTGAAGGAATGAATTCCTCCAAAGAAAATCCTCCTAAAAGATTAAATACTTAAATGTTAGAAAATGGAGCTAAATGGCAAGGATTAGCCTTTGATCTAAATAAGCTCCAATAAGGCAAAACTTGATTAACATCAACCACCAGTTTTTCTGGGTCCAACTCTTTCCTCTTCAAGGTGAACGCTCTGTTTCATGGGTCATTTGCCAAAGAGCATAGATATTTATCTGGGTGAGAGGCTTGTGAGCCTGATGTTTGCAGTGTTTATTTTTCTAAGCATAGAATAAACGAGCAAAAACAACTATGTTTTCTCTTCGGAGGAACCCACTATCAGCCAGGCACTGTTTCTGGCTTTGGGTATACAAAGGTGAAAGAAATACAACCAAATTGTGCCTCAACTCTTAAGGTGCAAAGAGCTATTTGATTAATTCTTCTTGAAAGACTATGTCCAGTCTGATTCTTAAAATGTTAGTTTTTAGAAGTCAAAAGACGATTTCTTAGGTAATGGTTATGGTTCACAAAAGAACTTGTACAAATAAGACAAACAACGCATTTATTCATAGCAATCCTCTATTTATGACAGGACAAGTCCTGATAGATGCCCCAGTGATCACCACAAAAAGCGGTGATGAAGTCATTAGTGGAGCTAGCCCTATACATAGACATTTATTGATAGGTTTGATCAAGATAGGCTGTATGCCTTATTTACATTTAGGAACTGGTAGAAGTATTGACTGAGCCCAGTTTCCCCATGTGAATGTTGAAATCACAATGTACTTTCTTCATCAATGGATTAGGCAGGCTTAAAAGAAGGCAGGATTTCACACAATCATTTCATGGAAAAAATTCCATACAAAAGGAATCTGAAACCGTAGAGAAATGAATAAATGATTCAAAATCACGTATTGGCAGTCTACTTCATTTCAGACTCCAAACACAGTTCTCTTCTCACCTCATCCAATATGAACTGCCGTAACTGGCTAGATTTATAACACACGTGTACACTGCCACTGGATTCAGTTAACTGACCGACCTTTTGTCTCAGCGATGCTGTGGCCCAGCACATGGCAGACCAATACAAAGAAGGGTGCATCCCACCACCACTCTGTCAGAAGCTTCTTACTTGAACATACAAGCAACTCAGGAAGAATAGTTATTTTTTAGAGAGCGTCAGGAAGAGAAAAGCTAGGGTTTAAAATCTCAGGCAGCTTCAAGTGAAATTTCTCATTGTGATTTTTGTCTTCACACAGTAGATCTTCTGACCTGAAAGATGGAGCAAAGGTCAAGAATTGTGCTGAGCAGCGATGAGGCACCTGTATCAACAGTGGGAACAGCAAGGCTCTTGAGGCATGTAGATCTTGGGTGAAACCAGGTTTGGTTGCTTTCTACTCTTCCACATTGACAGTCGGTTCCTTAGACAAACCATTATGCTAATAGCTGCCTTGGGGAGTAATTGTAGATGAAATAATGCATGAAAAGGAGTCTGGTCTGGGAGGTTCTTAGTGAGGCTTCCTCTGTCTTTCGTGAGTTCCCAGGACTATTCCTCAGGTTCCGATCGGTTTTCCAGTCTCTTTTCTTCCCAAAATTCAGATGAGGGTGAGGTAAGTGAGGCCCCCTGCTTGGGCACAAAATTTAAGGGGGTGCCCAAAATATGGCAATCAAGGTAAGTAATATTTTAATACAACATTCTAAAATTCAAAGCTAATGGAAAAAATGAAGACAGTATAAACATTTTAAATTAAAGTAGGATCTAGGGACTTCCTTGGAGGTCTGGGCTTTCACTGCTGGGGTATCAGGTTCAACACAAAGTAAATAAACCAGGTGCAACTAAAAAATAAACTAGGGACTTCCCTAGTGGTCCTAGGGAAAGACTATGCTTTCACTGCTGAGGGAACGGATTCCATCCTTGGTAGGGGAATTGGGATACCACAGGCTTCATGGCATGGCCAAAAAGTTAAAAAAAAAAAAGAAAGAAAGAAAGTAGGATCTAATCCTCCACTTGTATAATGTGGCCTCCATTGCCTCAACCTCATACATATCTTGCTGAGTACTGTCTTTATTTAAAAGTCTGATACTTTCTTCATCAGAGACTTTTTTGCATTTTTTTAAAAAAAATACTGCCTTAAAATATTATTTATCTTGATGAGTGTTTTGATGAGCCTTAAATTTCAAACCCAAGCCCAGCAGCTCACTCATCCCCTGGCTAGTCTTCCAGGTTCTGGAAGTCTACTGATGGGGGAGGAGGGAACACAGGTGACCTGGGTTCAGTTCAGTTCAGTTCAGTCGCTCAGTCGTGTCTGACTCTTTGCGACCCCATGAATCGCAGCACGCCAGGCCTCCCTGTCCATCACCATCTCCCTGAGTTCACTCAGACTCACGTCTATCGAGTCCGTGATGCCATCCAGCCATCTCAGCCTGTGTCTTCCCCTTCTCCTCCTGCCCCCAATCCCTCCCAGCATCAGTCTTTTCCAATGAGTCAACTCTTCGCATGAGGTGGCCAAAGTACTGGAGCTTCAGCCTCAGCATCATTCCTTCCAAAGAAATCCCAGGGTTGATCTCCTTTAGAATGGACAGGTTGGATCTCCTTGCAGTCCAAGGGACTCTCAAGAGTCTTCTCCAATACCACAGTTCAAAAGCATCAATTTTTCAGCACTCAGCCTTCTTCACAGTCCAACTCTCACATCCATACATGACCACAGGAGAAACCATAGCCTTGACTAGACAGACCTTAGTCGGCAAAGTAATGTCTCTGCTTTTGAATATGCTATCTAGGTTGGTCAAAACTTTTCTTCCAAGGAGTAAGCCTCTTTTAATTTCATGGCTGCAGTCACCATCTGCAGTGATTTTGGAGCCCCAAAAAATAAAGTCTGACACTGTTTCTACTGTTTCCCCATCTATTTCCCATGAAGTGATGGGACCAGATGCCATGATCTTCGTTTTCTGAATGTTGAGCTTTAAGCCAACTTTTTCACTCTCCTCTTTCACTTTCATCAAGAGGCTTTTTAGCTCCTCTTCACTTTCTGCCATAAGGGTGGTGTCATCTGCATATCTGAGGTTATTGATATTTCTCCCGGCAATCTTGATCCCAGCTTGTGCTTCTTCCAGTCCAGCGTTTCTCATGATGTACTCTGCATATAAGTTAAATAAGCAGGGTGACAATATACAGCCTTGACATACTCCTTTTCCTATTTGGAACCAGTCTGTTGTTCCATGTCCAGTTCTAACTGTTGCTTCCTGACCTGCATACAGATTTCTCAAGAGGCAGGTCAGGTGGTCTGCTATTCCCATCTCTTTCAGAATTTTCCACAGTTTATTGTGATCCACACAGTCAAAGGCTTTGGCATAGTCAATAAAGCAGAAATAGATGTTTTTCTGGAACTCTCTTGCTTTTTCCATGATCCAGCAGATGTTGGCAATTTGATCTCTGGTTCCTCTGCCTTTTCTAAAACCTGGTGACCTGGGTAGCTCATGCCTTTATCGCATCTCTGTGTCCCTTTTTAGTCTTCTCATGATGAGAAAAGTTGGGGGGAAAGTTTTTGTTTCTTAAAAACAGATCTACTTCCTTGTCTCAGATGAAAATTACATATTCATGTTTCCTTTTTACTATGGCTACGGGAAAGTTTATAATTAACTTACTGCTTAACTGCTGTACCTATTATTAATCTAGGTTTTGAATAAATGTACTTTCCTCACCTCACACAATTTTTGACATTATATTAACATATTTAAAACATTTTATTGTGAAGAAACTCAAATTCCTTTTGAAAATGCGTGGAAGTGTATATAATGAAGTAAGTGTATATAAATGGAACTCTACTGCCCTCTTTTTTTCAAGAATAAAATCCCAAGCAAGAAATTATGAGCAAGTAAATTTTTTTCTAACAATAAATTTGGAAAATACTATAACTTTAATTAACATATTGCAAACATCAATCCCCAAAACCATTTTATAGAACTAAGTATTTTTAATAAAATGCCAAGATGGGAATTCCCTGGTGGTCCAGTGGTTAAGACTCAGCACTTTCACTGCAGTGGCCTAGGTTCAACCCCTGGTGGGGAACCTAAGATCCTATGCCCTCCCCCTCAAAAGAAAAATCCAAGACATTGAAAAACCTAATTATTAAAATTACCAAAACTTAATAGCAAATACGGTATAAATTGGTGAAGTACCTTTTCCATTAAAATCAGAAATAAGGATATTCCGTATCATGACTATCATTCAACATTGTTTTGAACAGTGTACCTAATGCAATAAAAGTTTAAAAATCAAACAAGCAATAAAAATATTGAAAGATGTATACTCACCCTTACTTTCAGAGTCGAATATCTGAATATCTCCAATAACTAATTAAGATGAGTAAGACTTATAAAGGTGAGTAGATATATGTAAAAAGAATCGATACTTTTTCTCTATATTACCAAAAACTAATTAGAAATGGGGGGGAAAATCCTATTATAGTAACTACTATTAAATGCACAGGATAAATTCGACACAAGAATCAAAATGTGTCTAAAAAGAAAGGTCCGGGATGTGTATTTTTTAAAAAAAACACCAATACAATCTTATGAAAGGACATAAGACACAAAAGCAGAGTGACTTATTTTCTTAGATACAGACCCTTAAAATCATAAAAAATATCCATCCTTCCCTAATTAATACAGGTTAATTCAACACTGAATTTCTTAGGAATAATTTAATCTGCAAGAAAATATTCAACTAACAGAGGCTTAAGTAATTAAAATATTTAATTATCTCACATCATAAGTCTGGAGAAAGGAACTAGAAGAGCAGTTCGGTAGTTTCCCAATCATAAAAATCCAGGCTCCTTCCAGCTTTCTGCCTTCCTTAAGAATGTTGGCCTGCGGCTTTATAGTTCCAAAAGGGCTGCTGTTACTCCAGGCATCACATTGAAGTTCAAGAGAGAAGATGGTGCTAAAGATACATTTTTCTAAGTCAAAGAAACCAGATGATCTTCCAGAAGTCCCAGGGCTGCATTGGCCAGACCATACCACATCACATGTTCACCTCTAGATGCCGCAAAGCTGAGGAAGCAAGCACCTAGCTCTTCCAGTATCTAAGGTGGTAAAAGGTAAAGAAGATTGGGAATGGGTGTTTATTTAGCCAATCAAGCATTAACATGCACCACAAATTCTATCAGTGTCTCACTGTTCCACTCAAACTGTTCTGTCCCCCCAAGCAGAATGTAAATTCCAGAAAATTTACCCTGCGTATCACTGGATTCCTGGTAACTGGCAAGTATGTATCTGATGGTTTGATAAATAGCTTTAATGCAAACTGAAAAGTCTTTTTTAAAAAATAGCATTTCTGTGTGATAGGTACCTTAGTCTATCACAACTATACATTTAGTTTTCAATACTGTGACTAAACACAAGAGTCATAAATAGGGAGGGTTCTCTTCCCAGTGTAAGGGTCCAAGGTGGCATGGCTGCCCATCTTTGGCTTAAATACTGCAGGAGACTCTCCAGGCTTGCTAAGTACTTCCTGTGTGTTGGGGACTGAGTATAATGCTCTCCAAGCATGATCTTATTTGTATTCACGAGAATCCTATGAGGAAAATACTATTATCTTCACAAATCAGAAAAATGAAGCAGAGAGCCTCAAAATGATACAGTAAGTGGCAGGGCCTGGATCAGAACTCAGGTCAAACTAACTCCAGGTTTCAAGTTCTGTACCAATAAGCTTTACCACTTGCAGTATTAACACAGTCCATTGCACTTCTAAGGGCTTCCCTCATAGCTCAGTTGGTAAAGAATCTGCCTGCAATGCAGGAAACCCCTGTTCGATTCCTAGGTCGGGAAGATCTACTGGAAAGGGGATAGGCTACCCACTCCAGTATTCTTGGGCTATCCTGTGGCTCAGCTGGTAAAGAATCTGCCTGCAATGTGGGTAGACCTGGGTTTGATCCCTGGGTTGGGAAGATCCCCTGGAGAAGAGAAAGACTACCCTCTCCAGTATTCTGGCCTGGAGAATTCCATGGACTGTATATAGTCTATGGGGTCACAAAGAGTCCAACACAACAGAGGGACTTTCACTTCACTTTCACTGCAGCCCTTTGCTAGAAGGTTCTTTCACTGGGCTGGGCCAATTGGCTACTCTGCCATTTCTGTTCATTGTCTTAGTTCTAGAGGAAAGCTCACTGAGTCGTTTACTACTACATGATCACCTTACAAGGTCTCAGAATTATTCCCTAACATTGTGTTATCTTGGTCACCTGCTTTGGGACTGGAGTCTATTTGTGGGGTTTTCCCTTAAAATGTGGCATTCCAAAGGAAACTTCAAGACTTCAGATCTGTTTACCAGGATCACAGACTATCCTGTCTTATAAACTTGCCATTATATTTACACCTACTGTTATCTGAGATTGCAGCAAATTGTTTCCTAACAAGGCTTGTAATACTTTTGGCCAACAAACCTTTCAAATCTTTTTTAGACAATTTGTTGCCAAATAAGGCTTTCCTCCATGAGTCTTTAAATGTATATAACTTGCATTTAGCCATGTTAATTTGCAGTTAATTTTTTTGATACAGTTTTTTTTGACCTATCTGAGCATAATGCTCTTTACACATTTATTTAAACAGACACACACAGAAAACACAAAGAAAAAAACTAGATAAAATTTAAAAATTAGTGATCAAACCAAATGTATACATAGTTCCTATATCCCTTTAGTTAATTAAAAATTAGTATTTAAATACAGTAAACATAAAATCATTAAAATACTCTTGTACATTTAAAGAAAAATGTTACATAAACTTCGGTGATTGTGGCCATTTGTATGTAAAAGTCCTATGGGGAAAAAATTAACACATTATAGTATTTTAACACATCGATTTTAACATTGATTCTGGTAAAGAATAAATCTGAGATTTGGAACATGCTACTACCATTCTCTTTCTTGAGAATGAAGTGGCTGAAAACTGAGGAGCAAGTTTAGGATATGACACTGTTGTAACATAGTATGAAGGTAATTTAATCTACCTTTTAAAAGATTTTATTCAAAAGATTCCACTTAACAAGATGCTCATTTCAAAACATGCTTGTTTCATGTGTTACATCATGTCTTTTCTTTACAAATATCACAGAAACAGAACGGAATCCTAACAGTAGCATTTCATTGCTTACAATGGAAGAAACAAAAGTTCCGAAGAGTGCTATTTTGCATTGTTCAAATGCCACTCAGTTCTTACATACAAAGAGAGTATCTGTATTAAATGTCATTAAATGTTCAGAGGATTGATTTACTTAATAAACTCAGGAATTCTATGGGTAAGTGCATAGTGGATAAATAACTGGGCCTCTCTATAAAATAATTCATCTTTCTTATCAGTAAGAGTCAGCAACCACATGGCAAAATTGTTAAACACAACAACAAAACTAGTAGGAAGAAAAAGAAGAACTCTCTGGTAACAGATACATTTTCTATTGTACTAAGTATGCCTTCAGGTTACAATTTTAAACGTTTAAAATGAGTTATTCACTTCTGGATATTAGTTTGAATTACTGAAAAAATTTAACCCTTTTTTTCTGGAAATGTCCAATAAAGCAGTAAATACTTCCAACAACCCTTGGAAGATGTCACCTATAAACCAATTTCCTCAAGATGCAAACAAGCTGAAGGAAAATTAAAAGTATGGTTAACACCACTGCCTCAGATTTTAAAAAATCAGAAATATAAAGAAAGTCACATATACATCAAGTATAAAGATGCCCACTTTGATTTCAAGAAATGCTTATCATAAGCAGGACTCTGCTGCCCTCTTGTGTATCAAGAATGTAACACAAGTATCAAATGGCCCCTTCCAGAAAAGCTGGAGAAGGAAATGGCAACCCACTCCAGTATTCTTGCCTGGAGAATCCCAGGGACAGAGGAGCCTAGTGGGCTGCCGTCTATGGGGTTGCACAGAGTTGGACACGACTGAAGCGACTTAGCAGAAAAGCTAAAAAGCAAGCCTGCTTTGTTTTCCAAACTAGGTAGCTTGAAGAGCTAGGGCAGATGATACTCACCTAAGTGTCTTCATTTATGCGTTGTTTTGAACATTTCTGTTGAATAAATAAACTTGATTTATTCTGACTCTCTACAAAAGACTTTGATTTGGATTTACTCTCCTGAGTCTGAGGAGCAAAAAAAGCTGAGTTTCCTGTTTTAATGTTGGCTATCCAATCGATCCTATTTTAAAATCCAGTAATGTTTAAAATAAACAAAGGCAAAATGGAAGTTGAGTCTCGACTGCTTTTGACCTAGCAGCCTCATTGCTTGAAGTTGTTCTTTAATATGGCCTGAGCTTTACAAAGTATATAGGTGTCCTTAGCTTCTCATCAGACTGCATGTATGCTTTGATGGACAAACATTCCAATCTAAAGGCTCAATACTTTAGTGGAGGCTAAGAAAGATTACCTGTAGCCTTGGTTTTCTTTTTTTTTAGCCTTGGTTTTCTAAGTTAGAACACCCTACCCCTCTCTCCCAGAACAGATCTAGATGGTAGAGGCATAAAGAGACTCCATTTCTAATGCAAAAATATAGTTAGTTACCACTATCATGGCATCTGGTCCCATCACTTCATGGGAAATAGATGGAGGAACAGTGGAAACGGTGTCAGACTTTATTTTGGGGGGCTCCAAAATCACTGCAGATGGTGACTGCAGCCATGAAATTAAAAGACGCTTACTCCTTGGAAGAAAAGTTACGACCAACCTAGATAGCATATTCAAAAGCAGAGACATTACTTTGCCAACAAAGGTCCGTCTAGTCAAGGCTATGGTTTTTCCTGTGGTCATGTATGGATGTGAGAGTTGGACTGTGAAGAAGGCTGAGCGCCAAAGAATTGATGCTTTTGAACTGTGGTGTTGGAGAAGACTCTTGAGAGTCCCTTGGACTGCAAGGAGATCCAACCAGTCCATTCTGAAGATCAACCCTGGGATTTCTTTGGAAGGAATGATGCTTAAAGCTGAAGCTCCAGTATTTTGGCCACCTCATGCGAAGACTTGACTCATTGGAAAAGTCTCTGATGCTGGGAGGGATTGGGGGCAGGAGGAAAAGAGGACGACAGAGGATGAGATGGCTGGATGGCATCACTGATTCGATGGACGTGAATCTGAGTGAACTCCGGGAGTTGGTGATGGACAGGGAGGCCTGGCATGCTGTAATTCATGGGGTTGCAAAGAGTTGAGCATGACTGAGCGACTGAACTGAACTGAACTGAACCACTATCATTTGTACCCATCCCCCATCTTAAAGCCACAGCCTCTCCCAATATTTACCCACTTCAGCCCTCACTTCACATGTGAATAAAGAAGAGGATATACTCTCAGTATCAGCCAGTGATTTCATGATCGCTGAAATTATTCAATGGCATAATTATAGACTGCTTTTATAACAACAAAATCAAACGTTAATTGGAAAACCAGACAATACTGCATTTTCTTTGCAAAATTTTTATTTAACAGAAAATACAACACATTTCTCAATTAATTTAACCAATTAATCCAGAGAAAAAAGGTGAAATACCATGATTAAAAGTATGCTAATAAACACATTTAGCAAGGTCCATGCAAATATTACTTTCGGCAAGTTGTATAAGAATCTGGCATAAAACAAAGTTAAATATAACATTTTTGAAATGACAAAAATCTAACCTATATTCCTTCAAAGAGACATTTGCACTTCTTGACCTGACTTGAAAGCAAAACAAACAAAACCTCAAATTATTTATTTTCATCCAAGTAGATCTATTATTTGGCTAACTGCATAAATTTATGGCATTTGATAAATGCAAAATTAAGACAAAACTAATAGCTGGTATCAGGTAAACAGCACATTTAGA
This sequence comes from Oryx dammah, assembly GCF_014754425.2. Taxonomy (NCBI): domain Eukaryota; kingdom Metazoa; phylum Chordata; class Mammalia; order Artiodactyla; family Bovidae; genus Oryx; species Oryx dammah. Next base: position 23,248,167 of record NW_024070208.1, read on the forward strand.
AGGACCCTTTTGAACAAAACACCTTCGATGTACTTGGAACTACAGAATTCAAAGGGCACATCTGTGCCTATTGCACACGTGAACCTCACTATTGCACACGTGAACCTCACAGCCTTCCTGAAGGAGGAAACACAATGACAGTCCAATTTACAGAAGAGAAAATGACGGTGACTCGTTCAGGTCACACAGCTTAATCAGTGGCACAAGCACGCTTATTAATGGCCTTGGAGCACAGGACAGAGTTCCGTTGGTAGGTTACTGTAAACACTGCGATAAAGAGGCTTCCCTGGCAGCTCAGACAGTGAAGAATCTGCCTGCAATGCAGGAGACCTGGGTTCAGGCCCTGGGTCGGGAAGATCCCCTGGAGAAGGAAATGGCAACTTGCCTGGAGAATCCCATGGACAGAGGAACCTGGTGGGCTACAGTCCATGGGGTCGCAGAGAGTCGGACACGACTGAGTGACTAACCCACATGACACACGATTAGGATAAGGAGGGAGGCTGATATGAGAAATCACATGAATGGTGTGGACCTAACAGGAGCAGAAGATGTGAAAAAGAGGTGGCAGGAATACACGGAAGAACTGTACAAAAAAGAGCTTCACGACCAAGATAATCACGATGGTGTGATCACTCACCTAGAGCCAGACATCCTGGAATGTGAAGTCAAGTGGGCCTTAGAAAGCATCACTACGAACAAAGCTAGTGCAGGTGATGGAATTCCTATTGAGCTATTTCAAATCCTGAAAGATGATGCTGTGAAAGTGCTGTACTCAATATGCCAGCAAATTTGGAAAACTCAGCAGTGGCCACAGACTGGAAAAGGTCAGTTTTCATTCCAATCCCAAAGAAAGGCAATGCCAAAGAATGCTCAAACTACTGCACAATTGCACTCATCACACACGCTAGTAAAGTAATGCTCAAAATTCTCCAAGTCAGGCTTCAGCAATACGTGAACTTCGAGATGTTCAAGCTGGTTTTAGAAAAGGCAGAGGAACCAGAGATCAAATTGCAAACATCCGCTGGATCATGGAAAAAGCAAGAGAGTTCCAGAAAAACATCTATTTCTGCTTTATTGACTATGCCAAAACCTTTGACTGTGTGGGTCACAATAAACTGTGGAAAATTCTGAAAGAGATGGGAATACCAGACCACCCGACCTGCCTCTTGAGAAATCTGTATGCAGGTCAAGAAGCAACAGTTAGAACTGGACATGGAACAACAGACTGATTCCAAATAGGAAAGAGAGTACATCAAGGCTGTATATTGTCACCCTGCTTATTTAACTTATATGCAGAGTACATCATGAGAAACACTGGGCTGGAAGAAGCACAAGCTGGAATCAAGATTACCGGGAGAAATATCAATAACCTCAGATATGCAGATGACACCACCCTTATGGCAGAAAGTGGAGAGGAACTAAAAAGCCTCTTGATGAAAGTGAAAGAGGAGAGTGAAAAAGTTGGCTTAAAGCTCAACATTCAGAAAATGAAGATCATGGCATCCGGTCCCATCACTTCATGGGAAATAGATGGGGAAACAGTGGAAACAGTTTCAGACTTTATCTTTTTGGGCTCCAAAATCACTGCAGATGGTGACTGCAGCCATGAAATTAAAAAATGCTTACTCCTTGGAAAGAAAGTTATGACTAACCTAGATAGCATATTCAAAAGCAGAGACATTACTTTGCCAACAAAGGTCCGTTTAGTCAAGGCTATGGTTTTTCCAGTGGTCATGTATGGATGCGAGAGTTGAACTGTGAAGAAAGCTGAGCACCGAAGAATTGATGCTTTTGAACTGTGGTGTTGGAGAAGACTCTTGAGAGTCCCTCGGACTGCAAGGAGATTCAACCAGTCCATTCTGAAGGAGATCAGCCCTGAGTGTTCTTTGGAAAGAATGATGCTAAAGCTGAAACTCCAGTACTTTGGCCACGTCATGAGAAGAGTTGACTCACTGGAAAAGACCCTGATGCTGGGAGTGATTGAGAGCAGGAGGAAAAGGGGACAACAGAGGATGAGATGGCTGGATGGCATCACTGACTTGATGGACATGAGTCTGAGTGAACTCCGGGAGATAGTGATGGACAGGGAGGCTTGGCGTGCTGCGATTCATGGGGTTGCAAACAGTCAGACACAACTGAGCGACTGAACTGAACTGATATGAGAAAAGGCAAAGAATGATGTGAAACAGACTGTAATATGGCAAGTTTCCTTCCAACCCAAGAATAAACTAGAACAAACTGAAAAAATGGTCTTAATTGGGAGGCTAATATTCAGAACAAATTGGTTAAAAAAAGATGCAGAAAGAAAAAAGCAGGAAATTATTCATCTTAATAGCTCCAAGTGTTTGGCACACACCCTTATATGAATAAATCTAAAACTTCTTTGAGGTAGACAAAAGTTAGCAATGGCCAGAGTTCATGTGAAAAAAAAGAAAAAGGAAGAAAAGAGGCACCGAGACGAGGACCTATTTTTCTTGCTACCTTTAAAAACATTCTAGTTATTTTTAAGATCCCTTGGTAAAGGGCTTAGACACCAGCCACTTTATTTCTATGTTTAAGGATTGAGATGAAGCATCTTACAGCTAAGGCAGCAGTCCCCAACCTTTTTGGCACCAGGGACCAGTTTCGTAGAAGACAATTTCTCCCCAGACTAGGCGGTGGGGAGGATGGTTTCAGGGTGATTCAAGTGTATTACATTCATTTGTGCACTTTATTTCTAATCTAACGCTGCTGCTGACCTGGCAGGTGGTGCCAACCTGTCCACAGCCCAAAGGCTGGGGACCCCTGAGCTAAACAACCAAAGCCTAGTCGGGCCGTTAAAAGAAAGCCTGCTGAGGTTCACAGCAAGGTTGCAATTTTTCATCAATTCTCTACCCGAAACTCATGGTTTTCTCCTCCTCAGTTTTTACAGTTGGAGCTGAAACTGATTCCTTTGCAAACACTCCTCAACTCAGACCTGTCGCTCCTCCTTCCAGAAGTCCAATCGCACATGTCACTGTCACCACGTCGTGTGGACTGTAAGCTACTCAAAGGCACGCAGACAACCCTGCCTCTTCATGTCTGCATCTTCAGAGCCCAGCGCCCTGTGGGTTCTCGTTAGTCAAGATCCCATCTCTCAAGCAGTTCACTGTTTATGAAGCAAATAAAGAGAAGGTTTATGCTGCTTATATGAAATTCAATAAATTATGCTGCAAACCCATGTTAATTTCTCTGCTTCCCCTCCAGGGAAAATGAGTCTAGAGGGCAAATTACTGGGTTATTACCCTAGTCTCTCTTTCCCATCCTATTCTTCATTAGTTATATTTCTTTAAAACATCCTTGTGCACGTTGAAGTGGAACTAAATCACAAGAATGCCCACAACCTGGTTCATGATGATATAAAAATATGTATCTCTCTGACAACAGGGTCAGGCAAAAATAAAGAAACAAATCCTTGCGCCTCAACATCAGTTGAGAGTATCTAACAGCAAATTCGAGAATCTGAGGATCTGAACTTCCAACAGAAAAACCTCCAGAAAAAAAAAAAACAACCAAGTTATGAACTGAATAAAGAGAAATACCTATTCACGGGGATGTATTTTTGCACTTGCTTTGCTCCAATTTCTGCTACGTAGACTGCTCCGGTCTCCCTGCTGACTTCTAAGAGATGTGGGGAGACTTGATCGGCCAGCTGGATCGTGCTGACCACAGCGCAGTGGCCAATGTTTCCTACCGGGGGCGCTGCCAGGATTAAGAGCCGGCTCAGATTCAGCTGGGCCACTACCACGTATTTACCATCAGGAGTAAACCTGAGGAGGAGATGTTACACCATCAACCATGCAAAACTAATATAAATGTTCATTTTTCCAATACACGTATGTATCCCTACAATATTATATCTTGTACAAGGACCGCCTGCTGAAGGGTTCTTTTAAAGGACATTTAAAATTGATCTGACTCTGCCCCTGAGGGAACAAGAGATCTGTGATGATAGACTTGGCCAAAAATGATTAGCTTACTACTTTTTAACTTTTTATTTTACACTGAAGTATAGCCGATTAACAATGTTGTGGTAGTTTCAGGTGGGCAGAGAAGGGATTCAGCCATTCATATCCATTGTATCCATTCTCCCCCAGACTCCCCTTCCATCCAGGCTGCCACATAACACTGAGCAGAGTATTAAAAATAAGACACAAATAAACTAATGGAGAATTGGTGTCAAGCTGGGTCTGAAACTACAGACTCCAGGTTTTACTTTTTATTCTATGTTTAAAAATACACCACACCTCAAACGCAGAAGCTGCAAGAAGGGCCAGCCTTTATTATCTCAAACACATGGACGTTTCACCGCTTGCACTCTGCCTGCAGGGCGGGGTAGGGGGACGTGGGGTACGGTTCCTAGACGGTTCTAGTTGTAAAGAACATGCCTGCCAATGCAGGAACTGCCAGAGACAAGGGTTCTATCCCTGGGTCAGGAAGATCCCCTGCAGGAGGGCATGGCAACCCGCTCCTACATTCTTGCCTGCGTGGACAGAGGAGCCTGGGGGCTACAGTCCATAGGGTCACAAAGAGTCTGACACGACTGAAGCAACTGAGCACTATGTCTGAATCCGAAACGTGATTCCATGTTCTCTGAGTACTTTTATCCTTCCCTCTTTTCCCTGCTTAAAATCCACAACAAATATTTTAAACTTTCAGCTAGCTCTTCAGAGAAACTAACAAAAACCAAATTAAACAAGCATTTAAAGACAAAAAGAAATGATTACCTGACTGCAGAAGGCCCCTCTTCTGAGAAACAGTTCTTCCACTCTCCCAACCAATCCCCTGTGTCTTTATCAAACACCTGAAGTCTTTTATTGCCTCGGTCAGCCACCCACACCTGCAAACGCAGAAAGACGGTGACTGGAGAATGTCCACATCATAATGAAAAGGAAGGAAAAAGAAGAGGGGAAAGAGAATGACTGTTTATTTTCAGTAGTTTCATAAGCACTCCCGTCGAGGACTTAGAGGACCCCCAAGAAGAGCATGTTAAAGCCCCGTTTTCAGATAAGAAATTCAACTGCAGAAAGGTTAAATAGTTTGGAGTGAGCTTACAATAGATGGGAAAGCCACACATGGCCTTGACCCAAAGCCTAGCATGTTCTGGCCGCTATGCTAAGCATCTGGCTAGCGAAACACTTGGAGTGCTCCACTCTCATGCAGGGCGTCAGCAGACACTGAGAAGCAGTCGTTCACTCATTCCTCTAACAAGCAGTCGTTCACTCATTCCTCTA